>NC_134886.1:12334766-12509766 GCF_041734735.1 Babylonia areolata
TAGCCAAGGTCATCATGGACAATTTTGTGTGCTGTCCCAACAGATAAGCTCAAAGTCCTTGCAATGTCATCCACTGTCACCCTTCTGTCGGACTGAATGAGGTCATTGACTGATTCGATCACCTCAGGAGACCTCACTTCTGTAGGCCTTCCAGGCCTGTCCTCATCCTCAACACTGCTCCGTCCTTCTTTAAACAATTTAGCCCACTTGTAGACATTTTTCGGCTGAAACATGTGGCACCATACACAGTTGACATTCTCCTATGAATTTCAACTGGTTTGCACCCTTCAGCAACCAAAAACTTGATAACTGACCGCTGTTCAATCCTGGAGCATGCTTCTTGGTCGGCCATCTTTGTTAATCGCCAAAACTCTCAAAGTTTTTTTTTCTGCAAAACAAATTAAATCCATGTGAAAAAGAAGTAAAACAAAACAACAACAAAAAAAAGTAAGCTTCTATCTGTATTAGAAGTCCTTATACCGAAAAATTCACCTTATTTATTGAATGACCCTCGTAATAATAATAAAACACACACACACACACAAAATTATGTAGAAAAATCCACTTCGATAAGAAAACAAATAAAACTGCACGCAGGATTTTTTTTTTTAAATGGGTGGCGCTCTCAGTGTAGCGACGTGCTCTCCCTGGGAAGAGCAGCCCGAGTTTCACACAGAGAAATCTACAGTGACAAAAAAGAGAAATACAAATACAAATTCATTCAATAGACTACAGTACAGTGCGGTGCAGCTCAGTACAATACAACACGAAACAGCGCTAAACAACGCAACCCAACCCAACCCAACACACAACACGACACGACACGACAAACTGCAGTTGTAAACTGAACACAGACCAGTACAACGCATTACAACAGTCCTCACCGGCATCCACCGATCCTTGCAGGGCGAGATGTGTTACGCCTTCCTGGCCTATTTCCCCAAAGTGCCAGGATTTGACCAATGTCTGCAGCTGGACTCAGTGGACCTGAACTGTCACACACCAAGCAGTAAGTCATCGCTGTACTGTTTACAAGCTCCTCATCACCATCATCACGAATTTTTTTTTTTTAATACAGTATAGAATAGAGAATGATTCCTAAGTTTTGTTTACCAGTTCCACATCAACACAAATGAAGAAATACAGTCAGTAAATAATATAAAATGAAATAAAAGTGGGGGGAGGGGGGGGGGGGGAATGATTCCAAACTTTTGTTGGCAAGTTCCGTATCAACACGAATAAGGGCACTGTAAGGAAGAAAATCTCCAGAATAGGGAATGACTCCATGCTACTGGTTATATGTTCCGAATGAACACGGAAAATGAAACACAATCTGGAAAAAAAATAGTAATTGGGAATAGTTCCAATTTAAGGACATATAAAAGGTGTGTTACCCATGATTGTGCACGCTCGTGCAGATTACAGGTTTCCCTTGTTTCTTGGTGTGTGTGTGTGTGTGTGTGTGTGTGTGCGCGCGCGCGCGCGCGCGCGTGTGTATGGGTGTGTTGCACTGTATATGTGTGTGCGTGCGTGCGTGTGTGTATGTGCGTGTGTGCGCGCGCGTGTGTGTTGCAGTGTGTGTGTGTTTGCATGTGTGTGTGTGTGTGTGAGTGTGTGCGCGCGCGCGCGCGACCGCGTGTATGTGTATGCGTATCTCTGTTTGTATGTGTGAGCTCTCTGTGTGCGTGTGTGTGTGTGTTGTCACAGTGGTGTGTGTGTGTGTATGTGTGTGTGTGTGTGTGTGTGTGTGTGTTTGCGTGCACTTGTGTGTGCACGCGCGCATATGTGTGTGTGTGACACGGTGTGTCTTGAGAGGGATGAAGAGAGGATGTGATAATCACAGTAAAGATTAGGGAGGGAAAGGTGGGTGATTGAACAGGTGTTCTTCAAAGTCATTGTGTCGGTGGACTGCTGAACCGGACAAGAAAGAAAACTGGGAGGAACGTGTGGTGTTCTTCACTTTGTGATGATGTTGAGGAGAAGGCACAAAAGAAGATGACACCGACGACAACGATGATAATGGTGGTCATGATGACATTATCACCCATTCCTTGCACACAGACTCAGAGCTACGTGAGTGCAGCACTGGTTTCCTGTCCAAGATGACGTTCCAGTACATCCCGAATGTATTGAGCGCGTGCTCAAAGGGCCCGGATGTTGTGTGCTGTGAGGGCTGTCAGCAGTCACTGGACACTATCCAGAGCCACCCCTGCATGCAGGTACACCTTGTGCATTGTGAAGGAGGTCGATCCTTCCTTTGGCTCACCTCTGTCCATAGTTGCAATGTGTGTGTGTGTGTGTGTGTGTGTGTGTGTGTGTGTGTGAAGGTGTGTTTGTGTCGTTTTTGCATGTTTTGGTAGTTTGTTGTTGTCGTTGATAGTGGTGTTACTGATGCTGTTGTTTTGTTGTTGCTATTGTTGTTGTTGGTGGTGGTGGTGGTGGTTCTGATTGTTTTCCGTTGTTGTGTTTGTTGTCCACGCTGTTGCTGTTGTGTTAGCATGGAGGTGGTTTACATATTATACATTACACATTACATGAAAGTTGCAAAAACTGAAAATTACTCATTGGTGAGATAAGATATGATTAGGCCAGATATAAAAGAGGCGAGTGTCGGGGGTTGTCGGAAAAAGATCTTCTCTGCAGGTCTTAGTTCTGACATGAGGTATCCTGAGAAGTTGAGTATCAGAATATGGAGCTGGCGAGACAGAGTATAGACATGGGGGCGTTCAGAAATATACATGTATTCTGGTCGAGATCCATTGACCACAGGAAAAGTCAGAGTGCATAACTTGTCTGTTCGACTGGAAACAGGGAATCAGTGGAGAGATTGGATAATCGTGGCCAATTTCAGAAGCTCTGCAAATGAGTCTGACAGCGTTATTCTGGATTCATTGAAGTTTAGCAGATATTTGGGAAGGCCGGCCAAACGACAATTACAGTAATCAGTTCTTAGGAGAACAAAAACGCACACAAGTGCTTTGGTTGCATCAGTAGAGATATAGTGACGGACAGAACTGATCCTACGCAATTCCAGCAGACAAGGGTTTCAGATGTTTGACGTGTGCTGTTGGAAGGAAAGAGACTGGTCAAGAATTATACAAACACTACGAACAGAAGAAAAAACAAAACAAAACAGGTGTGCTTTTTATCAGAAGAGAGTCAGGAAGAGAAGGATGTTGTGGTATTTTTTTCAAGACAGATTATTATAAGTTCATTCTTATCATGATTTAGTTGCATCTTATTGAGAGTCATCCAGTCTTTTATGTCTGCAATGCACTCCCCTGTCCGAGACATCATTGCGTCAATTTCAGCTATGGAGGCCATCTGAAAAAGTAATGTGTCATCAACAAAGCTCTCATGCGACAATGCATGATGACTGATGACATCCGAAACGGGAGCCGCATACAGCACGAAAAGTATTGGACCTAGAACGGACCCCTGTGGGACACTATATCTCAAGGCAGATACACTATAGTATCTACTATTTACACACACACTGTCTGTTTACGATCTGTCAATAAGACAGCGCAGTTTCACGAATACCAAACAATTGTTTTTAGTCTATTCAAAAGGATAGAGTGGTCAATGGTGTCAAAGGCTGCTGAGAACTCTAAAGAGCGAGAACATTTATTTCGTCATCATCAAATTCCGACAGCAACTCACTGAGTATTCTAAGAAGAACAGTTTTACAACTATGGAGACACCTGTAAGATGACTGATGCGGAGGACGATTAAGTAGACGATTTTGTTCTAGAAGAGATAAGAGCCGAGACAATGCAAAAGCCTTTCTAGCAATTTCATACAAACGACCAATTTGAGACAGACCGATAATTTTTCAAACAATTGTTATCCAAAGACGGTTTCTTGATGAGTGCACGAACGACAGAAGATCTGAAACTTTCAGGAAAACAGCCACACAACAAGGAGAAATTGATAACATGGGTAATATGTGGCAGGAGAACACAAGACATTCAAACAATAAAGCGGACAGAACAGGGTCCAGCTCGTGGGATTTCGAACAAGCGCTCAGGCACACTTTCTTCAAAATCTCCTTTGTGATCACTTCGAAACAATGCAAAGTGGGACCACTGCACTCGCCTTGTGTGACAAGTGAAGAAGGAAAACAATGGTCAAGCGTATCACGAATGCATGATATTTTGCGAGTAAAAAAAAGTATGGAAATTTCTGAGGGCGTTCATGAACAGAAAATACTGTAGGGAGAGGAGTGATTTTCAATTGTTTTGAGTAGCTTACTTTCAGCATTGAACAACTGTTTGGCTGTGATGCACGCAAGGATTTTTGACAAGTAAAAACAACATCGACTTTGTATTGTCAACAATGTCAGTAACTTGATTTCTCGATGGAGATTTTGACAGTCAACAGTCAAACTAGTGGCACTCTAGTGCCTTTTAACCATCTTCTCTCGCTAGACATCCAATATCTCTGGTCCCACGGTGTTGTTCCAAGGCGACGGGGTAGCATTACAGATCAGGCACCGAGTCGACTGGGCATGCTTGGACAGCTGATCAGCTCCGAAAAGCATCAATATAGGTCAGTGTGCGCACCTCCATGTACACACGGGAGGTGGGAGGTTTAGTGAGATTCAGATGACATTTCACACAGCAGTGTTCAGAGGACAGGGCGTGGTCAACGGCAGCAGGCTTAAGGAGACAGTCCTCATCTCAGTACATGGTGGTAGTGGAAGGTTCGATTTTTTCCAACATTTTTATTGAGACAAAGGTTTACCTATACAATATATTATATACTATGTGCACAAGGAATCAAGGACATAATGATGTTCTAAATACTGAGTTCCACTATAACATAATTTAGGCAGGACAATACGTGTTAGAGAACATATCTATTTCATGATGACATTGTATATCTTCGTGTTATTCTGGACATGTGTGTAGTGCCAATTTTCTCACAAATTTGTTTGTTCCATTGTTATGTTAGAAGCATACTTGTCAACTCCATATGCCTGTTTGAGGTTCTTTACGACCTTTATAATGTTGTCTTTACTTTATTGATTCTACATTTGTATACAAAGAATTCGGTTATCCATAAAATATGTAAGAAATATCCATCTGGTTTGGTTTTGTTGTCCCAAAAGCACCAGTGCATCGTTAAGAGCAAGTTTATCTCAATGCAAACAATTTTCCTTTGAATATCTTACAAACTCTAACAAAAAAAACAAAAAAAAACAAACCATATACCTACATGATTACACTCCCATACATAAAGTAGAATGGTGTCTTTTTTATCGTTGCAGAAATCACACTTGTTACCTAAGAAGAATCCCGTGTTCATCAAAGTAGAATACAATAATTGATTTTCATGTGGAACCATTTTGATCTTATATCTAAGATTTTTTTCTTGTATCAAAAATATTCTTCCATTCAGGCTTGTTTTCACAATTATATCTCATTTTTTACAGGTATTTGGTAGCTATGGTTTTCAGTTTTCAGAACAGTTTATTTCTTTCCTCTTGGAGCTTTTTTCATCACAATATATGCTTTACTACAGATGGCTCCATTCTGATAATTGGCTATCAATGCTATATTATTTTCTCTTAAAAAAGCTAATAAATGAATTCAAAATATTCCAATGCTGGGACTCACGTTGTATCTTGGAATTCATAAATATTTAAGATAGATATTTAATAACAATAAAAACTTCCATTCTCTTTCACTAGACCTTTAACATTTTTTTTTTCTTACCCACCCTTCGATATACAAGATTTTGGCATCTATCTGATATTTGCTATCAAAAACAAAAACAAACAAACAAACAAAAACCAAACAAACAAAAAAACAAACAAACAAACAAAAAAACAAAACAAAAAAAACAACAATAAAGGTTCCATCAAAATATATTGCTCGTCATGTATATAGTCAGAGAATTCTGATTTCGTTTTGGTTTTTTTTTTTTTTCCTCGTTTACTTATTTATAGTCTGTTCATCTAAGATGATGATATTAGACCGAAAATAAATAAATATTATTATTATCATTATTTGGATTATTATCATTTCTATCATAATGATGATTGTTATTATTAATTAGAAATCGACATTTCTGTATATTCGAATGAAAAGGGGGGCAGTTGAGGTGGAGGGGCAAGGGGGAGGGGGTTAAGAAAGGAAGAGAGAGAGAGTAAGAGAGAGAGAACGAACGAACGAACGAACGAACATTTTTATTCAATAAAAGCCGTGGCCCCTAATGAAGGGGATCAGTGAACATAAATCGTCACATTCCAGAACAATGTGGAACAGAAAACATTTAACAATTCTAGCAATGCACATGCACACACAAAAATCACAATTAATCACATATCAAACTGCGGATTTTTAATGTTTTATACAAGTATATAGCGAACTGTTTTACAATGGTTTCATTTGTTGATGACATTAGCAAGGAAAGTCGAAACAGAGATGGATGTATATGGTATTTTTGTGGAATTAACTGTGGCCTAAGGTCATTTAAAGCAGGGTAACGTAACACGAAATGAAATTCGTTTTCTTCAGCATATCTGCACAAGGGACAAATAATATCGTGATCATTCAATTTACTAAAACGATAACGATGAAGAGAGAGATCGGAAATCCCAAATCTAAACACTGCCATAATATATTTCAAATGCCTATCCATCTTCATTGACAGATAAATCGGAAGTGAATGCATTGAAATAAACTGCTTATAAAACCCAAATCGATCGCTATCTTGAATGTGGTATGACCATACTTGCCATCTACAATCAATTAATCTATTTCGAAATGTACGGATAAATCCATTTATATCCCCTACACCCTGCTGTAACCACACAAAACCAAATCCCATTTCATATGACTTAATTTTCACCATTGATACCCAGTTTTTCTTACCCCTTACATCCAAATCATATAACATATTATATGCTTTTCTTGGAAACCTAAAATCCTCCATTTGTGTTACTTTTAACCAGTAAGAGATACATCTTGTCACAGAATTGAGAGATATCGGATATCTTTTTGTCTCACTATAGATCAAATCATTAGGCGTTTTCATACTTACTGTTAGAAACTTTTTCAACGCAAAGAAATGTACATTTTCACAAAATACTGCAGCATTAGACAGACCCCAAATTTCAGCTCAGTACTGAATGATAGGTTGTACCTGAGAATCAAATAGTTTCATAAACAACTCAAAAGAATGATTTTCTAAAGTTATATTTTTTTTCATAATACAAAGTAATGCGTGTTTAGCTCTACTTGATAAATTCCTACATGCAGCTGTGAAACTTAGTTGAAAAATATACTCCTAGGTATTTATATGCATTCACTACAGGCATTATAAACCTGCCATACGTCAATCTTTCTCTAATTCCTAAATACCCACCTTTTCTAAAAACAATTATATTACTTTTTGACATGTTTACTTTCAACTGAAGTGAACTTGTAGAACGAAACAGACTATTTAATTGTGTTTGCAAACCAATAATAGTTTCAAATATTAACGCAACATCATCTGCTAGAAGAAGAATAAACAACTCTAAAATATCACCCGGAAACTGAGCACCATGTTTTCCATTTCTAATAATTTCAGTGGTTAGTTCGTTAATAAAAAGAGAAAACAGAATAGGGCTGCAAACATCACCTTGTTTCACCCCAGAGTTACACTGGTTGTAATCTGTCATCCTACCCCCACACCTTACCCTAGCTTTCACACATGCATACATACTCATTATACATTTCAACAATTTTCCATGAACACCAGCTTTCAAAAGGATTGGCTATAGAACTGTTCTGTTTATAGAGTCGAAGGCTTTCTCAAAATCTATAAAAGTTACATACAATTTACGATTTAAAGAGAATTGTCTTTGAACGAAAGCCATTATAGTACACATATGATCCACAGTAGAGTTGCCCCGTTTAAATCCTGCTTGGTATTCGCCTGTGATGTTATTGTCTTCTACCCATTCTTGCAATCTATGATTAATGATAGTACTGTAAAGTTTACTACTAACATCGCAAAGAGAAATACCTCTATATTTACTTGGATTATTCACATCTCCTTTTTTGTAAAGAGGTAAAACGACACACTCGGTCCAGTTCTCCGGATAGACACCACTGTTCAATAAACAGTTAAAAAACATTACAAAAAAAATCAGAATTGATTCAGTTTTACTACCATACTTTAACAATTCACCAATTATGCCATCTGGTCCTGCAGCTTTACGGCTTTTTATTTTACGTACAGCAAACATTACTTCGTCTGTTGAAATCGGGCGATTTAAATAATCTTCCCCTTCCTCTTCCCCCTGCGCC
Source organism: Babylonia areolata (assembly GCF_041734735.1). NCBI lineage: Eukaryota > Metazoa > Mollusca > Gastropoda > Neogastropoda > Buccinidae > Babylonia > Babylonia areolata. The sequence goes on from NC_134886.1 coordinate 12,343,070, forward strand.
CACTGAAATACATTGTCAGAATCAACATCTTTTGTAAGAAGAGTCTTAAAGCAACCACATATCCTCACTAATATTGTTAACAGGCTGTTTTCGTTTCAATGAAAAATTACGAACTTTGTTCCAGAAATCTTTCTGATTTTTAATCGAAACAACTAATTCTGACAGCAAAGAGGTGTTAAACAGTTTTCGCTTTCTCTTTAGCGGATACTTATATTCCCGTCTGGCCTTCCTAAGGCAATGACGATCATTAACATCTAAAGTGCGTCTAAATTTGTTAAGAAGTATGCGAACATTTCTTTTACTGCTGCGACATTCTACGTCTTTCTGTTTCAGTTTACTCCTTACACATATTTGTTTCTTCATACATTCAGCAGCGTCCTTAATGCATTCATTAAAAACACTTTTAACGCTTGATTTATATTAACATCAATAAGGTTAATTGCAAAGTTAATATTTTCTTGATATTCTTCAGATGATATATTGTTACTGTACACATCAGCATAATCCTTATTCCACACAAAGTTTTCCAGCATAAATTCATTTTCTAACTTTGTATTTTCCAGCTCAGCACCAATATTCCTAAAATGAAGTTCCACAGGCATATGATCTGAATCAATTCTTTTAGACACTCGCACCTCACATAAATCATACAACAATGCATACAGGTCACAAGGCATAAGAAAATAATCATTCACACTGCACCCACTGTCTGACACATACGTGTAGCAACCTTGTTGGTTGCCATGACATATACCATTGAGAATACACAAGTCAAGGGCAGTACACATGTTCAACAACAATTTACCATAGTTATTAAGTACAGAATCTTCAGAACAACGATTAACACTAACTGGGTGGCTTACATGTTGGAACTTTGAAATATCTGAAACATTCTGACAGTAGTGAGAGACATTAGAAGTTCTTCCATTCAAATCCCCACACAACAATATATAAACATCCTTGCAGGCTAACAGTCTTCTAATAACGCAATACCATTTTCACAGCCAAAATGAGCATAATAGGGAGAATCCTCAGGTGGCACATAAGAATACACATACAACACATCTTTGTCAACACCAAACACATTTTATGCAAACACATTTAATGACAATTAATGCACCAAAACTGTTTGATTTCACACCCACTTGCTTCACAAATGGAACAAACACATCTTTGACAAGACACAGAACTCCTCCCGATCGCCTCCCCTTTACTGAAAATTTAATTGCAGGTACATTGAAACTAGAAAACGCAGAAGACTTAAATTCATCAATAAATGTTTCAACTAAACAAATAAAGTCAAAAGAGTCAAGAAACGAAACGAAATCATTGTCATGTAATTTTGGTAGCAGACTATTGACATTCCAATGAATGAAAGATAGCGATTTATTTTTTTACAATTTCCTTTGCTGACAAAATTATTGCTTCGATTGAACAAATCGTCATTCACCGTGTGCCTATGCTCACAGACAAGATTTCCAGCTGTCACACACGGCAAATTTTCATCAGTAAACCCCATATGCACACCGTTCTCGTCACTTAAAACACGTGCCAGTTCAGTGTCATTTCGGTCTGCACAGGGCGGCAATACCGTCGTACCCTTTCTTTTGCCCACCTCATTCAAAAATACACAGCTTGTAAAAGATACCGGCTGGCCGGTTCCCTATTTAAACTCAACAAGCTTGTCCTTTGCATTGACAGATAACTTTTTGCTGTCAATAAGCAAATGGTTGAACACCATTGTGGCTCACTTTCCATCCTGTCTAGCTTTTTTCAAGTGTGGTGTTAATCTTTGTCTAATCTCTCTTACACCTTTTGAAAAATCCTCACCAGTGAATATATTATAGCCTTTCAGTTTGCCTTTAGCCTTAAGGATAGTTACCTTTTGTTTATAGAATGCACAACGAGCAATCACAGGGGAGTCAGGCCTGGAACTCAGCCGATGCACTCGGCCAAACTCCACTATATCAGTCATGTCCAGCTTGTCCGTCAGAAGTTCCTGCACTGGGCACTCACAGTCTGGTCTCGTTGTCTCCCCTGGGAAGGCCTAAAAGATCAGGTTGTTGCGCTTAGAACGGCCCTCTAGATCGTCGATCCTGGTCTCGCAGTCGGTCAGCTTCTGGCAGAGGTCCTGGTTCGTCTTCTTCAGCTCCTCGTTCTCCTCTCTCAGCTTCGTCATCTCCTCCCTCATCCCCCTCAGATCACTTCGCAGAGCTGTACATTCCTCTTTGAGGTCACGGACTTCCTGCTTCAGCTCCTCCATCTTTGTCTCCATCTCTGACCCCATCTGATCACTCATGGCTTTAATAGTTTCCATGATGTCACTGAGAGTGGGTTCTGTGGCCGAAGGGGAGGGCATCGAAGCAGCAGCACCACTTGATCTTTCCAGACTAGCCCTCTGAGAGGTTCCTGCACTTGCTAGTCTTGTCTGCCTCATGCTGTCCTTGGTGGGATTAGTGTTTGGTCCTGGGTTACTTTCAATGTCCCCACAACACAGGAGCAAACTGCCCCAGAACAAGTAACGGAGGAAGAGGCCAAAACTGACACCGTCTACCCGTCGTCGAAGCGTGGTAATGCCGATACGGAGGGCTGACACTTTTCTCGTTCTCTTCAACATGAAGCCTATGAATACAGGCAAAAACCGGTCACAGACAAGCCGAATGTCAGTTGCAGCAGAAGGCATGATTGCTTAGCAGCTACTGTGCCAAACCTGGGGTCAAAACAATGTCTCTGTCCGCCCCACTTGGAGATAAATGTTGGAGCAAACAGTACGTGTCTTGCCACTGAGACAGCAGTTCACTCGCCCCCGAGAGAGAGAGAGAGAGAGAGAGAGAGAGAGAGAGAGAGAGCAGAATATGAAAAAGATAGAGTACAAAATGTAAAATGGAGAGGGTGAGTGTCAGTGATTGGAGAAAGAAAAACATATTGGAAGGGTGTTTGTGAGAGGCGGGACGGGGGAAGAGGGACAAGGACAAAAAAAATTATCGATAATCAAATATTGTATGCACTACTTCTGTAGATTATTATTTGAAGAGAGGTTCGTGTGGGGACCTACAATAAACAACCAACTGGACTATTCAACACATAACTAGCTAACTTTAATAAAGAACAGTTTGAAATATATAACTTTTTCCAAAAAATGTTAACATTTGAAACTGGTAACACGTGTTCCATAATTTCTGGAGGCAAAAAAGGTTTCATTTCTAAACAGAGAATTCTGAATAACTACGAAATGCATCTTTCCAGAGGGGTTTACATTTTACATTTCCTCCAGATGTTAGTGCTAATGGGCTATATTCAAGTAACATTTCAACTTCTGAGCATTCTTTTAACAATACCCTTTCCATTTTGGACGACATGATGACAGATTGTAGCATTTTTCAACCATGTGTGTTTTAAAGATCTTAAATGTAGAATAAGCCGAATATCTATGCCCCTGTTTAATACCCTGTGCACCGCTACTGGTCTTTTAACGTCGTCTCTCTCTTTTTTTCTTCCTTTTAACATTTTTTTTATCCCATACAAAATCAGAACACTTGATTTGCAATTACTGGACACTGGTATCTCGTGTTTTTGGAAGCATAATCCATAAGTAAATAAATTTTGACAATACAAGCGACTCAACAACAGCTACTCTTCCGAAGGTGTAACAGACCTTTTCATCCATAGTTTCAACAGCTTTTTGATTTAATTAATTCTATCAGTTACAATCATTTCTGCCATATTACGCAGATAAGTTGCGAACCAGAGCCCTAGGATTTTAAATTGTGGTGAATTCGAATTCATTTTAAACATTGAAAAAAACATTGTATCACAATTACGTTTATTTTCCATCTATAAATTGCATGGTTTTTTTGTGGGTTTTTTTTTTTTTACTTCATAATTTGGTTGATTAAATTGATTTCAACTCCCCCTGCTCTTTAGATAGTTCTTCATGTGATTTTTTTGTGTTTGTTGTTGTCTTTTTCAGCAGACTGGCTCGGTTTTAGTTTGATATGGCGTGGGACGCTTTGGTATATTCAAGAAGGTTCTTCTTCTGTCCCGTAGTCCACGTCACTAATGACGTGGCACCGGGTTCTCTCCATTTCTCTCTGTTCCTCGTCTCTCAAGGCGTCGCTCAGTTTCGGGCCAGACCATTCTGGGATGTTATCCTCACATCTCTTTTTCTGTCTTCCTCTCCTCCGTCCTTGTACTGTGCCTTGCAGGATTGTCTTGGCAAGTCCTTCTGTTTGTGAGATGTGCCCATACCACTTCAATTTGTCTTTCTTCACTGCAGTTGGGGGGAACTTCATAGGATCCGATGGTTTGACTATTTCTCATATTTTCGTTTGAGATGTGATCTCTGTAGGAGATGCCGAAGAATTTCTGGAAGCATCTCATCTGCGTGGCCGGAATCCTCATCTGTGTCAGTTGTCAAAGTCCTTGACTCACAGGCATGCTGAGATAAGCAATCCCATCAAGCTGAGTACAATGTTCTCATCGCTCTAACTGTTCTTCTGTTTCGTCATTGCTGTTCTTGTTTGTGCATTCCTGGACAGTATTTAAGGCTTTGATCCCTCGTCTGTTACATCGGTCCCAGGTACTTGAAACTTTGAACTGTTTTCTAGCTGTTGAGTTTTTATGCCATTGGTGCTTTTAGTCATCAGCTTTGCCTTCTATGCATTGATTTCCATGCCGTTGGCTGCGTTAGAAGTCTTGTCCAGGCGATTCACCAATTTTGCGTGGGTTTTGGCGAAGGCAAAGAATAGACAATACTCAAGCACGGTGACAAAGCCAAAGAAACGAAGAAGAGACAAGAGAATGTCCTTAAGCATAAAATAACTGAATTTTCTGTCACTTGGTATTTTACAAACATCCGCTTACAGAACCTCCCTGACTAAATTTGTTTCTGTTCAGTCTTGTTTCAGCAACACACTTCAACAATTCTGTGTTTATATTGTTATGCATGTTGTTGACCTTCACATCTGTCTTGCATATTGATTCTGATTACAGTACTTAGAACACCATTACCAACGTTCACTTACAGATAATTAGAATGCGGCCGACACTTTGTTTTTTTTTCTTACATTGTCGCCGGCAGAAATTTGACTATATTTTGCTTTTTGTATGTGTGAGTATTTATTTATTTATGTTTGTTTATTCATTTAATTTATCTATCTATGTATATATGTATGTATCTATCTATCAATTCATTTTTCTATTTCTATTCATTGTATTATGAAAAATGTCATGAAAAAAAAGCACAATGTACAAGGTACAAAACCAATGACAAAATGCAGACAGTAACGCTGTCACCCAGTATCTCGGTTGGTATCTTTCAGGGCATATTCGGGGATTACATGCAAAGAGAGACGCTTCCTTCTGTGCCGGGATGGAAAGACTTCGAGCAAGTGCGAGCCAGATTCTCCAGCCTCTGTGGGATCATGTCTCTAATGTAACCCCACCACAACCCTTCTCCTTTCACGTCATCTAAAACAACAGGAAGTCTAAAAACTGACAAATAATAGTTCAAACGTACTATTAAAGATGCTACAGCCCACTTGGACAATTCCCTTGGATGCAATTAATAAATAAATTTCATAAGTTGGTATGCGCTTCTCTCTCTCTCTCTCTCTCTCTCTCTATCTCTCTCTCTCTAATTCAGTACGTTCTAAACCACGAATTACTATCGTAAACAGAATGTGCTGAAAACACGGAACCTATCAGTATGACTCAATGACATTTTAACTACGACTACATAAGAAAATGTTCTCCATAAATTGCAGATTAATGAACATAGGCACTATCAACAAGTGTTACGGAAATAATAATTAGTATTTATATAGCGCTGAATGTTGTGCAGAGACAAATCAAAGCGCTTTCACACCAGTCAATCACATGCATGCATAACTCTAGACTAAAAAACAACTGAAAAACAACGATGGAACAGGGAAGGGAGGCTATCTTGGGAAGAGGTGGGTTTTTAGGCCAGACTTGAAAGATCTGAGTGCGGAGACCTGACGAAGCGAACGGGGGGTGCTCATTCCAAATGCAAAGTCCAGAGACATAGAAAGGACGGCGAACGACATTGGAGTGTTTTAATCTGGGTATGCGTAAACAGAGTGGATCCGAAGCCCATCGTAGAGAACAAGGTGGAGGCAGTCGTAGAGGTATGATGGGGATCTGTGAATACATTTATAACAAAGAGTGCAGATCTTGTACTTCATTCTGTGTGAGACAGGGAGCCAATGGAGATGTTGTAAATGAGGAGTGATGTGTTCTGCAGGTTTTTTCTTTCTGAGGAAAGTTGGGCATCAGAGTTTTGTATGCGCTGGAGGGACTGGAGAGATGAAACAGGCAAACCAGACAATAGAGAATTGCAGAAGTCAAGCCGAGAGAGAATCGGAGAAACAAGTCTAGATGCTGCATCGGTGGACAGATATTTCCGAATGGAGCTGATGCGCCGTAACTGACAGTATAATAAATATAAGAAACTATGTGTATGGATTTTCATGTTCACCGGTTAAATTTCTTACCCTACTTTCTCTTGTTCTTCCTTGTCTTTCTTTCTTTTATTTTTTTAATAGTTTTTCTTTGTATTTTGTAATCACGGTGTCGAATAAAAATCAAGTTATGTTATTTAGATTTCTTTTATCACCACCGTGTGTGGATAGGCTTAATAACTTCTTCAATCAACACAGATAATAAATACTGGGGACAGAATATCTTTTGAAAGATCCATTCAAATAGTTCAAAACTTCAGTTCAAAATGTCTCAGACTTTTTATGAATGCTGATAAAACACAAGCAATTTGGTAAGGTAGAGAAAGAACTCGGAAACAAAATACATGCAACACATGAATATAACATGGAATCCTGAAAAGTTCAAAATATTAGGGGTATGATTCACAATCAATATTAAACAATGTGAGCGAATCAACCATGCAGAAAAAAATTTAGAAGTAAGAACACTATTCAAAATTTGGATTGAAAGAAGTATCACCCCTCTTGAGAGTTGCTGTGCTGAAATCTCTTGTATCATCCAAATTAATCCATCTATGGATTTTACTTCCTACCCCCCCCCCCCCCCCCCCCCCCCAGATGACTTTGTAAATAATCTTAAAAAATGTGTTTCTATTATATATGGAATGGCAAACAAGATAAGGTAAGTAGACACACAGCAACAAGAAGTATAATAAATGGGGGATAAATGTACCCGATATTAGAAGAAAAATTTCAGCACTTAAACTCTCTTGGATAAGGAAATTAAATACAACTGAACACACGTGGAGAAATATTGCCATAGAGATGTATCCTTTTTTATCCGAAATAGAAATATATGGTCCTGGCTTTGCCAGCAAAAATCCCATGATAATTTGTTTTGGGAGCATACGTTTAAAGCTTATAGTTAGTTTGGCAGTCGTGCAAAGCCACTTTCACAAACTGAGCTACTTTCCGAACCAATATTATTCAATAAAAATATAAGAATTGAAACTAACATGATAGACTATAAGCAATGGATTCTTAAGGGTGTTTACAGTATTGCGCATTTTTTGACAGGTAACGGAACTTTCCTCACACAAGAAGAATTTAATAGGAAATACGGAATTAATATACATTTTTTAGCATTTAATAGCTGTAAAACATCCATAACAAAATACGTACAACAGACAAAGTTGAGCATGCCAGATAACTGTGCACATGATACCTCCAATATGTTGAAAATAATATATTCAGTACCTAAAGAAACCAGATTATTCTATGACGTTCTGGTATTGGATGACAAACTTCCAAAGTCGTATTCAAAGTAGTATGAGCAAATGGAAACAGAAATTTCATGGAAATGAGCGTTTTTCAAAATAAGCAAAATTCAATGGCCCCAGATGTGCATATTACACAGAATCCTTGGAACTAATATTGTCCTGAAAGAAATGGGAGTTACTGTGATTTTGATGGCATGAAAAGGACACATTGAGCACATATTTTGGAGATGCCGATATTCAAAACACTTATGGCAAAATTTTGAAGAGTTACTGAGGGTCAAATGTGTAACATGTACCAATATCAAAATCACTGAAAGCATAGTACTGTTTGGCATTGCTCAAAGTGTACGCACTGACACAGTTTTCGACCTGTTAATACTTATCTAAAAAAAAAAAAAGGTACGTTTATAAATGTGAATTTGACAAATGCAGGCCCAACTTAGCAGCTTTTGAAAGATACATTTCCTGGCGTTATAAAATAGAACACTAAGCAAGAATGCAATCTAACATACAAGACGTTAAAGCAAAATGGTCGTCTTATGAGGCATTGATTACAGATAAAAATGTGTAAAGGGATCGAATGTTGTTTGACACATGCCAGGTTGTGTTGGTTTTTGTTTTGTTTTGTTGCGTTTTTTGTTGTTGTTTCGTGTGTGTGTGTGTGTGTGTGTGTGTGTGTGTGTGTGTGTGTGTGTGTGTTCATTTCGTTTTAGTTCTTTGTGTATTATGAAATAGAAATACCCTTGCAAGTTAATTGTTACTGAAGTTCATTGCAACTGCCAAATGTGTTAAGGGTGTAATTTTCCTAAAGTGACATATGTGCAAAATTCTGTCAAACATGATGTTTCAATGAAAGAAATATAACCTTCAATGCAAGGGGAGAAAGAACTTTTTCAATCAACCGCAAACCATGAACAAGATGTGAGGTGCTGTAAGAGATATAGACATTGTTCGTCAGGAAACCGGAAGTCAGTGAAAAGTTCAACCCCTTCACCTTGGGACGTCCGGATAAGGCAACATGGCGACTCTGTCCGCTGAAACGGAAAGTGCGCTTGAATCCATGAAAGTGAAAGAACGGAAAGAGTATTTTAAAAAAGAACGGACAACTGATAAGTAGCGCGAAAGTTGAACTTGTTCGTCGTGCAAGGATTTTCAATAGTCGCGGAACCAGAAACAAGAAGGCGAAGTCAAGTCAGTTTCTGCTGTCAGCGACATAAACCTCCCGCAGATTTTTAACAACTGAAGAAAAAAGTATCGCTCCTGTGTGTGACCCATTCATTCAGAATCTATATGCATTCTAGCATTTCATATTGTTGCTACATAGTATGAGTGTGTGTGTGTGTGTGTATGTGTGTGTGTGTGTGTGTGTGTGTGTGTGTGTGTGTGTGTGCACGCGCGCGCGCGCGCCTTCTAAAAACAGATTTCAGACTTGAGAAAATGGCCATTGCTGTTCCAATGAATTATATCTTTTTCTGGCTTTTCGATCACACCATTTTTTAATACATATTGTGGGGAGGAGAGTGTTGGAGTTGAGCATAGAAATCTGTGGGGAAATGAGTGGTGCAGTTTAGCATGGAAATTGTGGGGAGAAGAGTGGTGGAGCTGTGCATGGAATTTGATTAAAGATAATCATCATCAAAACTGATTCATGTGTGTTTCATCACAGTTGCATCGATGATTAACTGCAAGTAATGAATGGTTTCATCTTATGGTGTAGCATGCATGCATGTGTGCATGCAGTAATCACTAATTCATCATTACAAGTGACATGCATTGATTAGTCTTCTCAAGACTTCCAGACATTCAGACACACCAGTCTGGTACAATCAGCTGGCTTGTTTACCCAAAATGGATATGTCTGTACTTTCACCGGGTTAGAATATGTATTTCTTTTATGGAAACCTGTAAGTTCATTGTATCTAACAACTGGCCAAAGGACTAACACATACATACCAGTTTTCTCTTTGATGCCATTTTTTTAGAAACTGGTAGTGCTGTAAATTCTTAGTGTAAATATTTGCATTTATTTACATTTGCATGCCCCACCCATCTTTAATTTTCTGTATTTTTTTAAATCATAAATAAATAAATATATATATTTCATTTGCTTATTGCTTGTTGTCAAATCTGTACAATCAAATTTGGACTGTTTACAAAATGCAGTGTAAACAGGTCTGAGTCAAACACAAACACACTTGAAGAAAATCACTTTGATTAGATATTTTCTTTTATTTTTTTGTATCATTCATTCATACCTAAATTCTAAACAATGAACTATTGTCTAAACAATTTGAGTTATTTGTGATGTGACACCATTTAGTTTTGGATGTTGTGCATGTGTGTGTGTGCGTGTGCGTGTGTGTGTGTGTGTGTGTTTGTGTGTGTGTGTGTGAGATATACATCTGTATTGAAGTGCAATGTCTACATTCACAAAGTTTTGATTTTTTTTCCATGATCAGAAAGAAAAAAACAAAACACTGCAGTGAATCTTAACTGGTTTGAACCACACTGCACCCCTCCCCACCCCCCCACCTTTCTCCCTCAAAGAGAAGAAGAAAAATCACTGCTACAGTTTCTGAAGTCTTATTTAAATGCACCATATGATCAATATCATTAGCAAGCGGTGGGTATAAGCTTTGGCTGTTGAAATCAAATTATCTCTTGTATACAAGTGATGTATATATTGCATATAAATCAACATTATATCAGACAAATATGAACGGTATATAACATTTGCAATATTTGTTCACATCAGTATGAAAAAAAATCAGGAGCATTCAGACTCCACAATTCCCAAGAAGAAAGCTTAAAAAAAATTCATACACAGATAATAATCTGACTGTCTTACACAATTTGTCAATACCAATGATCTACCTGAATCAATCCGCTCTCAACTAACACACACACACATTCTACAAACTGACACCCACTATTGTAACCCCCCTTCAGTCTAATTTTTTTTTTTTTTTTTACAAAACAATCTTCAAGGCCCTAATAAGTCATCTTTCACTGTGTCATCAGTGTCAGATTGGTGTAAAGGGGGAAGCATAGCTGTCAGATCATTACATATTTTCACTTCCAAATTTGTTAAATTTTGTAAAATTACTCAGTTTACTGTCAGCAGCATTGGTTTCTACTGCTGATGCAGAAGTAGCAGTGATGTCTTCTTGGACTTCTGTGACAAAAAAAGAAAAGAATATATAATTATAGCTTGAATGTTATGACATTTCTTTTGGTTACACATTTTCAGTCAAACTCCATACAATCCCCAAAATGTGTCAGATCTATTCAATGCATTATGCATGTGCAGAATCTCAAGCCAGTTTGTTGTTTAAATTTGCAACAATAACTATGCTGTGTGTGTGTGTGTGTGTGTGTGTGTGTGTGTGTGTGTAAACATTCACATTGCCTGTGGAAGTAGCAAGGATCTCACTGTCTCAGTATCATTGTTAGAGCACTTTCTGAAAATGTGCAAGCATTTCCAACTGAAAGAAGTATGTGCTGACAAATGTTGAAAAGTGGAAATTCTTTGCAGTGTTTGTTTCAGGGGTACACTAGTCAGTTTTGTGCTGTATGTCAGAGATGCATATATCTGTTCTGAATAAATACCACAGCTAAGAAAGTGACCAACACACACACACACACACACACACACACACACACACACACACACACACACACACACATACACACACAAATCCATTATATTCAAAATGTCACATACCGTGCTTGTTTTGAAAACCTTGTTCATAAAAAGTGAAGGAATATCATCGCCATTGAGGGTGCGGTCCTTTTCAGTTCACGAAGCTCGCCACGCTCTATGCAATCGGTTCGTGGCCGGTATTCGTTACGATGTCACCTTTTTTCCTTTGAAGTTCGAATAGCACACATAGTACTTCTTTCCTCGTGTTTTCCCCAGACCCATTGTGAAGCATTTACACAAGTGCAATCGACGAACTCGCAACTTTCGTTTTTGGAGACTCCTCACGAATTCTCTTTCCGGCGTCATCAAGGGCAAATTACTCTTCTTTCTTTTTTTCTAACGAACAAGGTTTTTAGGGAGCGGTTATGGTTTGGTCTGGTCTGGGGAAATAGCTAAAGCGCCTTGGTCTGAATCTCTCAGTTAGAATGTGCTGTAAACTTTGCAGAGAAAACGAGCATAGAAAACTATTTGTGGCTGAAACAAAGTATGATGATGGTCTCGTGACCTGACGATCAAGCGAGTGTTCCGGGCTTGATTCTCACAAGACCTGTATTTTCATCCCCACTCCAGACCCTGAGTGGCTCACACCAAAAACATTGCAGTATAGCATTGCATATACAAGTACACTATGAAAAAAATATTTAACAAAAAACAAAAACACCATAAATCAGTAAATAAAAATATATGAAAAAAAGACGCCTATTATTTGAAATTTCTTTCTCCTCTTTGCCTTTTTTTACCAGATGTGTATTTTGAACATTCGTACGAAGATATGGAATGAAGAAGAAAAATGATGTTTCCTGTGGCTACATATATCCAAGCATATTAACAATGCAACACTGGAAACGATAGAAAACAAACTGATAGACTGCATCACTGAGACAAAACTTGACATAAATGATATGGGATAATGTCAAACCACAAAGAACGCAAAATGGGAAAAAATACATACACAAAAAGAACACAGCAAAAAGAACAATGAAAAACAACACATACATCGTGTCTAAAGGTACACATACTGAATGCATACGAGAGGATATTAATACCTAAGTGAACATGTTCACGATATAAGCCAAGCATTTTGCTGTATGCGGTGGAATTCTAAAAGAGATATAAGAAAAGAAAAAGTTACTTATATTCATATGTATGTTTCTTCACATTTGAAATTTGAAAAAAGGAATTCATTCGACAAGTCCTTTGTAATGGTGCCATTTAGAGGTAAAATCTATGTAGAGCAAATTTGTTTTTACAATGCATTCTTCCCTTCGGTATCTCATTTCTAAATATTTTCTAAAAACAGAAAACAGGGAATGTTTTTTGTTTTTGTTTTCAATTTTGCATTTTATATGAACTTTGCAGAGATTATTACGTAAATGAGACTTCATATCTTTTTAACGTACAGTCGGTGCAAAATAACATAAACCCTTTTGACAATACCAATACCTTGTGCAGCTGTCAATTAAAAATGTTCTGTATCTTTCCAGAAAGCAGACGTTATACTGCATGTGATGAACAAGTGGCTGATTGTTTCTTTTTCGGTTTTACAAAATGTAAATTTGTTGTTTTTACTTCAATTTGTGGTCCTTGTAAATGGAGAGTCACCACTCTTTAGTATTGTTCAGTGCTGCTCGCCTGACTCTCAAGGTTGTACGTACTGATCACATTTCTCCTCACCTCCGTATTCTGCACTGGCTCCTCGTTGAGGTGAAAATTTAATACAAAGTTGCGTGTTTCTGCTTTTCCAATTTTCACTCCACTGGACCTACCATCTTTCTGACCTTATCAGACCTCCCTCAAGAACTCTCCGTTCTTCCTCTGACAGTTACCTTCTGAAAATTCCTTCTATCAATGAAGAATCTATGGCAAATGCCCTTTCCTCTTTGCTGCTCCTCATATCTGAAGAAGAAAAAAACAAAAAAACTTCCACATTATATTCGTTCATCTCACATCGTCTCCTCACATCGTCTCTGGTCTTACGCTCTTCCCTAAAGACTCATCAAAACTTATTCGTAAGCACTCTCGGTTTCTTACTTCTACAACACCACCCCATGCATTCGAACTCACTTTGCGTGTACAAAGAATGTGGTAGATGGGGTAGGGAGACGGTGACAGGCAGACAGTCAGACAGAGTGGTTCACGTAATTTGCAACGTTTTCTTTCATGTAAAGCACCCTGAACTGAGAGAAAGGGCGGTACACAAAAGTACTTTATTATTATTATCTTTTTTTTCTTTCTTTTTAAATCCTTGTGTACTTCGTACATAATTTACTGTATATTTAGTAAATATTCCAAGAAAATAGAAATCTAAATTGAGTACATATTCAAGAAGCTACTTTGCATTGTGCATCCTGTTTGGCCATGGAAAGGGTGGAATACGGAACCGACTGTTGAACATCTGGGATAAAGGATAGGCGACCGGTTGGTTTACATTCTGGGATTCTTTGTGCAATATAAATATGACCATGTTTTCTGCATGGAGGAAAAAAAATCGAAAGGACAGCAAGTAACAACAGTGACACAAAAATGGGAAATTATGTTTTCAATGTATTACTGTGATCTACGTTCCTGTTGATAGCTGCAGTTTAATGTGTATTGCCGAACAAAGATCAATTTGAAAAAGACAACCAGCATGACGAGTCAACTGTCAGTATTGCCTGTGATCCAAACGGAGCATGCAAAACACTATTGATGTGTACAAGGCAATGCTTGGATCGACAGTGGTCAGATCCCATCTGGCCGTGTAACCTATATTACAATCAGTTCGTATTTACAACAACCGGGTTCAACGAATATAGAAAAAGAGAATGAAAAACGCACACAAACATACATATCAGAGAGACAGACAGACGGACGGACAGAGACACTGAGTGTGAAAAGACGTTAAATTAAAGAAAGAACAGGCACGCCGAGAAAGAGAGAGAGAGGGTGGGGGGGATAATTTATTGAGCAAACAGAATGTTCATTTCAAGATGTATGACACATCAATCAATTCAAATTAGTACAAATTAAAAAGTTTCTTCCTGGGATTTTCCCCGAACAAGCCGATGACAAGCATGAACTGACGTTAGTAAATACCCAGCTGGAGTTGCTATTTTATCAAAGTATTTTCAGACTTTAAAACTTTGATTTCTCTTCCTCCAACACCAATCAGTCCGTTCTTCTGCTCTTAACTCTGCCCTTTTCTGTAACGCTTTGTACAAAAATCGTGATAACTGAACAGCAGATGACTCATCATCACACGGCATCACACAGAAAACACTGACATTTGCTTTATGAATAATATTTACATCTATCCTGAAAATATCATATGCTTTGCAGCTAAAAAAAACAAAATCAAAAACAAAAAACACGTGGGATTCATCTTCGATCTGTTGTTTACAAACAGGGCATACTAAAGAAATACAGGGAATCGATAAAGAAATAGATACACATAGTTTAACATAAGAACCCTGTATGACATTATGCATTATTTAGAAATTGAACATCGTCCAGGCTTGTTAGTATCAATAGATTTCGAAAAAGCATTCGACTCATTAAATTGGTCATATATGAACACTGTATTAAAAGCCTATGGATTTGGCCTAGATTTATGTAAATGGATTCACATCTTTTACAAGGATATAAAATCATATGTCATTGTGAACGGTAAAGTATCCAAAGGCTTGAAAATACAAAGAGGATGCCGCCAGGGAGATCCAATCTCACCCTATCTGTTTGTATTATGCTCAGAAATCCTGGCGTGCAAGATTAGGGAAGATGAAGAAATTAAAGACATAAATTTATTAGATACCATTTTTAAAATTAGTCAGTTTGCTGATGATACAACATTCACATTAGAAGGAGATAAAGAATCGTATGAAAAGTTGTTTGAAACACTAGAGGGATTTGAAGAATTTTCAGGGCTAAAAATTAACTATGATAAAACATTAAATGTCTGGTTAGGAAGAATGAAGAACTCAAAACGCCGGTATCTACTAGAAAAGAAAATGAAATGGAACCCCCCCAAATATAAACTTTTAGGCATTTGGTTCACAGAAGATCTATCAAAAAATAACTGAAGTGAATACAAAAGACAAATTGATAGAAGCTAAGAGGCTTTTCAAGATTTGGTCAAAACGTATATGTACACCCCTTGGTAGAATTGCTATTTTAAAATCACGTATACTTTCAAAACTCATTTACTTGTGGATTCTTCTTCCTAATCCCCCGGACAAAGAGATAAATCAACTACAGAAACTGTGCTATGAATTTATATGGGATGGCAAAACAGACAAGATTAAAAGAATATATACAGTACATAATGTTGGAAATGGAGGTTTGGGTATTCCAAATATACAAAAGTACATAGAGGCTCTAAAAATATCATGGATTAGGAAATTACACACAGGAACAGCAAAGTGGAAAAAAAATACTCTTAGTCAAATCCCCAGAAATCAACTCCCTGGATCTGTACGGACCAAGAAAATTTGTAAACACTGAATGTAATAGTTTCTGGAAAGATGTATATTGGGCATATGAGAATTTTACAAAACATGTTAGGTTAAAAGAAGCACAAGAGGCACTCGTAGAACCACTTTTTCATAACGACAAATTTAAAGTCGGTAATAAGACAGTTTATTTAAAAAATTGGACAAGTAAACGTATTTTTCTGGTTAGAGATATTGTAGATGAAAACGGGTGCTTCCTTAGCCATAAAGATTTCACAGAAAAATATGAGGTTAAAGTTAATTATTTACTGTATATGGGATTTATACGTTCCATTAAAAGTTACTTGCGCACAAACAATATTACTATCACAGACAAAACTTGCAATAAAGAACCAAAAGCACTGCAGATAATAGCTAATGTTAAGAAAGGATCTAAAATTTATTATGATATACTACTTGAACCAATTTTTCTATACAATATAAATTCTTTTATCAAGTGGGAGCAAAAACTAGACACTGCAATAAATTGGGATACCACTATGAAACAAGTGAAAAACATAAAAGAAGTAAGATTGAAATGGTTCCATGTCATGGTATATTGGTTACAAACAAAATACTAAAAAAGATGGGAATATTAAATGTTTAAATGTAAACTCGAATAAAAATTTTTTTTTTTAAACTAAAAAAAACAGGGCATACTAAATTTCTCTGTTTTTCATCTTCTCTGTATCGTAGTTTATGTACACAGATAGGGGAAATACCAAGTCTGAATTTTGTATATGTGTCCATGTAACACTTAAGCATTTTATAGTCCAGGTATCTTTCAGTTTGGAGGGTTTGTCTGAAAGTACTGTAACATTTAAAATGGTTTTGATTCAAGAGTATAATGCCATGTCTGTCCATACCGATCGATCATTGTTTAAATATAGGAAGAAAACATGGAATATCACCAACATTTTGCTGTTGCCACGCAACATCGATACACAGCAATTGCCTGACGTGAAATTCCCGCATCTTTTCAACCAACTCTTGGAAATGATTTAACATGTTGTGGGCATTCTAGGGTATTCTTTCCTCTGGCATGTTGCACACTCTAAGCCAGAAACGTATGCTGCTAACACATGCATTCGATAGTGGCCAAGTTCTCCGAGTACCATATTGTGAACAGTTGACTTGTTCTGATCTTAGCCTTTATAGCAAGTCCCTCTACAGCACGTCAGGGATAACAAATATGTAAAATATAACCCTAGATACGTGTTTACAACATTATTGACTGCATTTACCGTACTTCAAATTTTCGTTTACCCCTAAGAGCCCTCATTTTCTTAATACAATTTTAGTCTGATCGATACTAAGTTATAGGGAAATTATCAGCATATCGTTTCAGACAGTTAATTGGATTTTGTAAACCAACTGGATAGTAAGTAAGGGCCACGCATTGGCAAATAGCAACATTAATATCTGAAATGACTCGGGTTTTAACTATACACCATGTACACTCGATTATTTATGTAGTTAAGTTCGTTTACAAAAAAAAGAATATAATGTGGGAGAGAGAATACAACCTTGTCTCACTCCTGTTTCACATTCGGAAATGTATGCAAGACTATCTGGGCACCTTATACATTATCCCTCACAGCAATATACAGTTTGCAAAACCTTTAGCATCTTGCTTCCAACTCCTCTTTTTCGAATTATGTTCCACAGGACGTATCTATTAACTGTATCAAACACCTTTCTAAAAGCAACAAAACAAAAAAAATTCCCAGAACGTTTAAGGAGGTATCTTTGGACATTAGCATACAAAACAAAAAAATATTATCTGAAGTTCACTACCCCAACCTGAATGCACTTTGTTCTTCGGCGATTTTTTCGTTGTGTTCAGCCCATTTTACAAAGCGGTTATTCAATACTTTTGCAAACACTTGCCTTATCATGCTGATCAAAGACACTCCTCGATAATTCCTAGGATTGTCAATGTCTCCAGCCTTGTGCAGAGGCACGATGATTGCATCATTCCACACACTTGGATACTGCTGTGTATCAAATACATGGTTAAACAATATTGTAAAGGAAAATGCATAATTTGATTTCAAGACTTAACATTCAGGTTAAATACTATCAGGACCTGGAGCGTTATTCTGTTTTATAGACTGAATAGTATTTTTCCGATTTGCACTTTCATCTGTCAATGTCTTTATCAAGCTCCTCTGTGTGCTCTTGGCTATCTTCAATCACGACATCGGGACCCTGCACTATGTTTTCATTCGTTTTAAAAACGACCTGAAAATGATTCAACCACTCTTGATCCTTAATATTTAGTCTGGCTTTTACCATTAAAGGCCTTCACGTCCCTCCAGAACTAGCCAGAATCTGTTTCGGCATCCAAAATCTGTTTAAAGGTTTTAGAATGTTTGCACTGGCTGAATACCATACTGTCAAGGCATAATCTACAATAAATTGGATATGTACTTGGAAAAAAACATTTTACGTAATAAGTCTACACCGTCTTACCAATCAAAATGACTACAGGTAATAAGGTGTGTAGTCTACATTTTTAAGTCACACTAAAAAGCACATTGTGTTTGAGCGTGTTCAATCATTTTCTGGTCATCTTGCTTAAAAAGGACACCAGCTATTTTTGAATTCTTGTGGTCATTTTGTGTCCATCCGGGTCTTGTTCGCCTCGCTGTAGTCACTCCATCTTTACATGACACGGCATGTCTTCAGCTCCTTGCCACCTGTGGAGAAAACCAGGTAAGAATCAGCTAACATGTTACAAAGTCCGACATAGTTCCAAATAATCAAGAGCACTTCTGCGTTAACGCATTAACCCTCTGCTATTGACAAAGCCCCTGATGAATGACTATAAAGAAGTCTCAAGTCGTGTGTAGATAGCCCACTGGACTGAGCATTACATAAAAAGGAACCAGCGAAAGCCTTTACGGAGAGCTGTTGTGGACGTCTAGGTGGATATGAACGCAGAGCCCAACCCAAGCAATTATCACAGGGGCCAGCTCTTGCTGTCTGTTCATGGAAATGTCATTGTTGTCGGTGTGAGTGTCCTTCAAAATGTATTCATATGGTCAGTCAATGGTAGATAGCATCTCTTTGTAGATCAAAGTAAAGACCATCACTCTGAGCGTTTCCCCTATGTCAGTGCTCGTTTCTGACAATGGTTGGTCATGACAGCTGAGCCGACCACTCACTTCTTGGATCCCCAAGCACAGCTGCAGAGATTGGGGTTATTACTTATTTGTTGTTCATTGGTATCACATTCCTTTCGTGTATTTTCATTGGCTGAGACTGGGAATATCACCAAATTGTAATTGGTGTCTCTGGATCACTTGCTGTGTGGGGCAGAAGGGTCGATGGGGATTGGGAAGGGAGTCGGGGTGGTGGTTGTAATTTACTGCCTTTGCCGGATATCTGAGACCACAGTGGACGAAGCTGCAGACATATCAGGCACATCAGTGTTTACACTCCTGCAAGAAATCTCTGCTTTTCCTCCGACTGTTACCTTTTGAAACTTCCTCCTGTCAATACAAGAACCTATGGTAAACGTTCTTTCTTCTTTGCTGCTCCTCACACCTGGAACAACCTCCCTCATCATATCCGTGCATCTGATTCTATTTCTGCTTTTCGCTCATCACTAAAAACTCTTTAAAACCTATCTATAAGTTATCTCAGCTTCCTTGTTGTCCAACACCACCCATGTCATCTCACTTTGGATGTATGTAGAGTGGGAAAGGGAGAATGTGAGTGGGGGGTGAGGGGGAGGGTTTTTTGAGAAAGAGTGGTCATGAATGTTTTATATTACTTGTAATGTTTTTCTTTCGTGTGAAGTGCCCTGAGCTCTTAGAAAGGGCGCTACATAAATGTGCATTATTATCATTATTATTATTACTACTGTATATTGTCTCTCTCGCTCTCAGAGAAGGCAAATGCCCCCAGTCTTTTGAGGGTTTATATCCAAAAACTATTTCTTCTCCTCCATCCTACCACCCTCGCCGTGAAATCTTTTTTTTCTTAGATAACGGAACATTTAATTAATTGCTCACCACCTGCACTTGTTTTCACACTCACACACATACAACTCGTATGCGTACACAGTAATTCCCCCCCCCCTCCTCCCACTCGATTTTTTTCCTTCCCTCGTCTAATATCACTTACAGTGAAAAGACGACAAACTAAAGAACGAACACACACACACACACACACACACACACACACACACACACACACACACGAGGTCTCATTACAATTAAATTTCTTCCTTGTTGATGCCTTCCGTGAAAGTTGGTCTACCCTAAATGATTGAATGATTTGTCTTATACATGTATTTTCAAAATGTGTTTCATCTTTGCAAAGTTATTCTTTAGTGAAGATAGTTTGGTTGTAACTGCTCTTGATTTCTTCCATATCATGCTTATAATATTATATATGTACATATTATGTATGTATGTACATGTACACACACACACACACACACACACACACACACAAATATATATATATATATATATATATATATATATATATATATATATATATATATATGGATATAGAAGAGTCAAGCTTTGGGCCACATGATCTACTGGCCACTGTAAAGAAAAAGAAACTGAAGTGGTATGGCAACGTTTCACCGTTATCAGGACTGACCAAGACCTTCCTGCAGGGAACAGTGCAGCAAGCAAGGAGAAGAGGTAGGCAGAAGAAGAGATGGGAGGACAACATCTCAGAGTAGACAGATCTAACCCTGAGTGAGAGTCGGGTCAGACAACCGCGGGGGATGGAAGAGGCTGGTTGCCAATTGTGTGGTGCCCCCACGGCCTATGAGACTACGAGATAGATACTGGGTCTACAAACCCTAATCAGTACCCATCCCACCAAAGCTAAAAAAAATTAGTCAAAATAGTACGGTTATTTCTAGTCTGCAAAGACGGCCACAAACACCTTAACCATCATCCCACACCACCAAAGCAAAAAACAAAAGTATAAAAAGCCAGGCTATTTTTAGTCTTCTTGCACACATCCTAATCAGCATCCACCACATTACAGCAACAAAAAAAGTCATAAAAACAGACTATTTCAGACTCCTACGCCGGCCACACACCCTAATCAGCATCTACTTCGCCAAAGCAACAACAACAACAAAACCAACAACGTCATAAAAAGCAGGTCTCCTACGCTGGCCACACATTCAAATTAGCACGCTACACCACCAAAACAAAACTGTGATAAAAGTAGGGCTATCTTAGTTTAGTTTACACACCTTAATCAGTAACCCTCACCAACAAAACAAAAAAAGCTATTTTAGTCTCCTACTCTGGTCACATACAATCTAATCAGCACTCATCCCACAAAAACTTTTTAATGTTACAAAGAAGCAGAACTGTTTTAGCTTCCCCTAGCTGGCAACCCACACCCTGATATCCACCACCCCTCCACCAGAGCAAAATAAAAATCACAAAAACAAGACTTCTTTAGTATCCTCGCTGGCCACGAACATTAATCATCACCCTCCCCACCAAAGTTAACAAGAAAGTCATAAAAAGCAAGACAATCTATCCTCATAGGCTGACCACACACCTTAATTAACACCCCACAGCATCAGAGCAAAAGCAAGAATTTAATTATAAAAACAGGAGTATAATTATTCTGTTATGCTGACTACATATCCTAATCAGCACCCCACCCCACAAAGCAAAAAAAAAAGTCATTAAAAGCAAAACTATTTTTAGTCATTTACTCTCATCGTGCATGCTGCGGATGAAGCTGCCGCACTGCGGGCATGAATTTATTTTGCCGCAGCAGGTCTTGCAGATGGCCTTGTGGCCACACGGCACCAACAGAATGGTGGCCTGTTGATTGATGCACTTCCGGCACAGGTCACTGGCCGTCAGAGACCGCTGTCTGGCCAGTGCAGCGGATGTCGGTCTTGTAAGGTTGGGGCTGAAAAATAACTTTACTGATGAGTAGTTTTTCATGATAAATCCTTTGTTATGTCTGTGTCTCTGTTTCTTTCTCTGCACACACACACACACGCGCGCGCGCGCGCAATAAAAAAAAAATTATTTTTTAAGTCCGCGGTAAAGGAGACGTGGCTATCGCTGCAATCACACTGCAACATGTAGCCGTTTTCTCCAGATCTAGATAGATGTACAAGTTTAGCTACACCCGCCGGGAATGTAGTACGACACGGTCGATTCAATTTCTCTTTTATGTTCATTCTAGTTTTATAGTTTTAAAGTTGATATGAAAATTTAGTATTTTGTTAAACTAATAACATGTAGAGCCAAGTACAAGTACTTCTAAACGTCGTATGAAGTGAAAAGGACTTCATTTTGAGAAAAGTCAAGACTGGAAATTTTTCGTTTCATCAATTCAAGGGTATTAACCCGCATGGTTTACAATTTTTAACTGTGAATTCCGACTGATTCTGTGGATATTTTTATGGCAGTTTGGGGCATAATCCAGTAAGTGATGAGGCGTTCACAAATCTTTCTCTGAATAAATATTTAACGGTCTCCTTCTCCAACTTTCCATCACATGTTATCGTGTATTGTCCACTGAATATAGGATTGAACGGGCAGGTCAACAACTTGAAAGAAAATGGCGTCGTTCGCGTTCGCGAAGAATATGAGCACACGCTTTGAATGTGTATAAATATGTGTACGCAATTGATTTTTGCCCATGACCTTCAGCGCTCAGCCAATAGATCTATAAAGTCCACTCGTCGTACTGATTTTAGTATTTTCAGAAAAAGACCACTTGGGCGAATGAACATGGTGACAGCCCTGTACACAGAGTAAAACACACAAGCTTTTTATGTATCGAGTATAATTTCAAATTGTAATGTTTAAGATGAGAAAGATCAGTTTAAAGCAAATTAAGTCTCTAGCATTAATTACAGATTAATTTCCCTTTTTTACTATCTGCACCAAAACGTTTGCAAAATATATAAAACTTCCATGCTTAGCAAAAGAAGTTCCTGTTTGAACAAAAAATGATAATGACTGTTCTTGTTGTGTCAGAATATCAGATCAAAGTGCCATGTTTAGAGAATCAACAAAAAATGATAATAATGACTGTTCTTATTGTTGTGTCAGAATATCAGATCAAAGTGCCAAGTTTAGAGAATAAAAAAAAATATAAACAGTAAATGCAGCTTGCATAATTATAATTTGGCTTCTTTTTTTTTTTCTTTTTTTTTTGTGTGCCCATCCCAGAGGTGCAATATTGTTTTAAACAAGATGACGGGAAAGGACTGAATTTTTCCTATTTTTATGCCTAATTTGGTGTCGACTGAAAAAATATTTGCAGAGAAAATATCAATGTTAAGTTTGCCACGGACACACAGACACACACACACACAGACAACCGAACACCGGGTTAAAACACAGGCTCACTTTGTTTACACAAGTGAGTCAAAAATGGGTGGCGCTGTAGTGTGGCGACACGCTCTCCCTGGGGAGAGCAGCCCGAATTTTACACAGAGAAATCTTTTGTGATAAAAAGAGAAATAGAAATACAAATGCAAATACAAACACACACACACACGTACTTAGCAGTCAAGAAACGTCTGACTGCCTCAGCAATGGAGACATTGGGGCAGCTCTCCAGCGCCGTCTTGCCCTGGTCGTTGCGGGCCTCGGGGTCGGCCCCTGCCCGCAGCAAGAAACAGGCGATGCGCACCCGCTCCTCTTCCTTCACCTTGGGAGCCTGACCCACTAACAGCAGCAACAACTGGAACAGCAGGAATCATGGATAACGGACATCAGCCATAAAGCGATGTCGCATGAGAGCTTTGCTGTTGACAGTTGACACTCAACTGAAGGGTAGGTATGGGTAATTGCGAACGATCCAGTCGAAGCGACCAGTTCAACGTGTGTACTGTTAAGATGACATGTCGTACGATAGTCAAACGTAGTTTTGTTTTTGAAGACTTTTCTCCGACTGGTTGCACCAGGAAAAGTTCGTCTGTTCATTCTTTTCATGTTTTGTCGACGTTTGAAATAGCAAGGGTGCCCGAGGGTAAATGCGAACGGGAAAGTCTGACTGCGAACGATAGCTTTGGGTACATGTTGACAATTAAAACAGAAGCAAGTCTTTAACTCAGTTATAACATATTATTGGAACATCGCACTAGACTATTGTTTTGATTTTGATCACATGCACACAAACAGACATTTAAACACACACACACACACACACACACACACACACACCACTGCACAAAAACACACCCTTTTGAGAGCGCTCAGTAACTGTACAGCATCGTTCGCAAACAGTCAAGTCAAAATATCCAATAGTCTAATTGCAAACACTATTTTGAAGATTCCTGTCAACACTGACTTTTTGATCACCAGTATGCTTTCTTGAATTCTCCCAGCACTGGTAATGCGTATTCAACATATCCGATCAAATCAATTATTTCAAACTGAATCCAAGTTAGTCCCACAACTTGCTTCCCTTGATTTTAGGATTTTGAGAGCACGTTTGCAACTTCGGTCGGCAGTGGTGCGCAAAGAGAAGAAAGAGTGCAGAAACAGCTGCTGTTTGACAGGTTCTAGGAAATGGATATTCATTAAGGTATTAGAAAAAGGTCAAAGCAGACGTTAAAAAGTGAAATACAACCGTTAAGATCGTTTCGAGTGGGGCTGTATACGAATCGTTCGCAATTACCCATACCGACCCTATCACTTGGCTTCCATAGCTGAAATTGGGGAGTGCATTGCGGACCTAAAGGACTGGGTGGCTTCCAATAAGCTGCAACTAAATGATGATAAAACTGAAGTTCTGATAGCCTGTTCTATTGAGTTTCGTCAACATCTTTTCATCCTGACTCTGGTCTAAACAGCACATCCGTTTCATTTTCTTCTTCTATCTTTATGCCATTTTTGACCAGCTTATTTCCTCCGAACGACACATTTGAAACATCTGCAAAGTTGCCTTCATGGACTTGTGTAGGGTCAGTTTTATCCGTCAGTACCTCTCTACTGATGCAGCCAAAACACTTGTGTGCGCCTTTATTCTCTCAAGAGTGGATAACTAATTCTCCTTTGGCCGGCCTTCACAAATACCTACAGACTTCAACGAATCCAAAGTAACGCAGCCATTTGCAGAGCTTCTAAATCTTATCACGTTCCTCTTGTCCTTCAGTCTTTCAACTGGTTGCCTGTTTCTGATCAAATAGACTAAAAGCTACCCACTCAACTTTTTCTGCAGTCAGTGGGTATCGACAAGATTATGTTTTTTGAACTCCTCCATATCTGTATTCCGTCAGCTCCGCTCTTCTTCTGATACTCGACTTCTCAGGATACCTCATGTCAAAACTAAGACTTACAGACTTTTCAAGCCCCACGAACGCAGAACGGACTCCCTGACAACGTCCAACACTTCCTTCGCCTCTTTTGAATCTGACCTAAAAGCCCACCTCTTCCCTCACTAATACGTTTCATTCTAGCATGCCCATCCAAACAAAATATAATCCTACATATGTGGTATATTTGTGACTGTGTACACATATGTATATACGAATGTTGTTGTTGTTGTCTTCAGTTTAACGTCT
Organism: Babylonia areolata; assembly: GCF_041734735.1. Lineage (NCBI taxonomy): Eukaryota > Metazoa > Mollusca > Gastropoda > Neogastropoda > Buccinidae > Babylonia > Babylonia areolata. Next base: position 12,368,515 of record NC_134886.1, read on the forward strand.
TTCCACTTGAAGTGATATTACGAATGTGTATTTGTGTGTGTGTGGGTGTGTGTGTGTGTGTGTGTGTGTGTGTGTGTGTGCATGAGTGGAGACGGGGACGGGCATGTATATAGGTATGTTTGTATGTATGTTTGTTTGTATGTATGTATGCATGCATGTATGTATGCATGTATGTATTCATGGATGTATGTAGCTTTGTGCGTGTATCGTGTGCTAGGCACATTTTGAATTGTATATGCAACACTGATGTAATGTGTTATGATTTTTTTTTGTTAAGGACCAAGAGAAGTTTTTCGATAAAGTGTTATATCTGTATCCATTATCATTATATACTGGAAATCAACTTCCTATGCCCAGACAGTAGGTTCGCCCGCGTTCAACGACCCTATAAATAAATTCCCGCGCGGATCTCTTTGTACAACCCTTCCAGCGATGGCTCCCTCGAGGACAAAGAGATCAACGCCAGGATCTGCAAGGCAAGCCAAGCCCTGGGCAAACTGCGAGCTCATGTGCTAAATCAACACAACATCCAGCAGTCCACCAAGCTCAAAGTCTACAGACAGTTGTCCTCACCAGCCTTCTTTATTGATGTGAGACCTGAACCTTTTACAGAAGGCACATTGTTTTCACATGCGCTCAATCCTGGGCATCAAACGGCAGGACAGGATCACAAACCTTGAGGTCCTGGACTGCACAGAGATCACTAGCATCGAAGCCATAATCCTGAAGGCCCAGCTCAGATGGATGGGGCATGTCATCTGGTTGGACAATGACAGAATCCCAAAGCAACTGCTCTATGGCGAGCTCTGTAAAGGAAAGAGAAAGCAGGGCAGGCCACTGAAATGTTTCAAAGACTGCATCAAGGCCAACATTGCCCACACTTGAATAGCCCCCAAACAGCTTGAGGAGTGTGCACAGGATCGAACTGGATGGCGTGCCCTGACACGCGAAGCAACGGAGACATTTGAGGACAACTGACGTGACAGCATCACTTAGGCCCATGCAGAAAGGAGGGCAGCAGTAGAGGCACCCAGACCTCCCCATTGCGGGCGGTTTTGCCGTTTCCGCCTTGGACTCTACATCGATGTCATCGTCGAACCAGACGGACCACCATCATAATTTTTATTATTTCCAGCGATATAATTATAACGATGATAATCATCATCATCATTATCATCATAGCATAATATTATACAAAAACCGGGATTTTTACCCTCCCAATCCCTACCACTAGACCTTGAGTGAATGTTTGCATGCACTTACGCACGCAAAAGAACCCACAGCAACAAAACGGTTGTCCCTGCTAAAAATTATGAAGAAAAACCCACTTTGGCAATAAAACAAATACTTTTGCCGACAGCAAAAAGCAAATACTTTTGCCGACAGCAAAAAACAAAATATGAATGGTGCTGCAATGTGGAAACTCACTCTTCCTCCCGAAATTTTGTACACAGAAATTAGTTGTGATAAAAAATTTTAAAAAATAGCACGACACAACACAGCACAGCACAACACAACAGTGAGACATAAACACTGACCAGGTCTCCCCCTCGTACAGCCCCTGTGTGCGAGGACAGCAGAGTGTGTAAAGGACGGTTTCCGTCACAGTCCTTGGCGTTCATGTCTGCCCCTGCATGGTACATACCGGGAGGGAGACGTTGCGTGTGAGTGGGTGGGTGGGTGATTGTGTGCGTGTGAGGTGTGTGTGCGCGCGCGCGCGTGTATGCGATTGTTCGATTATTCGAGTGTGAGTGTGTGCGTTATGTGTTGTCCAAGTGCGGTGAGTGTGTTGTCTGTGTACGTGTATCTGTGTGTGTGTGTGTGTGTGTGTGTGTGTGTGTGTGTGTGTGTGTGTGTGTGTGTTGTGTTGTGTTGTATTATGGGTGGGTGGGTGTGTGTGTGCGCTTTTTTTCTTCAACGTCTTTTCACCGTTTTTTCTTTAATTGGACGTCTTCTTGGTTAAGTTATATCACGCCCCCCACCCCCAACAAAAAATTTAAAAAACCAACAAAACACGGAGACACACACACACACACTTACAAAACGCATGCACACAATACAAGCACAGACATAAAACACACACACACACACGCACAACCCTTAAAACACACACTGGCACACATTCACACAACACTAACACACATCGACTTGCACACACATACACACTCACGCACAACTTACACTCACGCACGACTTACACTCACGAACAACTTACACACACTCACGAACAACTTACTCACGCACAACTTACACTCACGCACAACTCACACACACACACACCTTACACTCACGCACAACTCACACACACACACCTTACACTCACGCACAACTCACTCACACACACACACACACACACACACACACACACCATGGGTGGAGAGAAGTTGGACAGCATCCATGTATGCCTCCTGAGCTGCCAGGTGAAGAGACGTCTGCTTCTTCTGTGTGCGCATGTCCACAGTGGCCTTTCCCTGTGGGCCACAGAGAGTGAGGTGGTTGGGGTTGGAGGGGTCAGATGGAATTTCAGCTCATTATGAAGGTTAAAACTAAGGTTGGAAACGCCGGCAAGAGGAACCCCGACTCCTTTTTTTGATAATATTGTTTTATCACGTTTTTTGGTTTGTTTTTTACGCCATATCGAAGAACGAGAATATCGATGATTTAAAAGAAAAGTTTGTTAGCCTGGTGTAAGCGTACAACTGTGTCCTTCAGTCGTTGTCTACAAGTGGGGCGCGCACACGCACGCGCACACACACACACACACACACACACAAGATGGCGACTGAGTAGCACGATCTTACGGTGCGCTCCGGTCTGAATCAGGGAAATCATCGTTTCCAGTGTTGCTTTAGGTGTGGATTGCTATCCATTCCACTATGGCCGGCAGACCAATCGACACAAGTTTTATGCCGTTAGTGCCGGCAGAACTGGGAATTTTCACAAGCTGGAATTCCGCTTCCGTCAATCTGTGACCGGCTTTCCCAAGTCGTCAGTGAAGGCCTATGATACACTGGATCAAGCCAAGACGGCTATGAGACTGGAGGGTTATACTGAGCCTGATGTGTTCGGCCGGGACAATGACATCAGCCCTCCATCCATCAAATGTGCTGAGGATCAGTTAGAAGCAGTTCGAGAAGTAAGTGAGCATGACAGCGAAGAAGATGACTGACAGGTAGGAATTTTCTGAAAACAATTGTTGTGAAAACGATAGTTGTGAATGTTTTTGCAAGAAAGAAAAAGAAAGAATGCTGAAATGCTGTGATTGTGGGGGTAAAATCCACTGGACCTGTACTGAGCTACCACTGTATCAGCTGTGTGTGTTTACACAACGAAAATTCACCTGCGGGATGTGTGCGGCTAAATACATAAACGACAAAATTGCAGAGGAATTCCTGGCGATCCAGCAGTCTCTCAAAGCCAACGCTGTGCCGGAAACACTGCTGAGTACTGCCCCACACCAAGACAGAGCATCGGGCGTGTCTGACACATCCGTCAGCCAGCTAATTATCTCCCACCACCAGACAACCACCACAGCGCTGCGAAACATTGAGGCAGCCATGACGACCCTAGCTGAGCAGGTACAGCTGGCAGAGGAAACTAGAGGCGATACCTTGACTCTATTAATTAGTGACAGATACACAATCACTCAACAGCTACCACAGTCTTCGGAGATACGGGGAGAGAAACAGCCCCGCAGCGAGCAGAGAAAAGGCGACCACACAACTCCGGTCCTCTCCGCATCGCTTCCGGACACCACTCCTCTCGCTGATGCCAACACACCAGACTGCGCCCCTTCCACTCACTCCCCCTCCACTCACTACAAATCCCTCTCAAACCTTTCCATACCACACGGAACCCCCTTCCGTCCACCTCTAACCATCTCTGCAGCACAGGAGGAAAAGCCCCCCTCACCACGCCTCACCAGCCAGCAGCAAGCCCGACACCCACAGAGATGTCGGAAGATAGCAGCGATGACGATGACAACACGTGCGCCAGTTCCTGCGAAGAAGAAGACGAGACAGATAAGCATACCGTGAACAAGGAGACCGTCAATAGTGAAGAGACAGACCCCTCTCTCCCCCACTTCCTCATAGTGCATGACTCCACCCTGAACGACGTAGACAGTGCTAGACTAGGGAAATCATACGGACTAAGAGTAACAAAAAGAAAGGTGGGCACAGTAAAAGACTGTGGTGTTGAAGTAGGCGACAACCTTGACGCCATCATGCCGTGACTGGGACACCCACCGCCGTGACTGGGACAGGGACAACCACCGCCGTGACTGGAACAACCTGGGACAACCACCGCTGTGACTGGGACAACCTGGAACAACCACCGCTGTGACTGGGACAACCTGGAACAACCACCGCTGTGACTGGGACAACCTGGGACAACCACCGCCGTGACTGGAACAACCTGGGACAACCACCGCCGTGACTGGGACAGGGACAACCACCGCCGTGACTGGGACAACCTGGGACAACCACCGCCGTGACTGGGACAGGGACAACCACTGCCGTGACTGGGACAACCTGGGACAACCACCGCCGTGACTGGGACAGGGACAACCACCGCCGTGACTGGGACAACCTGGGACAACCACCGCCGTCACAGGGACAACCTGGGACAACCACCGCCGTGACTGGGACAGGGACAACCACCGCCGTGACTGGGACAACCTGGGACAACCACCGCTGTGACTGGGACAACCTGGGACAACCACCACCGTGACTGGGACAGGGACAACCACCGCCATGACAGGGACAACCACCGCCGTGACTGGGATAACCCCAGTCCTGGTGACAACCGCCATCGTGATTGGGACAACTACCGCAACAGTCATCGTGACCGGGACAACCGCCGCTTCCAAAATGACAACTACTGTGCCTGCCACGACGAGAGACGCTACCACGACTGCAACCACCGATACACTGGTCAGACAAGGCTCCACCCGGACAGAGACGATACGATCACCGCTTTCCGGGGGCATCAGAGAAGCCGTGACTACCGTGCGTTCCGTCAGTGATCGTCAAGACACAATATTCACTGGACTGACAGATACTGAGACACGCATAATGTAAGGTACTGTCTACATAATAAGTCCTGAAAGTGTTATGTGTTTTGCTGACCATTATGTTTCACTTATAGCACTGTACCAACACAAGCAGATACTTGATAAAACGATTGTCATTTCTCCTGAAGACCATGGCACCGTAGCACAGAATTAGAGACATCATTGAATCAAATACCGTTGTGAAGATACTGTCGTGGAACATCAAAGGTTTTAGGGAAACTATCGACGGAACAAAAACAAACAAGTTCACAGAAATAGAAGTGACAGACTTATTTTCAAAATATGATATCGTTATTTGCCAGGAGAAACACCTGGACAGGGATAAGACCAAAGATATATTTCTACCTGGCTTTGCAACAGGGGTACACTACTGTAGGACAAAGCGAGCAAAGGCACAGAAAGCCTCTGGTGGAATATCTGTATTTGTGAAAGAATATTTAAGACCACGTATTGAGGTCCTGCCACAGAGCAGTAGTGACATTGTGTGGATGCTGATAAAAAGTTTTAATACAGATCAAGACACTTATGTTGGCTGTGTATACATACCACCTGAATTCTTTGGACGTGACCACACACGGGACATATGGGAACAACTAGATAAGGATGTAGAACTGTTTACCACAAAAGGTAATGTCATCTTGTGTGGTGACTTCAATGCACGAACTGGTATGCTACATGATTTTATCCAGATGGACGGTGAGAATATGTATGATATCCCATTTAACTACACATGTGATTATGTGCACAACAGAAGTTCGTCAGATAAAGTAGCACAGAAATATGGAAGAAGGATTGTTAAACTATGTATGGAAAACAATATGTATATTTTAAATATGAGAACTCTTGGTGACTTACATGGTATCCCCACATACTTTTCGCCAACAGAGAAAAGTGTCGTAGATTACTTTACGTGTTCCCAGGACCTTATGTGAAAGGTGATGAAATGCAAGGTAAAATATCTTACCATGTTTTCAGATCACTGTCCTATCGAATTGTTCATTCATCTACCAGTCACAAGAAAGAGTTCACCCTCTGTTAGTTCTGTCAGTAGAAAGGGATGTCCCACTTTAAGAGACTCAAAATACAATCGTTCTTTCTTTTGGGAGGAGGGCTCTGCCGAAAAGTTAGCATCAGCACTTAAGACTGTCAGTTTCAAATAAGATAATCTCTAGTAACGAAGGACTCGAAAAAGTTAACTTCCGAAACGTACAGACTGCCAAAGAAGAAACTGAAAACTCTGTATCAAATCTCACAAACACTTATTGCAGCGGCCGATTTACCGATCAGTCATAAGATTAGATGCACGAAACGGAAAAAGAAGCCGTCTAAACAGTGGTTCACACATGACTGTTTCATTCAAAGGAAAGAGGTGCGATCTTTACTGAATGCATTGAACAGAAATGCTTTTAACAGAAACATTCAGAATAAATACTTTTCTTGCCTGAAAGCATACAAGAAGACCATAATGAAAACAAAACAGACGAACAGAAATGAACTTGTGAGAAGTTAACACAGCAATGGAGCACGATCCCCGAAAAGTTTGGAAAATACTATCTGAACTAAAAAATGCAGATAGTTCTACTCAACTGCAGTGACACACATTATCTGCAGGTAAATGGATTAATCATTTAGAAAACTTGATAAGTAGTGAAGTATCCGTTGATAAAGGTAGGAATGAACACATACAAAAAGAACTTGATAGAATAAAACAGTCTATGCAAGTGTTTGTCCTGGACAATCATTTTACGATGACTGAAATAATGCGAGCCGTAAAGAGTCTCAAGACCAATAAAGCCCCCGGTAAAGACAATTACAAGCGAAATGCTCAAAGCAAGCATGTCCAGCATCAGTGCTACTGTATGCAAGTTATTCAATGCCATATTTAAGACTGGTATTTATCCCAGTCAGTGGAAAGACGGAATAAATGTTCCTATCTTTAAAAGTGGCGACCCAACCAATCCTAACAATTATCGGGGTATAACACTCAACAGCACCTTTGGAAAACTGTTTTGTCAAGTTATCAACAGAAGAATTGAAACATACCTAGAACAAAACGAGTTACTAATAAAAGAGCAGGCTGGTTTCAGAAGGCATTCTAGAACCACTGATCACATATTCATCCTGAAAAAGATAATTGACAACACCATAAATAATAGAAATGGGCGTCTCTACAGCTGTTTTGTTGATTTTAATAAGGCATTCGACAATATATGACATGATGCACTTCTTTTGAAACTAAACAAAATTGGGATAAATGGAAAATGTTTCCACGTTATAAAAGAGATGTACCAAAATTCAACTGTATGTGGTAAATCAAACGATGGGTTTACAGATTCTATCGCAGTTAAAAAGGGAGTGCTTCAGGGAAATATTAGCCCCACGCTATTCAATATTTTCATTAATGACATAAGAGAATGTATACACGATGACACCTCACCATACATCAACGAAACAACCAAGACTCAATCCCTTATTTGTTATATGCGAAGGACATTGTGATGCTCTCGACAACAAAAGTAGGACTACAAAACAAACTAGACCAACTACATGAATACTGTCTGCAATGGGGGCTTAAAATCAACAGGGACAAACCAAAAGTCGTAATTTTCACATAAAAACGACCCCAAAATACCAGTGCTCTTTTCATGTGGCGATAACTGCATCGAAACGACGGATAGAACCAGTCCTGGCAGAGCTGGGCAGATACCCCACTTATGACCGCAATGTGTCAGGTCATCTCATTCTGGGTACACATGGATTCAAAAGAAGATAGCTATTTGAGGCAAGCATATGATGAAACGTTATCGATGAATTCATTGGAAAAAGTTCCTTGGCTTAATTTTATCAAAAAGATACTGGTTTCAATTGGATTCTCCCACGTGTGGGAGAACCAGGGCACACTCAACATTAAGCGACTAAAATATTATGTCATGAATAAACTACAGGAAAAATATGTTCAATATTGGAACAGCAGAAAGAACGGGACCATTTCAAGGCTCTCCTTTTATTGCAAAATTGCAAACACTTATACATTACAACCTTACCTGATTAGCTGCAAAAATCCTAAACATAGAGGAGCACTATGTCGATTGCGAATAAGTGCACATGAACTTGAAATTGAGCGAGGACATCACTACAACTTAACTAGGAAAGACCGGCTATGTAAAGCATGTGGAGTTATAAGAGGATAAACTGCATTTTCTGGAAAAGTGTAGTGTGTACTCTGACTTGAGATCTCGCCTACTTGTGACAGTTAATTCCCAGTCTTCGAATCACTGGCCAGATGGCACTGGCAACACAATAATCCAAAGGCCGAGTTCTCTGTTGCCACAAAATTATTTCCAACCAGAACTGGCAAAATACATATATGAATGCTTTAAAGTTCGCAGTCCATAACTATGTCTTATGGAATATCCTGCATGTGCTCACAACTTATTGCTTTTACTTTTTGTTTGCTTGTTGTGTTTAGTTTATAGTGTCCATAATTCCTATGATGGGTTTTACGACAATTAAATTAGTTCTGAGTTCTGAGTTCATACACACACGTACGCACGCACGCGCACACACACACACAGCCCCTCAATCAGCTTTTTTTCTGCCTGTTAAAAGCAAAGAACAATTTCCTGCCAAACAAAGGCTAAATGAAACTATATTTGCTTTGTTCGCGATTTGACTTGGCGTTTACTCTCATTCAGGTGCTCTTTTACAAGCCGAATAATGGTGTCCATTGAAAGCTGACCTTATCGAGCAGGACCTTCATGACGTCCGTGTGGTTATTGATGGCTGCGATGTGCAGCGCAGTGAAGCCATCCTCCTTCTGTTCGTTCACCACGCTCTGGGTTTTCCGCACCACGAGTTCCGCGATGCTGAAGAAACAGGACATGAAGTAAAACAGTTTCAAATATATATATATATAAAAACAACTAAGCCTTTTGCTCTTTGGGGGTGTGGTGGAGACAATATCAAGCATACAATGGCCCCTGGCCTTCCTCTGTGGACTTTTATGCCAAATTACGGTGTAAAATGGGTGAGTTACGCAATGCAACTGTTATCTGGCGATTCTGTCAGCCTCCTCTCTCTCTCTCTCTCTCTCTCTCCATATATATATATATATATATATATATATATATATATATATATATATATATATATATATATGAACATTTATACACATACATAAATGCATACACACGTAATGCTTACAAAAATGTATTCATCTCCACATTTACAATAAAATCATTAACCAACGGACCTGACATGACATTTTATTTCAACAGTTTTTTGTTTTTGTTTTAGGATAATGGCATCATTAAGGCTGATTTACATCATTTCTATATTTTCCATTTTACCAACCAAATATTCTTCTGAAGTTAGCACTACCCTTATCTGTTTCAAAAAGAAATGCAGATTGTTCCAGCATGAACCAAAGGTTTGACTTAAAAAGACCAATTATAGGAAGAGCTATTGTAAGTTGAGTGTCTGTTGTAGTTTATTGGAAAGCTATCTACAATACCAGGGAGAGCAAGTCCGGTAACTATCTAGTGCATGAACATAGCTTTATTGTATTGTAGACTTTGATGCGGTGGGGAAATGTCGAATGATTTATTTTCATCAGTGATTAATCAGCTCGATTTTAAAATAACTAGTTTAAGAGCACGCTTATATAATCTGCTTTAAGGTTTTAGAACATTTACTGAATCCGACCATGTCATGGTTAAATATACAATTAACTGGACTTGTATGCGCATGAAAGAACTTTTTTTTACTAGCATGGATAGAAAATGTTTTATTTTTGATAGCTGAAATACTTTTTGATATATATTATACAGATATCCAACATGGTCAGACCAAGATAAATTATTATCAATGATGATACCTGATACCTTATGCGAATTTACCTCTTCAATTCCTATTCCATAAATAGAAACAGTTGACCAATTGTGGCGATGCTGATTTTGCTATAAACCAGATTGTTTTGGGTGAATTGATTAAATATATTCAAAAGGGAATAGTATGTGTTTTTAATGTGTTTTCAAATGGTTTTGATAGAATCGTTGATATTGGTCTGTAATTTGAGGGGTTTGAATGGTCATAGCTTGAACAATGGAATGATTGTAGCTTGTTTAAACATACTGGACAATAATCATTGTCAATGCTAAGGTTATAAATATGTGTGAAAGTATCTGTTATTACTGGGACAACTGTTTTAATGATTTCTCATCTAATTCACCAAAGTGTAATGTAAAAGACTGTTCTTAAAACAGCGGGGTTACGTAAACGTCTGGTACTGATAGGAAAGGAATGAATACTTTAGAATCGATCTTTGATGAACAAAAAATATGGTTTTTGAATGAAACAACAAGAGCAACAGAAAAAATAACAAAAACAGCAAGACAATATTAAACAGACGAGGAAGAAGAAGCAGATCGATCAGCCAGTCAAACACGTTTCTGAATTATCAACCAATAAATCAGTCGATCGAGTAATTAGTCAGTCAGTCAGCCAGTCAGGCAGTCAAAGTCCTTAGGAAGTAAAAGAGGAAGAATGACAAGAAGACAAAGTCATACAAGAAATACGTCTATCCAGCTCCCTCTCTCAAAAATAAAAAGGGGGAAACATCAAATCACAATACACAAAACAAGATATATATGCCCATACAAAATTAATGTATATTTTCTTCTCGTGAAAAAGAATGGCAGAGCACATTCCAAACACAATATAAACAGTGAGATATTGTAATATTCAAGGTCTCAAATTTGTGATGCTGTCATTATCAATCAATCAGTCTATCTTTGAAATCAATCAGTTAATCAACGAACTAGTCAATCAATCAGTCAATAAACGCCCTTGTAAATTAGAATAATCAACAACCAACAAATCCATTAGTCCATTCACCCATCTCTCATGGCACAGTATCCACCCACTTATTTAGCCTCCACTACCTCACTGCCCCCAACCTCCACCCTGAACCACAGCGAAGGTAGCAAGCTGCAGAGGCGTATCAATCAATCAATCATCAACTCACGAACTGATCATTCAATTCATTCATCTCTCGTACCAAGCCCAGTATCCAGCCACTCACACAGCTTTCCATTTGAAGGCAGCGAACACCAGAGGCCAGTTAATTAGTAAAAATAAAAAACCAACAAACACACCAAACCAATTAACAAGCCAACCAACCCACCAGCCAACCAACAATCCAACCACGTCAACTATGTCTCGTAGTTTATACTCACCTGGCTTCCCCTTTGAAGGCAGCAAATTGCAGAGGTGTGAAGCCTTTCTTGTTTTTACGCCGCACATCCGTATCGCTGCAGCCAATCAGAACCTCTGCCGCTGTCGTGCGACTCTTGCTGATGGCGTCATGAAGGGGCGTGTCGCCAGCTTTGTCCTGTTATTGAATTAAAGGTGGACCAAATGCTGCACGTCTCGTTCATTGAATTTGTGCATGTCTTGCGGATGAATGTGCTTTCTTTGTCTTTATATATTTGTTTATTTATAAGTTTTGTTGTCTATTGCATATAAATATCTCCCCCTCTCCCTCATCCCCCCCTCCCCACTCTGTCTCTCAACTACTTCGGTCATCATATCACTAACGTCAGTTCACTGATTTGGTAATGGCATTCACGATCCTGCGGTCAATAGACTTTATATTCGTGCTCATGTCTCTGAAGCTGTGACCGACTTGATTCAGCGGAACACATGCACTGCAGTGATGTGTGAGGGCGGGACGAGGAGCTGAACTCTCATAAAGGCCTTGACCTTCGCTTAAGGGACAATACCAAAATCACCACTGTTCCTTCTGTATCAAATTTAGTAGTAGTAGTTCTGATACTTACCAAAACACCGTGATGTCAAATATGAGGCATCGATAATACATCAGTTGTGGAAAGTGATGGTGGATTCAGCGAATGGTCACACAAATAGTCACGACAGCAATATTCCACTAGATACAGTTACTCAGCACACACGAACCAGGAGGGTTATACTGACTTATCTACGACCAAAACAACGCTGGTCTTCTCTCACCCCAAGCCATTCTGCACAACAGTCAGAGATAGTGAAAATGTACCATGGCATTGACATCTGCTCCCTTCGCTATGAGCAGACGTAAGATGTGTGCATGCCCATACAGTGCTGCTTTGTGGCTGGCAGTCTGGCCGTTGTTATTGGCAACCGTGACGTCGGCGCCTTTCTTGATGAGGTACTCAGCTACTGCGTCATGCTTCCTGTGAGACACACAATGACAAGTGACACGTTCAACTTCACTTGACAAAAAGGAACATGAATAAAGTGCTGTCGTCTTTTGTTTTGTTTTTCATTCAACGGTTTACATACAACGAAGAAACATGTTACACCATTGCTGTATGCATAGAAAGGTAACCGACAGAAATTTTCATTGGGATATCAATAGGGATGTAGATCTATGTTTTCTTCTTTCTTTTTTTCTTTCTGAAATTCATGCTTTGACAAATTTAGATACCACATTTACATGCATGTCGATATTATTTCTTTGAGCACACAGTGTGGCGTTTTGTTTGGTTGTTTTGTTTTTTGGGTGGGTTTTTTTTTGGTTTTTGTTTTTGTTTTTTGTTGTTGTTTGTTGTTTTTCCTATAATGAAGACCCGTGTGTTTTGTTCAGCTTTTTTCTGAAGGGTTGTGTGAAATTCGGGCTTCGCTCACCTGGATGAGCGCGTCGCTGCAGTGTAGTGCCACCCTTTTTCTGCCTGTAAGTGTAGGCCTATTTGATTTATAACCAAAGTGGATTTGTCTGCAGAATTTTGCTAGGGATAACCCTTTTCTTACCATGGGTTCTTTACGTGTACTAAGTGCATGCTACACACGAGACCATGGGTTATCGTCTCATTCGAATGACCAGCATCCAGGTCACAAGGTCTAGTACAGGGATAGAAAATATCAGCGGGTTTGAGATAAACATGTGCACCCAGATTCTCTTGCTTCCTAGTCGGACGCGTTACCACAAGGCCAACACTCAACTGGAATCATGTTGGAGAATCTGATCTTACATTTGTAATGAAGGAGAACCAGACAAAAGTCAAGCTAAAGGTTATGTTCAAGTATCCTAAGATTAAGTATCATGGGGACCAGAATAGTAATGACAACAACAACCACAACAACGGTAATAGTAGTAGTAGCAGTAGTAGTGGTAGTAGTAGTGCAGTTTTGATTATGATAATGATAGTAATAACAATAATAACGATAATGCAGCTATGGGTCGAATAGTACAAGAAAGTAAAACTGAACAAAAAACCCAACGTGGGTCGTAGGTTACCAAAAAACCAAAACCACCGTGCTCCCAAGGCAGGCTTTTGAGCCATGAGCTGAGGGTAAGGCAACACCGACAGAAAACCCAAAAGGGTCACGGATTCCAATTTCGGTAACGGCGCCTAGTGAGTGTAGTGTGGATATTTTTCCGCTCTCCCAGGTCAACATATGTGCAGACCTGCTCGTGCCGGAACCCCCTTCGTGTGTATACGCACGCAGATCAAATACGCACGTCAAAGATCCTGTAATCCATGTCAGCGTTCAGTGGGTCGTGGAAACAAGAACGTTGCCAGTACGCAGACCCCCGAAAACGGAATAAGGCTGCCTACATGGCGGGGTAAATAAACAAAACGATCATTCATGTAAAATGTGACATGTCTGAGATTGGTTCCTGAAATCTGATTGAATGACGCAGGAAACGAATGATGAGTGCCCCGCAATGGCTGCCGTCAGTTGGCTCTACCCAGGCAGGCAGCCTGTTGTGCAAATGATCCCGTGTAAGCGCTTAAAGCATGGTCTCCGACCGAGGATAGTCACTATATTAGTATCCATATTATTCATCATTCGTCAATCCACGTGACGGAATGAGAATGGCAGTTTGTTCCATACCACTGGGCTGTGGCAGGAGAAATAATGCAAACCACCAAAAGTTGTCCATCCCGCGCCTAAACTTCATTACCAGCGGTTGAATGGATGACAGGCAAAGATTTCTCTACAGTGGTTAACATTTAACTATGAATCGTCAATGTCCATTTCACAATGATTATCCTGTAAGAGCAACTGAACGTTGGCAGAAATAACTGCCAATGGAATTTAGATATATATAGATATAGATAGAAAACAAATGCCAATGGATGATGGAGTCTCCCGTCGGTCCGATGGATGAGTAGGCAGGCAGGCTTATCTGTCGGTGTGTGTCCTCATATGGGAGAAGAGGCCGATTCTGGATGCGCAGCATGCACTCCACAGGTGTCGCAATGGAAAACGTCTCCAGAAGTTGAGCCCTGCTTCCTTCGCTCACGCTTCTCCTTAATGGTCAGCGTTCTCTTGTTTTCAAACATCTTTATGCCACTAGAGCACAGCATCCTCCAACGAGAGCAGTCAATAGCATCAGTCTCCCAGGAAGCGATGTCTATGTCACAGGCTTTGAGGTTTGTCTTCAATGTGTCCTTGAAGCGCTTGCAGGGTCTTCCAAGTTCACGGTGGCCTTCCTTCAGCTGGCCATACAGTAGCATCTTCGGGATCCTGCTGTCTGTCATGCGGACAACGTGTCCTGTCCAGCGTGGCTGGCACTGGATCAGCAGGCTTTCGATGCTGGGCAGGCCGCTCCTCTCTAGGACCTGGAGTTTGGAGACCCTGTCTTGCCACTTTACGCAGAGGATCTTTCGTAGGCATCTCTCGTGAAACTGCTCAAGCTGTTGAATGTGACGGCGATACGTCGTCCATGTTTCACAGCAGTACAAAAAGGTGGTCAGCACAACAGCTCTGTAGGTTTTCATCTTGGTGCTGAGCCTGATGCTTTTGTTGTTCCACAGCCTGTTGTTGAGTCTGCCAAAGGCGGAGCTGGCCTTGGCGATGCGCAGCGTCACTTCTGCATCAAGGGCTCCGTTGCTGCATAGGGTGCTGCCCAGGTAGCAAAACTTGACTGACTTGATCTCAGTGTCATCGATCTTGATTGCAGGTGGGGGGGGGAGGGGTACTGGCGTTCTGTGAGCTAGCTGGTTGGTACATGGACTCGGTCTTGCTGAGGCTGATGGTGAGTCCAAAGCGCCTGCAGGAGGCTGAGAACCTGTCCATAATGAACTGCATGTCCTCATGGGTGTGTGCAGCAAGCGCAGTCATCAGTGAAGAGGAACTCAACAGTGCCTCAAACACCCTGGACCTGGCGTGGAGTCACCACAAGTTGAAAAGTTTGCCATCTGTGCGAAACTGAATGTAGACACCCCGGTCACAGTCTTGGAAGGCGTCAATCAGCATGGCAGAGAAGAGAATGGAGAACATTGTGGCTGCCAGGAGGCAACCCTGCTTCACTCCGTTTACCACAGGGAACGGATCCGACATTTCAGTATTTTCCTGTACTCTCACCTGCATGCCATCGTGGAATGACGCAATCAGCTGGATTAGGCTCTCTGGGCAGCCAAACTAAGAGGATCTTCCACAGACCACGGCGGTTCACCATGTCGAAGGCCTTAGTCAGGTCTACAAAGACCATGTGGAGCTCCTTGTTCTGCTCATAGCACTTCTCTTGCATCTGGCGTACGGCAAACACCATGTCACATGTTTCCCTGCCTGAGCAGAAGCCGCACTGCTGGAGACATGGTCAACCAATCCGTTCAGTATGATGCAGGTGAGGATCCTTCCGGCGATGCAGAGGAAGAGAGAATCTACGGTGGTTATCGCAGGATGTTTTGTCTCCCGTTTGTAGATGTGGACGATTGAAGCATCCTTGAAATCCTGGGGGACCTCCCCTCTCTCCCAGATAGACTGGAACAGGGCAGTCAGCTTGTCTGTCAGCATCTCGCCTCCATACTTGTAGATGTCAGCCTGGATTCCATCCGCTCCTGGTGCTTTTCATGACGTTGTCAGCTTCAGGGCCTTTCGGGTCTCGGCCTTGGTGGGAGGGGCAGCTAGCGAGTCATTGACTGGTAGCTGTGGGAGGGCTGCAATTACCTCGTCAGATACGGACGAGTCCCTGTTGAGGAGGGTGTTGAAGTTCTCTGCCCAGCGGGCAAGGATGTCTTTCTTGTCTGTCAGGAGGGTGGTCTGGTCCAGGGCTCGGACAGGGGTTGATCCTGTGACTCTCGGCCCATACGGAGACCATCGTGGAAAGTCTTCATGTCATGAGCATCAGCAGCGGACTGAAGCTCTTCGGACTTTGTCTCCCACCAGATGTTCTTTATCTCACGCAGCCCCTTCTGTAGAGTTGCTTGGTTTGCAAGAACTGGTCCGTCTTCCTCTGGCAGTCTTTACTGGAAATGTGATCCTGATGCCGTTTATGCAGTGTATTCAAATCTTGGAGATTCCAGAGTCGTTCTCGTCAAACCAGTTTTTGTGGCTCCTCTGTACAAAGCCGAGTGTCAGCTGCTGCTGTGTACACTGCATCTCGAAAGGTGCTCCATACCTCTTCTACATCAGTCGATGCAGGAATTTCTTGGAGAGCTGCTTGGATTTGCTGCTGCAGCACGTCCTTGGTGATAGGAAGGCGGTGGATGTTCAGCTTCCTAGGGGGTTTCTGCCTGGCTGGTTGGAGCTTGCGTGCAAGTCTGATGTTCATCTTGCTGCGTAACAGGCGATGGTCCGACCAACAGTCTGCTCCTCTCATGCAGCGTGTAATGGAAACATCACCTCTGTCCCTCTGCCGGACAATCACACAGTCCAGCATGCGTCACTGCTTGGAGCGGGGATGCATCCATTGTGTTCTTGTACTTGTCCGCTTGTTGGAAGAGGGTGTTGGTGATGTCAGTCCATGCTGCGCGCAGAGCGAGAGCAAAAGCAGTCCGTTGAAGTTGTACTTGCCAGTGCCGTGCTGTCCTAGGACTTTTGGCCGCGAGGAGAAGTCCACGCCGACGCGGGCACTGAAATCCCCAAGGATGATCAGCCTGTCCTTTCTGTCTACTGCTGAAATGGTGCGGCTGAGCTCCTCATAGAAAGCTTCTTTAATGTCATCAGGGTTGGTCATCGTCGGGGCATAGCAGCTGATGACTGTGGCGAAACGATCCTTGGACAGCTTCAGACGCCGAGTCATTAGCTTATCGTTTATCCACGTGGAAGGCTGTCAAGCTGTCGTGCAAGTTTGGTGCCATCTGGCTTCCCAGTGCAGAAGAAGGTGTAGCCCCCTCTAACTTCCTCCAGCTGGGTTTCACTGGCAAACCTGGTTTCGCTCAGGGCTGCTGTGTCCACCTGGTAGTGGTCAAGCATTCTAGTAATGAGCACTGTGCGCCTTTCTGGTCTGTCGTCTGTCCAAAAGGGTGAGAACATTCCAGGCACCCAGAGTCAGGGCATAACTCCTGGTTCTTTTCTTTTGTTTTCGACCGCAAGTTGGATGTCCAAGTAGGTGCCGTTTCCTACTAGGTACTAGGTGAGGCAGGCTTTGTTTAGGGATCCTTTATCTCCCTTCCCCATGTGGGGAGTGCTCTGACGCTGTTGGAGGATATGGGCGTCGCATCTGCCACAGTCTACGGTGGACGACCATCACCCCACAGCCGCCTGCGTGCAGAGTCGCGACTAGGAACTGCTAGCAGCATCCTCTGCCTGTCCCCGTCACCACTTCTCCATCATCGCCGCAGGGCTTGGGAAAGCTGGGTGTTGAAGGGTTAGCTTGTTCCGACATTAGCCTGGATGCCTGACCAGCACAGGTGACTTTTTTAGTTGAGTTGTGCAGTCCATTCGCCACTCTCGCCTACCGACGCTCGCAGTCCCACAGGTGCAGATACTGCCACGTGTAGAACGGCCTCGGCAGGTGCAGGTTTTTTCTTCAGAAGTTCCGTCTCCTGGGAGGAGTTCCAGCCAAGGATACAAGAGAGAGAGAGAGAGAGAGAGAGCAACTGAACTTCGGCAGAAATAACTGTCAATGGACATTTAGATAGATTAAAAAAACCAAAAAAAACTGCCAATGGATATCTATATTGAGAGAGAAAAAAAATCCGTCCACTTCTTCGCGAAACAATCACTACATTGTCAATGGAAACAAAGCAAGCAGTGAGATTTTGTCTTTTTCACCAATGAACATGGGGCGTTCTCTCTCTCTCTCTCTCTCTCTCTCTCTCTCTCGTGTGTGTGCGTGTGTGTGTGTGTGTGTGTGTGAGTGTGCCGCGCACGCGTGTGTGTGAGTGAGTGAGATAGAGAGGCAGAGACAGATATACTCACATTCCCACTGTAAGCGGCGTTTCGCCGTTTTTATCTCGCAGGTTGATCGGAGCGCCTTTCTCCACGAGAAGCTGGACAATGTGGACGTGGCCCAGATTGGCAGCGATGTGCAGAGCTGTCACGCTTTGTTCTGCAGCCTCTACCTGCACAGCGCGCACAGCCACCCAACTCTCAGCTGTCTTCAATCAGCAGTTTACCATCATGGATCTGGACATTTGCCTTCGAGGACCTACATATTTCTCATAAGTGCATCCAAACATTCATCTAAGTAGATCCGAAAATTTACCTATCAGCAGATCCGGGCTTTACCAACTCAGTATAAAGTTCATCTTTTTTGTTGGTGGTTTGCAATTCCACGTGCACGCCAACGGCGCGTAGATTTGACTTGTATGAATTATATCGCCAAGATAAGCATGCTACATTTTCGAGAGAAGTAGCTTTACACTTGATATTCCTGTGCATCACGAAAATCACCTAAGGTTAAGACAGACCACAGGATCATCCGTGAGCATCCACATAGAGGAAAGGCAACCAATTGAATGACAAAGAACTGACCCCAGAGATCGTCAATTTTCCTCTCTGCAATGCTGAAATTCGCAATCCAGAATCCAGACCCTCCGGCGCAGCCTAGATATATAGTAATGGGGCTTAGTTTTTGCTCTCGTGGTCCACGGTTTCCCACAGTGCGTTCCTGGACAGCACCTCCCACGTTCAGTTGTTTCAATGACCATACATAATATCTTTCTTATTTGATCGCTTTTGTCCTGTGCCATTTTGGCAGCAGTCATAGACCACGGCGTATTTAGAGGGGGAAGGTGGGCGGACAATTGGGGTTGGAGGTGGTGGAGTGGAGACCGTGTTAAGGTTTGATCGACGTCCCGTTGCCCATGAACTGTCAGCTGCTGCTTCTGGTTTCCTCTCTTGGTATCAACAAACTGGGAACGCTGGCAAAGGGGTTGTTTATTTTCTTTTCCTTCTATTCCTGCCTTCTTTACGCATTACCTTATTCATTCATGTGCATTGACAAGACACTAGGAAAAATTGTTATCGTGCACACCTTTTTTCTTCCTGCGAATGCGCTGGGGTTAACTCTACGACCGTGGTACAATACAGCTGAAATACACACACGCATGCACGCACGCGCACTACACCCCCACATCCCCTCCCACATACAAACACACACGCGCCACATATCCCCCGAACCCTTTCCCATATACACGCAACGCATGTACACACACCTAGAGAAAGTTGAAATCTAAATCACCATCAAACAGACATGAAACTAAACAAAGCAACAATAACGACAACAAATACTGCACTGTGCGTGCCCTGCAACATTTCCACACCTACCAGCTTCGGTTCTCTCCCCAAGAGTTGTCGAACTTTGGCTACATCGCCATCAATGACAACCTTCAGGAATACCCTGACCTCTAACCCCTGAGTGGCCTGTTGCATGGCCGCCGCCAGAGCCATGGCTCCCAACAGTTCTCCTACCATGTTCAGACCAGATTCACCTGCACCGTGAAAACACTTCTATTACTGCTACTTTTAACGATAAAGGTAATGATAATGAATGATTATGATATTGTACAATAATAGGAAATGATGATGATAATGATGGTGATGTTGATAAGATGATGATTGGGTAGCTCTTTCGCTGAAATGTTATAACACTTATTACTGATAGTCTGTCGGGTGGCAAATTGCAATACCCCGGCGGGTTGGGGTGGGAGATTTTTCATTGTGAATTTCTGTGTATTTTCATGTTACAAATCATAACATACCTGTTTGGCAAGTTTAGATTACGGTACAAATGAAGGGGAGGAGAAATATTGGTCATTTTTCCTTCGTTGGGCCCTGTGAATGACTTTTGGCGGTATATGTATTTGAAACGGTACTGCATCCACTTGTTTCAACACAGTCAATTTCTTTACATCAACAGAAAGAGATTAGAGTGGGCTATTCCATGAATTGCTTTAAATCTGGATGTTTTATAACAGCTTGTCACTTTAACAAATACCCCCGGCGTACTGAAAATGCTCAAAATCCAGAAGCCTGGTTATTGTATGAAGGATTTCTTTATCAGACTGAGGTAACTGCTGACACAATTAGGCACTGTATTACAATCCATTTGTGTTCCATGTGTAGTATTACACTTAATTTGTCTAAGTGACATGGTTTATGGCCCAGCCGACCGCAAGGGCCATATTGTGAATGAAATGGGGTGCATTTTCAACTCTTTTCCAGTGCATTCTTATGAAAGAAACCACATCAGTCCAACGGGCGTCAATTTGTGGCTGATGAACATTGCATTACAATGAACATCAAAACTATTTGGTCCCGTTTTCACTCCCTAAACGAGGGTAAAGCATCGTCGAACACCCTTTTCTGTCACATTTATGTAGAAAGCTGAATCGTTTTCACGTTGTTCACAACATCCCTCGGAAATTTTGGTTCAAGTCTGTGGCGTGTCATATATTTGTATACGTTATAAATACATATTGCCTTATTTCGTTGTTGCTATCGATTCCGATGCTGATTTTGACGTCGATGCATTTCAGTGATCCAACTTACGTAAAATACAATAAATACATGTAAGTTTCAGTGTAATTACTGTTCATATTATTGCTAACGTAACCGTCATTGTCGCAATCGTCGTTGTCGTAGCCCCCTCTTGTATATAAATTTTGTATACTGTAAACATTTGTCTGAATAAAAAATATTGAAAAAAAACTAAGCATTTTAGAATCAAACTCTACCCCAGTAAGAAGCGATTTTATGGTTTTTATGTTTTCTATTGCTTTCCACGTTCATTACTTGTAAAATGTTGACCTGCTGAAACTGAATACGAATGTTAAGAAATGGTGGAAAAAGGGGAAAAGTGGTAAAAAAGTAAAGAAACAAATTTTCAAAAAGAAAGAAAAAACAAAAATGAAGAAAGTTAAAATCAAGAAAAGGTAAAAAAAAAAAGAAAAGAAAAAAGACAGAAAGAACGAACGAAAGAAAAAGAGAAAGTAAGTTAGAACAATCAAAGTTGGAAGGGAGTGTGTTATATAGATGGTTTGGGGGGTGAGGAGGGTATGAAAATACGTTAAAACTTTGTTTTGAATCTGCCTTTTATTGATGTATCGAAATTTCAAAAACACATAAAAAGGTGCACCCAACCAAATCAAACTAAACCAATGAAAATCGACACTCACCGACATCTGAATCGTCACTATTACTCCCACCCCTATGTGTCACCATCCTACTCCCGGCAGAGACGGAATCAAGAGAACGGCCGGGGGCGAGGGTGAGACAGACGGGGTTGTAGCACCATTTGTGATCCTGGAATTGAACCACCACGTCTCCGTCACTGTCGATCATCGCCACCTCGCCCACTTTGCCCAGGGACTGCACACGGACACCATTCCGCTTATTTTCTTACGACCCTTTGTGCATATGTAGAAACATATCCTGTTAAACCAACTTCATAAACATGCGCAGGCTACATCAATAACTGCAGCCTTGCAAGCATTGTTTTCGGCCGTTGGATCTTACCAAACGCATGCTTCGGTTGTAACCGCCGTGACCATCCTGTAAGGACGACACCTTCCTCTCGTCTCCCAGCACCCGGACCCGGTCCCCCAACCTGAACTTTGGAACCTGCACGAACCACGTATACTTATGTACAAACACCGCTTCCTTAGGAAACTGGTTCCGTGTAAACGATAACATCGGCTCCTTACAAATATTAACACAATGTCCAAAACCATCAATAAAGTACTGCATAACAATAAAATACAATCTTTCCATGTAGTCCCAAAACTGGAAGGATCTTCATAGGAGCATCGTCATCATCCCCCCCCCCCCCCCCCCCCCCCCCCCACTGCTCCATGGAGACAACTGTGGAAGAGGGATGGAGGAGGTGAGATGAAGGTGGAGGGGGGTACTGCAGGGTGTCATCGGCCAACCCTCAAAGAATGACCTGCGGAAGGAGTGGGCAGTGAGATGAGACGGAGGGGGTGGGAAGGGAGACAGGGTGGGGGTGGTGTAGGTGACACGTCTTGCGCTCTATATAGTTGACTATCTATGCTATCCACAAGAAGAATCCAGATTCATCACAGTGATACTTGTTTCGGACTTGGAATGATTTATCAGGCTCACCACAAGCTGTTTTAAAGGGAGGTGCACCTTACGTATGGACACTGTATCAAGCACTAGAGGGTTCTTGTTGGGTAGGATTGATCTGATTTAGTACATCTGCAGATAAAACTCCAAAATACACTGAGAGAAATTGCGGGTTGGCAACAAGTGGGGACATATCTAAATGCCAGAAGGAAATAACTATCACTAATTCTGGTAAGTGAGTCCATTTCAACACCTGCATGGACAGTCTGATTGACTAGAATCATTTTTCTGGAGGAGTATAGGGTCTACGTTTATGCCAGAAAGGAATATGCCGTGAAAATGTTGAAACTTTGATTGTTTCCAACTTAATTCTCCGTCACATAGCTTTCCGCTTGTTGATTAGGCCTAATTTTCATGCTGTGAACTTTCCCTTCAAAAAGATTCAAAGAAATTTAATCCTTTTGCCCCTTTTGGGGTGTGGAGGATACAATAACAACACATACTCATTGAATCACAACTTCAGTCCAACGATGTCTCCGAAACACACAAAAACGCACACCCACGCAAGCACACACACACACGCTAATGATGATTTGAAACAAAACAAATCAAACTTAAACATACTGACAAGTATGTTTTAGATGAAACAAAAGTTACACAACCTTTCCAAGTTTTCTTTTCAATTTACTTAGATTAAGATGTGTTTTCTTCCCAGCACTCAATAAATTGCATAAACCGAACATTGACATATGTGACTCATATTTATGTGGTATCAATTTATTTCGAATTACAGTATTTTGGGGACATTCTAAAACAAAATGAAATTCATCCCTAACAGTACCCACATTACATTCCTTGTAAATTCTGTTTTCTCTGTTTTCGCCTTATGTTCTTCCTATTTCGATCTGCAGTTTATGGTTACTGCAACGAAACTTTATCAGAGGATAATTATATGTAAGTATCTGGAAGTTGTGAGATATATTTTTCTTGACAAAAGTTGGGTTTGATGCTCCTAGAGAACAGACATTTAGTACTGTCTGCGAACGACTTTCTCGTTATCGTTTATTTGTTTATAGTCTGTTCATCTAAGATGATGATATTAGACTGATGCGATTTTCTCCATGACTGAATGTACACATCTTTTAGACTTTGCGTGATATATTTTGACAAAAGAAATCCTTACTATGGAATATATGTGAAAACTAAACACAGTCATAACCGCTGTTAATCAAAAAATTCTTGATGAATTTAGCCACTTTGATGGGAAATTTTATATGAAAATATCTGTATAAAGCATCAGTTGCATCGTCAATTAATCCTGACCAAAAACGCACCATTCTACACTTTGCAAAAACTGAAATGGAAAATATACCTATTTCTCCAAGTATTGACTTTGTATTTTGGAGCAGATGAAAAAGTGTTTTCAGAAACTTCATATGCAGTTTCTCTAACACATTAAGATTCTCATATCCCCATATTTCACATCCATATAACATAACTGGTATAACCATTTTCTGATACATGTCTAAAACAACGTGTAAGGATAGTTCCTGCTTTCTTGCAGTTTGTAACAACGAAAACATTACCCTATGTGCATGGACATATGCTCTCTTTTTAGTTAGAAAGAATGTTCCAGTCCTACTAAATTTTATTCCAAGGTACGTAAATGAATTGACAACGTCTATTGTTTCTAAACCGAATTCAAGCAGATCTTGTGTGTTCTGTTTAGAATTGAAGATTACAATTTTAGTTTTTGAGACATTGACTTGTTTAGAATTGAATATTACAATTTTAGTTTTTGAGACATTGACTTCAAGTTTCCATTCAACACAATACTGTAATGAGACATCTAATGCTTTCTGTAAACCCTGCTTCGAATCTGATAAAATAATCGTGTCATCTGCATACAAGAGAACTAATAAACGTATATATGCCGGAGAACTGTTTTCGCCATCAAACGCATTATTGTTTTTAGTGTAAATGGTAACAGGATGGCAACCGTGTGTTAGCAAAAACGTCCCCAAATCATTCAAATATTTAAAAAATAAATAAATAAATTTTAAAAAAAAGCAATGGACAGAGATTTTCTCCTTGGCGTAATTCCCATGGAATCTCCCCCTCCACCCTCCCCTGGCCCCCATAACCCTCCCCCCCCCTCTTCCCCCCAACCACTCTCCAACCTCCTCCCCCTCTCACCACCCATGCACTCCTTCCAATATCAGTAAAACGATTTCGTTTAATCAGCGTTACCTTTTTGAGGATGCTTTGGGATACCTTGTACTTTCTGGGTCCAAAGACCACCACAGCTTCCCCGCTGGGTATTGTGCCTTGCACCACGCCCAGTCTGTCCAGCACCTGGACACAGAGAAACATAATACTACCGGTGGCCGAATGGTTAGAGCGCTGGATTCTTGCCCAGGGTTCCTGAGCATGATCCCCGATTTCGGCACACTGATGGTTTGAGGGTGGAGATTTTCCGATCTCTCAGATCAACATATGTGCTGACGTGCTAGTGCCTGAACCCCCCTCGGGTGCATATGAACATAGAAGATCAAATACGCATGTTAAAGACACTGTAATCTGTGTCAGCGTTCGGTGGTTATGGAAACAAGAACATACCCAGCATGCACCCCCCAAAAAATGGAGTATGGCTGCTTGCACGGTCATATAGTGATGGACATAAGCCAACTCGTACATACGTGTGAGCTTGGGGGTTGCAGCTCACGAACGCAGAAGATGAACAAGTAGAATCATCGCATGGCGTGGTATGTCATGAATCAGAATCAGAATCATGTTCATTTGTCATGAAAACCACAAAAGTTTATGGACACAACAACAAACGACAAAACCAACCAAACTGAACATAACGTGTGTGGGATACAACGTGGCGTACACCTTGTGCTTGTCGATGTACTTGCTAATATTGTGTGTGGAGGGAGAGTGCAGTGTAGTGTACAGGATGGAAGATTTCTGGTGTCTCGTGCAGTGTAGTATATGTAGGGTAGTGTGGTATGGTATAATGTTAAGGTACAGGACGGCACTGCTCACCCTGGTAAGGGGGGGGGGGGGGCAGAAAAGATGGCCTAAACAATGCCTTACCTAAATTGCTCTGGCCAGCGTACTGTGGCTTACCCATTTGCGGTCGATTCAAACAATGAAAGAAGAATATAATCATTAGTACGTGGAATATATGTTCCATCATGGATTGAGACGTCTCCAGGCCTCAGGCCTTCTCCAAAGAAGTGCTGAGATATAATGTTGACATTGCTGCAATCAGCGAAACTCGTCGTGCATACGAAGGATCATTGTCAGAATCAGACATCAGACACACTTGCTTCTAGAAAGGAGCTGGATTTGCTATCGTCTAGCCTTCTGAAGCAGATTCCCAACCTCCCCACTGGTATCAATGAAAAGCTTTGGAAGCTCCGCCTTGCTGTCAGCAACGAGCACTTTATCACTATCATAATAGTCCGCAAGGCCAAAAGGGTTACCGTGCACCTAACTCATTTTTACATCTTCCCAAGAAAAAAAAAAATAGGACGCACTCAGAGTGACTGCCCTTGGCACAAGGGTACCCTCTCGCATCCAGGTCAATGAAATTAAGACAAGCTCAACTTCAAACCTCATAAATCATATCTATGTAAATGAAACCACAGCATATTATATGTTTTCTTTTTCAACAGGGTCCTTTCTATTCGAATAAATATTCAGAATTGTAATATGTTCGTTCATTCTTTCACAGTTAAGCCTACTATCAAATATTCGACGAATTAACGTAAATGTGTCCGGTTGTTTTATTTTATCATTTCATTATCACTCTTTCCGTTATTATTTTTATACAGAGACCTGCAGGTGTCTTCTATAAATTATTTCAGTACAACTGGATGAACAGGTTGCGAATATTTTTTTTTTTAAGTTGGGTGCAATGTTCCAACTTCATAAACTATTCGCAACCTTGGTGTTTACTTAGACCAGACACTATCTTTTGAACGGCAGATTTCCTCGATATTTCAGATATGTTACATTGAGTTACGTTGGATAGGCTGTATTCGGCACTTTCTGTCTCAGGATGCAGCACAAACCCTTGTCTGTTCCCTAGTCCTATCTAGGCTTGACTACTTAATTCTTTGCTCGCTGCATGATGCCCCAACTACTTGTTATCCAGACTTCAGAGAATCGAAAACCATGCTGCACGTCTTATCTTCCGCTCTCCCAAATCTGCTCAAATTACTCCTCAGTCTCCTTCACTCCCTCCACTGGCTAACTTATTGAGAAAAAAATAGATTAAAAACTCTCGCTCCTGTCCTACAAATTTATGATTGGCATGTCTCCTTCTTACTTTTCTGAGCTTCTGCATTACTACTCTCCATCTCGCCAGCTCCGGTCATCAGGTGATGAACGTCTCTTTAAAATTCCCTCCTACAGAACCAGATCATATGGAAAACGCACTTTCTTTTTCCAGGGTTCTTCCGCATGGAACTCACTCCCGTTTCCTGTCCGTCATGCTGTTTCTTGTCCTTCTTTCAAAACCTCTGTGAAAACTCATTTATTTAAAGCCATTCAATTCAGTAAATAACTCCTTGACTTCACTTGTATGTTTCAATCAAGTTAATTTTTTACTTCTATTGTTTTTACTATTTTTAAACGTTCACATGTTCATATGCCTTCAACGGTCAGGATGCGCGCGCGCGTGTGTCTACATTTTGTGTGGAGTGGGCGTGGATTTGTGGGACTGAATTGGAACGGAATGATCTGTGCGTGTGGGTGTATTTGTGTGTTTTTAGTATGCACGCGTCATTGCATTTTTTAAATTTATAAACACCCAGGGCTTTTGTATTATTAGATTGGGCGTACCAAATGTACTTTTATTATTATTATTATTATTATTCTACAAATTATTTCAGTACAATTGGATGAACATTTTACCCTTCGGGGAGATACACTGGTCGAATTGTTTCCTCTACCCCCAAAACGCTGTTTTGATATGGATTGCCTTTGAGTCGCAAAATCCTGTGGTTTTTGTGGCTAACATTGATATAAGACATGTTCCCCTGCTTCAGAATTACAGTAAATACTAATTTGACGAATTTTCGTTCAAAGTACATTGTGTCCATCGTGCAAATAAGCGATATTAGCCAGGAAAGGAAGTTTACCCACCGCACCTACCAGACTGTTTTTAAACGTATTCATAGTATTCTGTGATTATTTTACGATTGTTTTTCACGCGAACCACACGATTTAGCACCTTGAACGTAATTTGAGGCTATCGTTGGGCCATCCTGACGTTTATAAATGTAACAAGATTTTGTCTGACTCTCCTATCCTCAAACAGCAAATATTTTAAGAATGGGATCTTATGGTGGCGATCATTTTGTAGTATGTTTTTGTTTGCTGTTGATGATTAACTAGTGAACAGTTTTGGGTATCATGATTTCATATTCACATTTGTTTCGTGTATCTGTTACAGTGAACCTGGTGATGGTAAAAGAAGATAGAAGAAATGGCGTCAAGCAAATGCGAACATGAAACGAGCTCACATCAAGGGTTGAGGAAGTCCCTAGACTGCATTATGCATTTGAAGAATCAACTAGAGAGCATTTTTGTCTGTATTTCTAATACAAACGGTTCCAGTTTCATTTGGAGAAGCTTCAGTCAAGACATAGTTAGACGGTGACTGCTGGAACCTGCAAACTTTCTATATCGCATGGACATGTCTGCAAAATTTTGAGGACCTAAGCATGGAGATTGCTAAAAAAGATAATAATAAAATAAAATAAAAAATATTAATAAATAATAATAAATATGATAAAATTGTTCAACAGCAGCTAAGAACTTTGTGGCATTCCACCTAGACTTCGGAGAAAGCATTTTGCAAGCCAGGGTACATTTTCTTTTTCAACACAGAAGCACAACAGAAAACTTGTTATAAAAAATGCACATCGGGCATCAGAAGGACTTGCAATATTTGAATATGAAGGCTGGAAAATGGTTCTGCTGAACAGGAAAAGGATGAAAAGCTCCTGTAGAAAATTGTTGTGTTGTCGCTCGGACAAATAAGAAGCTTGGCACATCTCGTGTGTAACGAATATATTTAATAACTGAAACTAGACTGTCAGCTGCTGTGGCCCTGACCGTTGTTGTTCTTCTGGCGCCTTCTATATTCTCTGAGCGTCAAGGGAGATAATTCTAAAGACAATAACTTTCAACACAACATTCCTCCCAACTTTTGAATGAAAAATTTACATTTATGTGTTTGCAAAATTAGAGCATGTATTATAACACAAGTGAAGAGTTAAGGAATTTATGTCTTCGTTTGGGGTGTCTATTCTTCACTTTGAGACAAGAGAAAGACTGTTCTTCGGGAAATGTCTTTGTCTGGAGTGTCTATTCTTCACTTTGAGACAAGAGAAAGACTGTTCTTCAGGAAATGTCTTTGTCTGGAGTGTCTATTCTTCACTTTGAGACAAGAGAAAGACTGTTCTTCAGGTAATGTCTTTGTTTGGGGTGTCTATTCTTCACTTTGAGACAAGAGAAAGACTGTTCTTCAGGTAATGTCTTTGTTTGGGGTGTCTATTCTTCACTTTGAAACAAGAGAAAGACTGTTCATTAGGTAATGTCTTTGTTTGGAGTGTCTATTCTTCACTTCACTTTGTTCTTCGGGGTTTGACCTTCATGATTGAAATTGTATAAATTTGATTAGAAACTTGCAATTAGCGGGAAGTAAATAATGAATGTTCACCATTTCATTATTTTCAAACGTTTTCTACTCAGTTCAGGTGAACTTGTTGAGTCTATACATCCTGCTTGACTTGTAACAATAATAAAACAAAATGAACAATAAACATGACTTGAAACATTAATCAGTTCATGAACCATAGTTCTTGTATGTTCAATTCAGGACGTTGTCTTGGAGGTATGCTGGTGTTTTGCGTATGCGAGTGGGTCTTTGGGTTGCTGATGATGAGGCAGGTGTGTAGACTGATGTGGTCTGTGTAGGACTGAACCATTCTTGGTGAAGATGATGTCCGAGAATTGCAAGGCGTTGCAACTTGTGTTGTGATGTTGAATTTTGTGCGGGTCTGCAAGGTGTATTTGGAAGAGATCTGGGTGACAAACAATCACCATTTTCTTCTGGTGACTGTCTTTCTTCTTTCTCTTCCTCCTCCTCCTCTTCAGAAGGAGATGGATGTATCAGTGAGGAATTCTGTGTGATTTGTTTTGGGCCTTGTTGCGCTGTGATCATTGAACCTTTCCTTTGGGTAATCATGTATGGCTTGGGGTTGCATGGGTGTGTGAATTTGTTGATTTTTGGCTGTTTCACTAGCACTTGATCGCCAACGTTGAATTTTGAGGGACAGGTGTGATGCTTCACATCATATATGTTTTCATCTTGAACTTGGAGGTTGAGTTATTGTGGGCAATTTTGGCATGTGTTTGACTTGAGGTAGGAAGAGTAGTTTGAGGAAGTTCAGGCAAGCCAATGTTCATTTTTCGTCCTATCAGCACCTGGGACATATTAGTGGTGGAGTGTGAGGTGCCTCGATAAAGACGTAGAAATGTGGGTAGCTGGGATTTCCAGGGTTATTTTTCAGCGATGGATGACCTGATGTTTTTGTTCGGTGTTTCCATAAATTTGTCTGCTTCTCCTATGGCTTCAGGCCACATGGGAGTTATTTTCTTGTGTTCAATGCCGAAATTGGTCATGAAATGAGCAAATTCTTTACTGTTAAAGTGGGGAGGTGATGAGGCGTTCACAAATCTTTCTCTGAATAAATATTTAATGGTCTCCTTCTCCAACTTTCCATCACATGTTATCGTGTATTGTCCATTGAATATAGAATTGAACGGGCAGGTCAACAACTTGAAAGAAAATGGCGTCGTTCGCGTTCGCGAAAAATATGAGCACGCGCTTTGAATGTGTATAAATATGTGTACGCAATTGATTTTTGCCCATGACCTTCAGCGCTCAGCCAATAGATCTATAAAGTCCACTCGTCGTATTGGTTTTAGTATTTTCCGAAAAAGAACATTTGGGCGAATGAACATAGTGAAAGCCCTGTACACTAAGAGTAAAACACACAAGCTTTTTATGTATTGAGTATAATTTCAAAATGTAATGTTTGAGATGAGAAAGATCAGTTTAAAGTAAATTAAGTCCCCTAGCTTTAATTACAGATTAAGTTCCCTTTTTTTACTATCTTCACCAAAACGTTTGCAAATAAATATAACTTCCATACTTAGCAAAAGAAGTTCCTGATTGAACAAAAAATGATAATAATGACTGCTCTTGTTGTTGTGTCAGAATAGATCAAAGTGCCAAGTTTAGAGAATACAAAAAATATAAATATAACAGTAAATGCAGTTTGCATATAATATGGCTTTTTTTTTCTTTTCTTTTTTTGTGCCCATCCCGGAGGTGCAATATTGTTTTAAACAAGATGACTGGAAAGAACTGAATTTTTCCTATTTTTATACCTAATTTGGTGTCAACTGACAAAGTATTTGCAGAGAAAATGTCAATGTTAAAGTTTACCACGGACACACAGACACACAGACACACACACAGACAACCGAACACCGGGTTAAAACATAGACTCACTTTGTTTACACAAGTGAGTCAAAAATCATACTCGCGCATGACTTCATCACGGAACCATCTCTATATTTTTTGGGGGGGGGGCTTTCTTATCCACTCTGACCTTTTCTGCAGTCAATGGATCTGACCCAAAGTATCTTTCTGAGCTCCTTCTTACCTGTACTCCGTCTCGCCAGCTCCGTTCTTCCTCCGATAGTCGACTTCTCAGGATACTTCACATCAGAAGTAAGACCTACCGGCACAGATTGTATTCTTTTCAATCGCCAAAGACGTGGAACAAGTTCCCTGATAACCTCCGTTATTCTGACTCCCTTGCATCTTTCAAATCTGGTCTCAAAACTCACCTGTTCCCTCAGCAATACGTTCAGCTGTGGCAGGTTCACTTCCATTGCGTCAGCTGTGCTTGACTATGTGTGTTGTTGTTGTTTTTTTAATTGTATGTGTATATGAATATATGCATGTGTAATGAATGTTTATTTGTGTGTGTGTGTGTGTGTGTGTGTGTGTGTGTGTGTGTGTGTTTAGTTTGTTAGTCACATTTTAGTGTGTGTACGTAACATTGATGTAATGTGTTCTGTAAACAAAAGCCTTTTTGGAAAGCACCTCGAGCAAATCTCTGGATAATGTGCTGTATAAATATCCATTATTATTATTATTATTTTCATCATTAAAATCATTGCTGTTTTCAATATCCGTCTCAACGCTCGGCTTATATCAGTGATATTAAGAGACAGCAGTGTGACAGCTGTATGATCAATGGTTTCTCCTCTGCAATGGAAAGTCATTTACAGCTTAGTCTTTTGTAAAGGACTATAACTCTCAAACTACGAGGCAAGGTTGCACTGCTGCAGCCTTAGGGGTAGTTGGCCTTTGGGAGGCATCTCCACGCTTTCTGTCCTAAAACACTCTTTGTCGAGAAGGTCGAGATGAAACTTGGGCAAGACACTCTCCACAATAATAAAATCCTAGCCCGAATAGTCGGGACAGCGGTTACCTGCTCTGCTGTCCTGGTGGTCATAGTTGAACACGACTATTACATATCATTATCAAGGGAAACCTTGGCCACTGACCACAGTACTTGGCGACCGGCTGTCTATTAGGGAGTCCTGGCGTTTGAGGAGAGGAGAGGCGCCTTCAGGACCTCGATCAGAAACACCAAAACAGGAGAGATCTATCATCCGCTATAACCTGCCCACAGTGTGGCCGCTTTTGTGGTCTGTTCTCATTTCCGGAGTCACTGATGTCTTCAACATTCGTGACGGGCTATCATCATCATTACATGATTATTATTATTGTCATTAATATTACTATTGCTATCAGTCTGTTTATTTATTTGTTCATTTATTTGTTTATTCATTTCTTTATTTAGCCTGCTGCTATCTTATGAAGTTACCTGCACGATTTCATTGCCAGTTTGCCGAAGCTGCTGCACTTTGTCGGCTGGAAGGTCAATATAGACACGGTCACCATCATGAATGACGTCATCTTGAGTTGTTCCCATCTGACCTCCATCCATCATCTGCTTGTAGTTCTTGGCATCTGGAAGAAAACACAATGTCAAATGGCGTGTTTTTGCGTTCTCATCAACATTCTTCACATTATCATAAATCCTTAAATTTCTTTGATACCATAACCCGACATTCTTTTTCAGTGATACTTAAAAAGAAAGAGGTTAAAGGTCCAATGGTCTTTTACGACCATAAGGGCAATGATTTCATATCCACTGTGTCACAGGCTTGGCATATGAAGGCGGGGCCAAATCTTCTCCTTTCGCTGCTTTAACTTTCCCGACCGAAGTCAGATACCCATTTACACCCAGGTGGTGTGAGGAAAATATGAGTACAGAGCCCTTCTCAATGACACAGCACCGTGCCGAAATGGTGCCAAGAACTCTGATCACTAGACCAGAAGTCTAACAACTAACCGATTTAGCCATGGCACCTCATCTGTGACATGACACCCTTAAATTCCCCAAGTCATTGTCGGTCTTGCTGAAACCAGATGAGGCAAAAACAAGGAGACTTTGAAAAAATCGTTAAAACGTGTTCTGTATTAAATATGATATATAAAATAGGTTTGGGAGAAAAAAATTATATATATATATATATATATATTTTTTTTTTTTTAAAGAAAAGAAAAGGCATCGAGCCTGATCAAACAATCAATGTTCAATTCAGAAGCAAGCAGACTAATCCCCACTGCTGCGGCGCATCTGACGTCATTTGATTAGATTTTATTGTTTTCTTCTTCGTGCTTTGAAAAGACGTGATTGTATTGGACGTAATAACGCCGTTTAAATCATGTGTTGTTGTTTTGTTGTTGTTGTTTGTGTGTGTGTGTGTGTGTGTGTGTGTGTGTTTTGTTATATTTCGATGTTTTTTTCGGCGGTAAAGGAGATGTTGCCATCACTCCAAGCACATCGCAACACATGGTAGATCTCTAGATCTGCACAAACCAGTCTACAACAGGCTGAAAGAAACAATAAGTTCCATTTTCCTTTTGTGTTTCTTCTTTCTTTCTTTTTCTTATATTTTCTTTTGATTTCCCCCAAACGTTTGAATTGTCTGATGCTTCAATTTGCCTAGCTACAGGAAGTCAGTATGCTTTACTTTCTATTTCTGCTTCTTCGATAAGAAAATGTGGTGCATCTGGAAAACATTGTGTGTTTTTTGGGGTTTTTTTTTTTTTAAGAAATGGTACACTGGGTGTGGACCACAGAATACTAAATAGGCAGAACGGACATACGCGCCTTCGGTATGTTCCGTTAGTTTCCGTACATACTCGGGCCGCCATTTTGTTAACCCTGTACACGATTTGCGATGGCGGCTATTTCAACAGTATCAACACGTGGTGCGAAGTACTGCTGTGTAATTAACTGCAGTAATAACAGCAAAACCAGCATCGATGAAAGGACGGGCAGAACTGTGCGGATGTTTAATTTTCCCAACCCAGAGACGGAAAGAGAACGGTAAGTTCATATCTTTTTCCTTTCAGTTTGGGCATACTCCATGGGAGGCCAAGCTTCGCAGACTCAGCCTACGTTGATGTTTATATTTTCCTGTGATAAGACATCTGCGTTGCTTCGGGAGAAATGTATCGCCTGTGAGGAAACCGCTCATGGTGCGGAGAAGGGGGGTGGGGGGTGGCTTTCAAAGTGTCTTAAAGTACAGACAGAAATTGAGTCGTAGAAAACAAGCAATTCTGGCTGATTCTAGTAATTGTTTATACTGGCCGGAGTAAAGAGTCTGCTGCTCTGCGGAAAACACTGGAACAAAATAATGTGTGTGTGTGTGTGTGTGTGTGTGTGTGAGTGAGAGAATGCGAATGCGAATGCGAAATGTTTATTCAAATTTAGGCCTAAGCCCCTAATTGAAGGGGAAATCATATACAAAACAAACAACCAAAATTACAATAACACAGTGTCTAGTATTTGATCTTAACATAATTATTGTCATGAAAATTCAAATTGATACTATGATTTAAGTTACAGCGTACGTAATCGTTTCAAGGCATAGTAAATGTAGAACGCAACATTACGCAAAACAGTTTCATTTCTAGATGACATAAGCAAATTAAATCTAAAGCGACATGGGCTATTATAAAACTTAGGTTGAATGTATTTTATCCTTAAGCCGTGAAAGACAGGACAGCAAAACATAAAATGAATTTCATCTTCTTCTGAATCATGACATAAACGACACTGTACTTTATCTACTCTTCTATCGCTAAATCTAAATCTATGGCAGGCAATGTCTGTTACGCCAACTCTTAATTTAGTCAGAGCACATTTAACATATCTATTCATTGCAATTTCAATATATGGTTCCACACTATTTGTCACTTTAAACATCCTATATTCAGCAAATCTATTGCTGTTCTGTACGTGATCATGCCAGCTCTGCCATCTACAGTCAACAAGTCTTTGTTTAAAACATTTCATAAATCCTTTTACATTTTCAACACCCTGGTTATCCGATACATAGGCAAATCCATAGGAACACAACATTTTCTAATACCTGTAGCCCAAGTCTTCTTACCATTATTGTCTAAATTATACAGCGACCTGTAAGCTTTGTATGGTAACCTATAACTATCCATTCTAGTTAATTTTAGCCAGTAATTAATACATTTTATATAAGAATTTAGATATATCGGGTATCTCCCAAGTTCACCATAAATAAAGTCGTTAGGTGTTCGCCTGTCAACATTCAAGAAACGTTTCATAGCAGGTGTGAGTGAGTGAGAGAGAGAGAGAGAGTGTGTGTGTGTGTGTGTATTTCAGTATGGATCTGTCTTTTTTTGTGCACCACATATTTACCATAAGAGTTGGTGAGAGGTTTTATGTATGAGTGCACTGTCACGGTGTGAGTAAATAAAAATACTTTTTTTTTTTTTTTAAGATGCCAGATTGATGAGTACACTATTTTAATACAATGATTTTTAATACAATAATATACAGTAAATCCTCTCTTGGGCGGCCACCCCTTTAGCCAGGAAGTAGTGGCTGTAAATTAGAGGCGGCCTCTCAAAAGAAGTTTGAATTAATAAATATAGGAAGCAAAAGCGCTTGGAAACACTGAATTGCCTTCTTCTTTTTCTTCCTCGTTTGAGGTGGAAAACTCCATGTGAGAACCATCCCACTGGTACTGCTCATACAGTGACCGCCTATAAGGGGTTTTGCTGTTATAATGAAAAAATGTGTCCTTGTATGTTTTTAATGCTGAAGAGGAATGTTATCCAAACACGTATACATACACTCACAATCTCACTCGCGTTACAAACATGCACACAGAGTCATCTGAAGTGACTGACAATGTAATCACAGGCTAGAGTTTGCCAGTAGGCCTAAAATACTTTGGCCCAGTGATGAATAGACTCAGTCATATTCAGCTTCTTTACGGGTGTTATAGGGTAAATGTAATGAACTGCAGAAACAACGCGGACGCCATCCCCACCCCTCCTCTTTCCTTGCAAACTCCGCCTGTTAGTGTTACGCGCAATCAGTCGATCGGCGCAATCTAGCTAACTCTGATTCAGTTAAGTATGTGCACAGCCGAATTTATCTGGTCAGAAGCACATAGAAAGAAAGAAACAGATGGTACACTCAAAATCAGTGTGTGGTAAAACGAAACTTGGAAAGCGACTTTCCAATGACTCCGACATAAGGCGTGTGTGTGTGTGTGTGTGCGACGCCGCCTCTCACGAGTTACAGGGTAAAAAAGATGGCGGACGCCTTGGCCAACCGGAACGCGTTTTCCGATCGCGCGAAGAAGGAATGTCCCTTCTGCCTGTTTAGTATTCTGTGGGCAGAACGGACATACGCGCCTTCGGTATGTTCCGTTAGTTTCCGTACATACTCGGGCCGCCATTTTGTTAACCCTGTACACGATTTGCGATGGCGGCTATTTCAACAGTATCAACACGTGGTGCGAAGTACTGCTGTGTAATTAACTGCAGTAATAACAGCAAAACCAGCATCGATGAAAGGACGGGCAGAACTGTGCGGATGTTTAATTTTCCCAACCCAGAGACGGAAAGAGAACGGTAAGTTCATATCTTTTTCCTTTCAGTTTGGGCATACTCCATGGGAGGCCAAGCTTCGCAGACTCAGCCTACGTTGATGTTTATATTTTCCTGTGATAAGACATCTGCGTTGCTTCGG
Organism: Babylonia areolata; assembly: GCF_041734735.1. Taxonomy (NCBI): domain Eukaryota; kingdom Metazoa; phylum Mollusca; class Gastropoda; order Neogastropoda; family Buccinidae; genus Babylonia; species Babylonia areolata. The sequence continues at coordinate 12,405,109 of NC_134886.1, forward strand.
GAGAAATGTATCGCCTGTGAGGAAACCGCTGATGGTGCGGAGAAGGGGGGTGGGGGTGGCTTTCAAAGTGTCTGAAAGTACAGACAGAAATTGAGTCGTAGAAAACAAGCAATTCTGGCTGATTCTGGTCATTGTTTATACTAGCCGGAGTAAAGAGTCTGCTGCTCTGCGGAAAACACTGGAACAAAATAATGTGTGTGTGTGTGTGTGTGTGTGTGAGTGAGAGAATGCGAATGCGAATGCGAAATGTTTATTCAAATTTAGGCCTAAGCCCCTAATTGAAGGGGAAATCATATACAAAACAAACAACCAAAATTACAATAACACAGTGTCTAGTATTTGATCTTAACATAATTATTGTCATGAAAATTCAAATTGATACTATGATTTAAGTTACAGCCGTACGTAATCGTTTCAAGGCATAGTAAATGTAGAACGCAACATTACGCAAAACAGTTTCATTTCTAGATGACATAAGCAAATTAAATCTAAAGCGACATGGGCTTAAAACTTAGGTTGAATGTATTTTATCCTTAAGCCGTGAAAGACAGGACAGCAAAACATAAAATGAATTTCATCTTCTTCTGAATCATGACATAACGACACTGTACTTTATCTACTCTTCTATCGCTAAATCTAAATCTATGGCAGGCAATGTCTGTTACACCAACTCTTAATTTAGTCAGAGCACATTTAACATATCTATTCATTGCAATTTCAATATATGGTTCCACACTATTTGTCACTTTAAACATCCAATATTCAGCAAATCTATTGCTGTTCTGTTCGTGATCATGACAGCTCTGCCATCTGCAGTCAACAAGTCTTTGTTTAAAACATTTCATAAATCCTGTTACATTTTCAACACCCTGGTTATCCCATACATAGGCAAATCCATAGGAACACAACATTTTCTAATACCTGTAGCCCAAGTCTTCTTACCATTATTGTCTAAATTATACAGCGACCTGTAAGCTTTGTATGGTAACCTATAACTATCCATTCTAGTTAATTTTAGCCAGTAATTAATACACTTTACATAAGAATTTAGATATATCGGGTATCTCCCAAGTTCACCATAAATAAAGTCGTTAGGTGTTCGCCTGTCAACATTCAAGAAACGTTTCATAGCAGGTGTGAGTGAGAGAGAGAGAGAGAGAGAGAGAGAGAGAGAGAGTGTGTGTGTGTGTGTATTTCAGTATGGATCTGTCTTTTTTTGTGCACCACATTTTTCCATAAGAGTTGGTGAGAGATTTATGTATGAGTGCACTGTCACGGTGTGAGTAAATAAAAATACTTTTTCTTTTTTTTTAAGATGCCAGATTGATGAGTACACTATTTTAATACAATGATTTTTAATACAATAATATACAGTAAATCCTCTCTTGGGCGGCCACCCCTTTAGCCAGGAAGTAGTGGCTGTAAATTAGAGGCGGCCTCTCAAAAGAAGTTTGAATTAATAAATATAGGAAGCAAAAGCGCTTGGAAACACTGAATTGCCTTCTTCTTTTTCTTCCTCGTTTGAGGTGGAAAACTCCATGTGAGAACCATCCCACTGGTACTGCTCATACAGTGACCGCCTATAAGGGGTTTTGCTGTTATAATGAAAAAATGTGTCCTTGTATGTTTTTAATGCTGAAGAGGAATGTTATCCAAACACGTATACATACACTCACAATCTCACTCGCGTTACAAACATGCACACAGAGTCATCTGAAGTGACTGACAATGTAATCACAGGCTAGAGTTTGCCAGTAGGCCTAAAATACTTTGGCCCAGTGATGAATAGACTCAGTCATATTCAGCTTCTTTACGGGTGTTATAGGGTAAATGTAATGAACTGCAGAAACAACGCGGACGCCATCCCCACCCCTCCTCTTTCCTTGCAAACTCCGCCTGTTAGTGTTACGCGCAATCAGTCGATCGGCGCAATCTAGCTAACTCTGATTCAGTTAAGTATGTGCACAGCCGAATTTATCTGGTCAGAAGTACATAGAAAGAAAGAAACAGATGGTACACTCAAAATCAGTGTGTGGTAAAACGAAACTTGGAAAGCGACTTTCCAATGACTCCGACATAAGGCGTGTGTGTGTGTGTGTGTGCGACGCCGCCTCTCACGAGTTACAGGGTAAAAAAGATGGCGGACGCCTTGGCCAACCGGAACGCGTTTTCCGATCGCGCGAAGAAGGAATGTCCCTTCTGCCTGTTTAGTATTCTGTGGGCAGAACGGACATACGCGCCTTCGGTATGTTCCGTTAGTTTCCGTACATACTCGGGCCGCCATTTTGTTAACCCTGTACACGATTTGCGATGGCGGCTATTTCAACAGTATCAACACGTGGTGCGAAGTACTGCTGTGTAATTAACTGCAGTAATAACAGCAAAACCAGCATCGATGAAAGGACGGGCAGAACTGTGCGGATGTTTAATTTTCCCAACCCAGAGACGGAAAGAGAACGGTAAGTTCATATCTTTTTCCTTTCAGTTTGGGCATACTCCATGGGAGGCCAAGCTTCGCAGACTCAGCCTACGTTGATGTTTATATTTTCCTGTGATAAGACATCTGCGTTGCTTCGGGAGAAATGTATCGCCTGTGAGGAAACCGCTGATGGTGCGGAGAAGGGGGGTGGGGGTGGCTTTCAAAGTGTCTGAAAGTACAGACAGAAATTGAGTCGTAGAAAACAAGCAATTCTGGCTGATTCTGGTCATTGTTTATACTAGCCGGAGTAAAGAGTCTGCTGCTCTGCGGAAAACACTGGAACAAAATAATGTGTGTGTGTGTGTGTGTGTGTGTGAGTGAGAGAATGCGAATGCGAATGCGAAATGTTTATTCAAATTTAGGCCTAAGCCCCTAATTGAAGGGGAAATCATATACAAAACAAACAACCAAAATTACAATAACACAGTGTCTAGTATTTGATCTTAACATAATTATTGTCATGAAAATTCAAATTGATACTATGATTTAAGTTACAGCCGTACGTAATCGTTTCAAGGCATAGTAAATGTAGAACGCAACATTACGCAAAACAGTTTCATTTCTAGATGACATAAGCAAATTAAATCTAAAGCGACATGGGCTTAAAACTTAGGTTGAATGTATTTTATCCTTAAGCCGTGAAAGACAGGACAGCAAAACATAAAATGAATTTCATCTTCTTCTGAATCATGACATAACGACACTGTACTTTATCTACTCTTCTATCGCTAAATCTAAATCTATGGCAGGCAATGTCTGTTACACCAACTCTTAATTTAGTCAGAGCACATTTAACATATCTATTCATTGCAATTTCAATATATGGTTCCACACTATTTGTCACTTTAAACATCCAATATTCAGCAAATCTATTGCTGTTCTGTTCGTGATCATGACAGCTCTGCCATCTGCAGTCAACAAGTCTTTGTTTAAAACATTTCATAAATCCTGTTACATTTTCAACACCCTGGTTATCCCATACATAGGCAAATCCATAGGAACACAACATTTTCTAATACCTGTAGCCCAAGTCTTCTTACCATTATTGTCTAAATTATACAGCGACCTGTAAGCTTTGTATGGTAACCTATAACTATCCATTCTAGTTAATTTTAGCCAGTAATTAATACACTTTACATAAGAATTTAGATATATCGGGTATCTCCCAAGTTCACCATAAATAAAGTCGTTAGGTGTTCGCCTGTCAACATTCAAGAAACGTTTCATAGCAGGTGTGAGTGAGAGAGAGAGAGAGAGAGAGAGAGAGAGAGAGAGAGAGTGTGTGTGTGTGTATTTCAGTATGGATCTGTCTTTTTTTGTGCACCACATTTTTCCATAAGAGTTGGTGAGAGATTTATGTATGAGTGCACTGTCACGGTGTGAGTAAATAAAAATACTTTTTTTTTTTCTTTTTTTTTTTAAGATGCCAGATTGATGAGTACACTATTTTAATACAATGATTTTTAATACAATAATATACAGTAAATCCTGTCTTGGGCGGCCACCCCTTTAGCCAGGAAGTAGTGGCTGTAAATTAGAGGCGGCCTCTCAAAAGAAGTTTGAATTAATAAATATAGGAAGCAAAAGCGCTTGGAAACACTGAATTGCCTTCTTCTTTTTCTTCCTCGTTTGAGGTGGAAAACTCCATGTGAGAACCATCCCACTGGTACTGCTCATACAGTGACCGCCTATAAGGGGTTTTGCTGTTATAATGAAAAAATGTGTCCTTGTATGTTTTTAATGCTGAAGAGGAATGTTATCCAAACACGTATACATACACTCACAATCTCACTCGCGTTACAAACATGCACACAGAGTCATCTGAAGTGACTGACAATGTAATCACAGGCTAGAGTTTGCCAGTAGGCCTAAAATACTTTGGCCCAGTGATGAATAGACTCAGTCATATTCAGCTTCTTTACGGGTGTTATAGGGTAAATTTAATGAACTGCAGAAACAACGCGGACACCATCCCCACCCCTCCTCTTTCCTTGCAAACTCCGCCTGTTAGTGTTACGCGCAATCAGTCGATCGGCACAATCTAGCGAACTCTGATTCAGTTACGTATGTGCACAGCCGAATTTATCTGGTCAGAAGCACATAGAAAGAAAGAAACAGATGGTACACTCAAAATCAGTGTGTGGTAAAACGAAACTTGGAAAGCGACTTTCCAATGACTCCGACATAAGGCGTGTGTGTGTGTGTGCGACGCCGCTTCTCACGAGTTACAGGGTAAAAAAGATGGCGGACGCCTTGGCCAACCGGAACGCGTTTTCCGATCGCGCGAAGAAGGAATGTCCCTTCTGCCTGTTTAGTATTCTGTGGTGTGGACCAATACACGACTTATTCGTGATTAGTCTCAAATATCATCCTTAGATTGCCAGGGGTTGAGTGTTTTTTTTCCAAAAAGGAAAGATGTTATGTAATACTTTTTCGACAGAAACTATATTCAATGTACTTTTTACAAGATACGCGCTTAACTAAAAAGACGGGGAGACGAAAAAGGGCTGAGTGGGGTTATGAATGTGTTTTTTGTGGTTTGTTCGGTTTCTTTTCAACCAATAACTCAAGGTCACGATGAATAACTATCATGCTCAATGATAACTTTCAGTTCCAAATTAAAAAAAACAACAACACGATCACAGATACAAATGGTAATTATATATGTGTTGGTCGTAAACAATCTTGATGTACAAAGTCTATTGGTAAATGTTATGGCCCTAGCAGAGATGGCCGTATATTTTTTCAAGAAAATTCAGAAAAAAAGATTGAAGAGCAAGAAGTTTCTGATGTAATAATGGGAGGGGGGTGGACTTGGGTTATGAATCCCAACTATTATAATTACTAGCATATAAATGATAAGAGAGCAAATGAAACAATTTGAAAGATGAAAGATGATTTACAGTTAGTAGATGTATTTAGAAAATTCTATACTGAGCATTTCTGATACACTTGAAGATCAGCCCCCTTACAACAAAGCCGTTGTCACAGCTCATGACAGTTGTTGAGCAACTGGTTATCGAGGTGCTTGTTTCAACCCGTGAATGTGTTTCGTGTTTGGTCGTTGAGGTGCTTGTCATTGGCGTGGAAAGTTTCGCGTGGTTCGTGCTCTGGATCACGTTATGGCTGGTGAGTTTTGGAGTAGAGTGGTTGATTTGACCCCTCATGTTCCTTCCATCGGATGTTGCTCACGTCGAACTACAGTGTTTGTTGCTTGACATATGACATGTGCCATGTGAAATCTTCACTTCTGAACTGAAAACGACGTAAATACCTATATTTGTGGTTGAGGGAAGAAAACGACGGTATCTGCCAAGAGCGTGAACGTTTTTTCTTTCCATTTTCTGTGCTTTGTAGCTCAGATCTGGAAATTATCTCTGTCAAAACACTTAAATATACACTGCACATCTTTGAGAGTATCAGGATCATCTGTCTGCTGAAGACTTCTATGCCAATCACCTAACACACGTGTTAGAAAGCAAACCTGTGTGAATCCCCTAGCTGGTATGGTTTTCAGTACTTCTCTAATAGACTGAACTGAAACACGCAATAGATCTGAAAACTTTTCAGGTCTAAAACTAAATTAAGATAAAACGCTAGGGCATTTGAACAATTTTAAAAGGCAATATCTCTCAGAAAAGAATACGAAATGGGAACCCCGAAAATTTTGAGATTCTAGGTTATTTGGTTCTCAGAAGACTTATCAAAAATAATAAGTACCGAATGTACGAATTTTGGAAAGATGTATATTGGGCGAACATGAACTTCACAAAACAAAAAGGATAAAAAGAGGCGCACAAGATACTTGCGGAACCTCTCTTTTACAACACAAATTGAAAATTGGTAAAAACACAATTCACTTCAAATACTGGAACACACAAAAATATATTTTCTGGTTAGAGGTGCTGTTGACGAGAGTGGGTCAGACATGATTCACAAATACTATCTTTATCATAAATCATTTAGTGTGTGTGGCATTGATGTGTTCGAAAATGAAGGTTATATCACACATGATATTCATCACGGTGATAATTTAAATAAATAAATAAATAACTAAAGCACTACAGATAATAACCCGCATTAAGAAAGGCTCGAAAATATATTCAGAACTACTCCTTGAACCAGTTGGGTTTGTTTGTTTTTTTAATTTTTTATACAGCATAAATTCATTTGTTAATTGGGAGCAAAAACTACATCATTAATTGGGAACCTACAATTTAAAAAAAAAGCATAAGAAATTAAGAGAGACAAAACTGAAATGGTTTCAAATTACAAAATGTCATAGCATTTAAGTCACAAACGAAAATCTGAAAAAATGGGCAATACAGTCTGTGACATATGTAATTTCTGTAAAAATGAGACAGATCAAGTACAACATCATCTATGGTTTTGCAGGTTCCCTCAGTTGATTTGGAAGGAACGAGAGAAAAAGCTTTCAAGGTAAGGTTTGAAAACTGCTCAAATTTTAGTTAAACACACAATTAGTACTCTTGGCAAATGATGATATTACAAAAACATGAAATATTCAACAATTTCTTTTTCTTTATTTGTGTGTGAAATACTTAGTCCATAAATGTAGAATAACGAAAATCAAACCATGCGTAAAGCATTATCTGAATGATTTAAGAAATAATTATAAAGTAGAAAAATATGCATCCAATGGAAATGCTAAGCACGGTCTTTACTTGAAAATGGTGTCCTTGTAGAAAACGTCTTAAAAACAATAACCCATAACAAAATACAGTGAATGATCAAAATGCACAACAATAATGCAGGCTCAATACTACTGTTCTACTTAAAGTGCAGATATATGTGTAGGTGTATGTATGTATGTATACATATAACTTAATGTATATTCATGAGTATTTATGCGCATGCATGCATGTGTATAAATTAATAATGTTTACCATGACTATGTGATAAGTGCATCATGTCTTTGTATATTGCTAACCAGAGGTTATATGTTGATACATATGATATGGAATAACATAATATATTATATTATATTATTATATTATATTAAGACTTGAACCGAATATTTCCCGAGGGATGTTGGGAATAACATCAGAATGATTCAACTTTCTCACGAAGGAAGCGTGAAAACTTGACCAAATAGTTTTGATGTTTGTTGCGGTGCAACATTTTCTGTCACATTTATTTAGAATGATCTTCATTTCATGCTTGCTCATTTGTTCATCTGTTTGTGCCAGCATTCTTTCGCTTTCAAGATTGCATTGAAAATAAATTATCAGTTTCATAGAAAACACTCAAAACATGAAAATATTGTTTTAAAAACTGAGAGAATAAGTACAAATTACCCAGCCGAGTAAACACACAAAAAGAAACGCGCGCGCGCGCACACACACACACACACACACACACACACACACACACACACACACGCTCACTCACTGACATGCACACACATTCATACTTTTTTTTTTTTTAAACAGTACTGTGCCACCACCTTCACCATCAATTGTTGATGTCTTTGCTAACGCCACTGTCATTATGATGATCGTCGTTGTCGTTGCCCCGCATTCCTTGTTTCTTTTTCTCTCTCTGTTTCTTAGATTTGCATTGGAAAAGACAAGAACCCAACTGCGATGACAAACGATTTTTTTTGATTTTTTTTTTTAGGGACTTCCTACGATTTCACACACACGCCCCCCACGATTTCTCGGAATTCCGAGAAAACGTGGGAGGGGAACGACCACGATTTCTTGCAGTCCCACGGTTTCTCTCAAAGTGAGAGAGATCCTGGGATAGAGAGAAATTGTGGGCTTACACCCCTCCAATACTTGATAATAAAACCAACCAACAATACCTTGATATCAATTAGAACGTTTACATCTTATTGGTAACATAGAAACAAGTTATTGGCTGCCATTGGACACTGACCAAAGACAGGCAGGTGTTGCGGATAGCAGTTTCCACCCCGTGCCTCGTGATCCTCTTTGTATTGGAGGTCCACCTTTCCCTTCAGGCCCAGCCTGTACACGTTGCTACCCCCGGCTTGCCAGGCCACCCTGACGGAGGAGCGTGCTGAGTTGTCTCCAGGAGTCATCAGGTCCGTCACCACGCCATCTTTGCCAGGGCCTCCTGCACGTAGCATTCATACTTAATAGTTGATGAACTACACAACACTCCCAGAGATGGGTAATATGTATTTTCAAAATGACGTCATCGTCATAAATAGGGCTCCCAAACCCAAAAATTCGACCGGCACTCAGTCCAGTAACAAATTATGAGATAACATTGCATATGTGGACTGACTGAACGAGGAAAGTGTGTATTAAGACAGCAGATGAAGGGATAAAGGGCGTGGGAGGGGCTGGGAGAGCTATCGGGAAACAAACAGGGAAAGGGTGGGGATGCGGGGGTGAATCCTGAACTGTGCGGGTGATTCGAACCGGAGACTCATGAACCTTTGACTTCCAGTTAAGGCGGCCACTGCAAGCTGAAGTGAAAATCACTAAGTCCACATCGTTGACTCGGCGTCATACATAATGATTATTAAAAAAACAAAACAAAAAAAAACAAAAACAAACTCAAAACTGTTTGTCATTTAGAGACTGCATAAGCGTTGTTGCTGTGTTTCTTTTATTATCCTTTATTGGTCTTCGACATAGTTTAACAGCTCTTAGTTGTTTGTATATTCAACTGCTTTTCTAAGATGTTAGATGTCAGTATAATTCTAATTATTTCACCACCTTTAATACTGAAAACTTGTACATGTCTCTTAATGTTTGTTTCGTGAACAGCTTACACAATCACATGTGAATTTATCTACTTTCAAAATAATCTCATAAAAACGAAGTTGTAATTTTGATGCTCATTAGACATATCAGGGCACCATTCTTCACACCCATATAGCAATACTGGTGCAATCATTTTATCAAATTGTTCTATTTTTATATCTAATGATAGCATAATTTTCTTACAATTTCTGAAAAGAAGAAACCTAGTTTTTGACGCTTTGTTGTAAAGACGTTTCTATGCGACTGTGAATTTATTATTGTAATTGAAATAAACACCCAAACAGTGAAAAATAGTGAAAAACAAACACAACTTCAATATTCCTTCCATTCTTGGAGAATTTTGGAATATTTATTTCAGTTATCCCTATAAAAAAAAACTTTTGTTTTAGCTACATTAATTTTCAAATCACAGTTTTCAAAATAACCAAACGTCGCATCTTATGCATTTTGTAGTTGCTCTGGTTTTTCTGCACACACTGTAGTATCATCTGCATAAAACAACCAAAACATATAAGCATTATATCCTGTTCGTATTCTCCCCAACCAAGATCTCCAGCTTCACGTTTGAGACCAGGTACACCAATCATTCTCTCAGCTATACACAATTGTAAACCATTCAAGTAAACCGCAAACAGCATTGGAGACAGATTTTCACCCTGAAGAGACATGTTTGTAACATTGAAAATATTCAGAGCATTGGTTCCCTATTTTTACATATGATTTTGCTTCATCATACGTATCTTTTATGTTGTTGTTATTGCACCATTTACTCCAGATTTCAGAAGTTTTTGCTACAAGAATGCTCAGTTTACATACTGGAAAGCTTTTTTCATAATAAACAGGCAATGTAGTTTCTTTTTCTTTGACAGAAAATAGTCAACGATACAATGAAGGGTAAAAATATGGTGTGTAGTTGAATGTCCGGCGCAATATCCGGACTGTTCGTAACCAATCGTTGAATTTGCATTGAAAATTTGTCAAGAAAACTCGTAGAACGCTTTCCAAAACAGCTGGGTTGGATATGCTTAGGAACATCTTTGGGCTGCATGAGCGATCTTAGCAGCGATAAGTTTGCATGTATTGATTCAGACTGTGCCAAATTTACCCCCGGGCGGGTCATTTCAAGCCGGCCTGAAATGACCTCCATCTCCATTACGGGGAGTGGGAGTTAAAATCGAACTGTGGGGGTCACTTCTGACCAGCTGCAGTCCACCCCCGACGGGAGTCGTTCCATGCTAGTTTACATAGACCACGAGGTTAATCTTGGCTAGCCAGATTTTACCCCGTGGGTATAAACCAACAGGGGTACGAACATGCTGTTACACCGGCCCTGTGTGTTGTAATGATCCTCACCATCTTGGTCCTGCCACTCCCAGTGTAGGCCGCGGACCACAGTGGCGTCAGGATAGATACCCATCACCTGGATCGTAATGCACTTGCTTCTCTTCTCCATCTTCACACTGCAGGTTTTGTGACACACATGTGATGACGCACAGACAAAAAGCAGGCAGGCGCACACACACACACACACACACACACACACACACACACACAAACTATGATGTATATTTAAACGAACAAGCAATCACACACACACACACACACACACACACACACACACACACACACAAACAACAACAACAAAACAACGATCCATTGCTTGAAATTTTTGTGCATTGTATTGGCGATCAACTCTATACTGAACATGAAATTAATCAACAATAAACCAGGAGATCAAATGATTAACAAATAGTAAAGAGTGGTAACTTTCTCCACACATAAGGTACATAACTTCAAGCCAATGCTGCTTAAGCTACCAATTCAGCTAGCAGACAGGTAAATAAAAGGTACATTGGGACAAACCCAGAGGAGGGGATGGGCAGGGTTCAACTCCGCCATGTAGGCAATCATACTCCGTTTCCGGGGGGAGGGGGGGTTGCATGCTGGATATGTTTTGTTTTCATCACCCGCCGAACGCTGAAAAAGACTACCGGATCTTTGACCAGCGTATTTGATCATCTGTGTTATAGAGCATCGTGTTAGTGTTCCCATTACACTTAAGACCTCACTCACGGGGCGGTGACTGGGGTTTCGTAGCGCATGAACTGATGGCCTCTGTCGTGGCAGTCGTTGAAGTAGCACGGCGAACACAGGTCGTAGTCCTCGCACTCCCCGCACTTCCAGCGCATGCCCACTATGTTCGTCTCGTGACATCCGTCACACGTCACGCCCTTGTGACGAATCCCTGGAGAGAATGAAGACCATGTTGAAGGTGACGCGCGCTTTGCACACACAGTGAATTTGAACAAGAAAAAGAAAAATGACAGAAGACGAAGAGCTGAAAACGAAATGAGACGAAGGAGAAATGAATCAATTAATGGAAGAAAGAAAAAGATTTTTTTTTTTTAAATAGAAAAAAAAGATATTGTGTGTTTGTGTGCAAGAGCTTAGTATGGTCAGCCATATGCTCCCTTAGGTCTATGTTACCCAAATTTTCTTTCTGCCAGGTCTAAGTTCCCCTAGGTCTGTATTAGCCCAGGTCTGGGTTTCCCTATATATGTTCTCCCAAATTTACTGGCCATTACTGACCACTGGTCACGGCTGAGCAATGTGGCCAATAACCACCGCTGATCACTGACTACCACTAACCACTGGCCATGGCTGATATGGGGAAATACAGAATTTAATTTACCATGCAAATACTGATACACAAATACCATCAACCCCCAAAGCAAAACAAACTCTGAAGTCATGAACGTCCAAAGAAATAAACAACGATGGCCGCTGATTTGTTGCCAGGTCGCTGAAATGTTGCCAATTCGCTAATATTTCGTCAACCAGCAACATTTTGGCGGTTCTCTGACCCACTGATTGACGACAATTCAGCGCAGGTCTGTCAAACGTTGATTTGTCGCCGGTCCGCTGATTTGTCGCCTGCGACAAATTAGCGTTTTACTGAGCTCTGCCAAATTGTCGTCGTCGACAATTCAGCTGTTAACACATGCACACATCAGGGAAGATCAAGTTTAAAGAGGGTGCGTCTTCGGGTTCTGTTTAAAAGTTAAGAAACACTGAGTTTTTCTGAGGGATAGAGGGAGGAAGTTCCAGACAGAGAGAGACAATGACTTTGTTTGTTTGTTTGTTTGTTTTTTTTAGCTTTTGTTTTGTTTTGTTTTTTACCAAAGTTCTTTAACTCTCTCCATACGAACGGCGAAAGAAACGTTAACAGCGTTTCACCCCAGTTACCACCATCAAAATATTGCAAGCGGAAGGCTCTTATACTGAAGAGGTGAATGTTGACAAAGAATACCACAATTCTGACGACGGAAGCTAAAGGTTGGGTCATTCAGACACCCACTGGACATCCGAGGGGTCTGTGTACAGGAGAAGAGAGAACTGGCCGTACTGAGTGAGTTAAGGGAGAACCGAGGAACTGCAAGCGGCGAGGAGTCAAAAGAGCTGTGTCCTAGAATAATGGTATCGATGGAAAAGATCTGAAAGATATGGTGGTATATTGTTGTGAGATGGAAAGCAAAGACAAACAATTTCATATTGAATTCTAGCCTTCACGGGAAGCAGGTGAAGTGTTCTGAGCAGTAATGTTGCACTCTCATGCCTAGGCTTACGAAGCGCAAACCAGGCTGCATGATTCTGAATGTGCTGAATTTCATTGAGGGAGACAACCTAGGAGAGAGTTACAGTAGACCTGTCTACATAGAATGAAAGAAACAGCGAGTTTGTTGGCAGCAACAGTGTAAAGCACAGTTGCACTGTTCAATGTAAAAACCAACATTCAAACCATGCATTTTTCAGACACTAAAATGAAACAGTAACGGCAAGCCAGTCCCTGACATAAAGTCTGCGAATGATGTAAATGACAAGCAGTCTGGTGCAAAACGTTCCAAAAAGAACACGGGAGATCATGAGGAATAGAAGGGCTATGGTATGAGAGGTAGTTTACTCATTTCAGATGAGAGGTCACAGACATCAAATGTAACCTGTGGCTTGGGAGTTTTAAACTACTTAGTCTCTCTTTGTAGGACATACTACCCATCCCTATGATTTGCTTGGTAAATCTTCTCTGTACATACATTTTCTATCAGGTGAATATGTTTTCTCAGGTAGTGGTACATTTTCCATTCTTAAATTTAATTTACCACATCCTTTTCCCCAAGCAGTCAATGCCCTGTCTCTCGAACAAATCCAGAGTGATTGAATAGAATAATGCAGTCTACAACCATTTACCTGAAGATCTAGTCATCAGCTCCATCCACATGTAATATGCGGCTTCTGTTCAAACATGTGTGTGTGTGTGTGTGTGTGTGTGTGTGTGTGTGTACGCGTGCATGTGTGAGTGTTTTGTATTGATATGCACATGTATATATCCTAAATTCTACTGTATTTGTGTTTGTGTCTGATTTTCGATCTATGTTTGTACTTTTTTATATACTACCCCCACCCCTCCTCCCCATTCACCACCCCCCTACCCAATATTCCTTGTGACCCTAGTTCTCTGGTAATAAAGATTTATTCTATTCTATTCGATTCGATTCTATTCTACTCTCTGCCCTTTTGACTAGTTTATACTTTCTTTGTGCAGACTTTGCTTTTCTTTATTATTCATTCCACAATAAGCCATTGTGTCATTAGGAGATATTGTTACAAAACACCCCAACACATCTGGCATATCATTAATAAAGTAAATGAATAATGTCGGCCCCGAAACACTTCCCTGAGGAACGCCACAGGTTACATTTGATGTATGTGACCTCTCATCTGAAATGAGTAAACTACCTCTCATACCACAGCCCTTCATTTTGTGTATTAGTAGTTTATGTGGAACCTTATCAAAAGCCTTTTCGTGGTCTAGGTATGCAGTGTCTATAGGTATATTGTTGTTTATCTTTTCATCCAGTCTTGAATAGTATTTAATAATTTTCCGGATGGAAATTCATACTGGTAATTAGACGAAAGATTATTCTCAATTAAATGTTTATTCAGTCTATCTCTGATAATACTTTCACATGTTTTTGTTTGTTTGTTGTTGTTTTTTGTTTTTTTGTTTTTGTTTTTTACATTCCACAGATGTAAGACTAACTGGTTTGTAGTTATTTGGTTCATTCTTATAACCTTTCTTGAAAACACGTTTAACATCTGCTAGTTTCCAGCTGTCTGTTACCTTCCCTTCCTTCAAACTTATATTGAATAAGAATTTCAAGGTGAAAGAAAGAGTATCCTTTGTTCCCTTAGAGTTGTACTCCATCTGGACCTGGTGATTTAGATGTTTAAACCTGCCAGTTTATCGAGGACCTGTTTTTTTCTGAATTTTCTGAATCAGAGAAAGTCATTGTCTGTTCTTTTGGGGGAAGTATGGGAGACTCAATGTATTCTTTAGTAAAGAAACTTGTGAAGAAAAATTAAGACCTCGGCTTTTTCTTGTCACTGTCTGTTAAGGTTCCATCCGATTTAATACCCTGTCTTGGTTGTGCTTTGGAGCAACATATACATAGAAACTTTTAGGATCATTCTTAATGATTTTAGCCAGCTTCATTTCATGTTGTTTTACTGATTTATGCATGACCCACTTCACTTGATTTCTGGAACGTGCGTATTCCTTAGTCCTGAATTTCTTGTGAGTTTTAAAGGTTTTACGCTTTAATCGGATTTTGCCTCGTGAAGTCTCTGGAACTAACTTCCTTTAGAATGAAACATTCATCTTCGGGGAAAAAAAAACTGATGTTGCAGTCATCCACTGCGGAATCAATGACCTCAGCTCCATCGAACCTGGGAACTTATGCAAATACTTTGTTTCCACAGAAAAACCCACATACAAAGTTACTCCTTAGCAAGATTACCCCAGTGAAAGAAGAAAGAACAGAAATTTGAAGACAGCTTTTCAATGTCATCATCTCTTCCCCAACACCAGTCCTACCCCGTCCATACCCACCGTACAACAGATACAACATGTTGAGAGACTGGTCGATGACACTTGCGTCAACCGGTACCGCCAAAACCAGAGCTGACTGTTACAATCACCAGCACCACAGACACAGCACTGCTGAGTACTCTTTCTTCACTTCGCAGTTATTATCATTAACTTTTTTCCTTCTATAAGTTGATGTTGATCATTATTTTCCTCTATTGTTTTCCTAGTTTTCCTAGTTCCTAGCTAGTTCCTAGTCTCTCTTTTCATATCTTTTAATCTGTTAAACTGTTATACTTATAGAGTTGGTCACATACTAATATCTGTTGTATACTGTAGTGATGACAGATCACAAGGAGTAGCAGACTATGAAGTCAGTTATGCAAGCAACCCCAAGGCTATCTTGAATGATTGACCATGCTTTTGTTATTATTAGCATGCTTTAAACATGCGGATACTTATATAGCGTCTATCCTCAGTCGGAGACCAAACTCTAAGCGCTTTACAAACACGGGGTCATTTGCACAACAAGCTGCCCACCTGGGCAGAGCTGACTGACGGCTGCCACTGGGCGCTCATCATTCGTTTCCTGTGTCATTCAGTCAGATTTCAGGCACGCACACATACATGCTCAGACAGGCATGTGACATTTTACGTGTATGACCGTTTTGTTTATTTATCCCGCCATGTAGGTAGCCATACTCCGAACCCACCGAACACTGATATGGATTACAGGATCTTTAACGTGCGTATTTGATCGTCTGCATGCATATACACACGAAGGGGGTTCAGACACTAGCAGGTCTGTACATATGCTGACCTGGGAGATCGGAAAAATCTCCACCCATTGCCCACCAGGCGCTGTAACCGAGATTCGAACCCGGAACCCCAAGATTGAAAGTCCAACGCTTTAACCATTCGGCTATTGCGCCCGTCAATTATACTGTTATAGGGATGCTTAATTCATTGTTAAAATTCTTGTTATAATTCACTGTTAATCAAGTCCTTCGTCGCTCTTCCTTTTCCACTATTGTCACTTCAGTCATTCCACCACCTCTTTCCATGTACCCCCTCACCCATCTTGCATGCGCATATACACACATTTTTTCCCCGTCTTAACAGTTAAAAGACAAACAAACAAAAAATGATGCATAACCCTTTTCAGACAGCCAACAAAAACACTCGAACACTCATTTATATTCATTCATACACACACACAATCATCACAAACTACGCACAAAATTAATCCTACATAATTATATCATACATCACAATACCAAACACGCAACATCGCGATTTCGGCGCTATGGCACTTAGGGGATAGACTGACTGTGATGGCTTTAGAAGGTTGTGAAAAGCTAAATGCTGCTTTGACTGTTTCAGCGCAATACGCGCTAACACTTTTGAAAAGAAAGCAAAGTTGGAAACAGGATGGTAGTGTTTCATACAGTTTGGATCCTTGTTGACCTTTTCTTAACAGGGGCTTGACAAGTTCATGCTTAAACACTGAGGTACAGCTTGTTCACAATAGCAGTGACTGTGGGAGTTGTTTCATTCAAACAATCCAAAAGGCACGGACAGGGGTAGTATCAAAATAAAAGGATTTCTCTACTTGTACTGCAGTACCTTTAGCATATTCTATATTCTGTACGCGAGTGTTTTCTGACAAACTTATTACTGCCGTGAAGCGCCTTGAACTGACTGAAATGGAGTATAAATGGAGCATAATCATCACCATCATCATCTCATCATTGTAAAGTGTGATCTGGTCTTGCTTTTGTTCATAACTATGTAAAGGCTTACGTGCATGCCGAAGAAAAAATGCGCGTCTGTGCGTGCTTGTGTGTGTGCTTGCGTGCGTGTGTGAGTGTGTTTGTGTATGTGTGTGCGTGTGAAGAATGTACAGTAACAATGTGCAAAGATAATAATGGTGTATAAAATCAAAAGCTTTAGTTTCAGTTTCAGTAGCTCAAGGAGGCGTCACTGCGTTCGGACAAATCCATACACTCTACACCACATCTGCCAAGCAGATGCCTGACCAGCAGCGTAACCCAACGCGCATAGTCAGGCCTTGAGAAAAAAAAAATAATAAGGGGTGAATAAATAATAGATAAATACTTTAAAAAAAAGAAAAAAACTTTAACAAACAGCAATAGAAGATGAATAACATATTCAGTTTCGGTTCTCTGCAGAAATGAAATTACAAAAGAAAAGTTTAGATTGTGTGTGTTTAGATATTGCGTAGTATGTAATGATTTTGGGTGTGTGTGGGCATAAATCAGCAGGCCATTTTGAGTATTTGGTTGGGTGTCGTTTTAGGTTTTGCATGTAAGGTTTTCGTTTTAGTGTTTGAAGTTAATGCACGTTTTACACATCGGGTTTCATATTGTTCAGTGCAAATGAATTGACTATTAATAGTAGTAGTAGAAGTTGTCGAAGTCTTAAAAAAATAAAAATTAAAAAAAGTCCTTACCAACCGGCGCGTTGTCCAGGACACGTATCTCTTGTGATCCTGATTTTACCGTCATGCGCTGTCCACCGTCCCAGATGACGTCAGCATTCCCGTCGTCTTTTGCAGCAATTATGGTGCCCACGTGACCTTCTCCCCCGTCAGCCTCGCCTTGTTTCCAGCCTGGGCCCCGGATCACACGGATTCCAGGAGCCGACATTTCTTTGTGCTGGTGGTGATCGGTCGCCTTTTGAAGAAATCGAAGGCTATCTTGATCTGTATATCCTAGCAACAAATGAAAATGAACGTTTGCTGGATGATAAGTCCATGTGTTGTAATGTGCTTATTTAGAATTTTGATATGTGTCTCTGAACTTGGGCATAACTTGCTTAAAACGTTTGGAGAAACACGCACACAAACACACTTACTCTCGCACGCGCACTTTCTCTCTCTCTCTCTCCATAATTCATGGTATAGTCACATTTGTACTAGTAATAGATTATATGTATATATATATGTATATGTATATATATATATATATGTGTGTGTGTGTGTGTGTGTGTGTGTGTGTGTGTGTGTGTGTGTGTAACATTCTGTAATATACCTGATTTGAAACCGTATCTATTGTTAGATATAGACAGGCATTTGAAACGCGTAACGAGATTTAGACCAGGTAAATCAGAATTGACAGTGCATCACTTTAGATACAGAAGTTTTTGTGCAAACGATTTAGTCTGTCCTTCATGTCATGAAGCCCAAGAAAAATAGGTGCACTCTGTTGTTTGCTGCCAAATACGTCAAATGTTTATAAAACCTCAATACTACAAGCATCCCTCTCTGTTCAAGCTGAATTTGTTAATGTCGTCAAGCAATATCAATGACGTACATAATTTTTTCGGTACTCTTATATTATGATTTCAAATTAAGAGAAATTGTTACTTCGTAAAACAGTTATAATGTACTTTTTGTTGTCTGTGTATTTACACGGATACAATGTACGTTTGTTGTCTATATTAATGCTTGTTTGTTTATGTATGTTCGTTTAGTTGTATTATGTTTACATATACTCGGGCCTGTGGCCTGATTGTGAATAAACCATTCCAATTCCAATTCTCTCTGTGTGCGTCTCTCTGTCTCTGCCTCTGTCTCTGTCTCTCTCTTTCTCTCTGGTGCACTTCCGGCCGTCAAAGTGTAAACAAGTGCTGTCAGAAGACCCGACGCTCTTTGACAATTCCTTGTGAGTCCGAGGACTGGTCGACAGTCAATATGCCAGAGGTGGTATTCAGTTTCCGAGCTGTTTGTGGAGGGTTCGTGTGTGTGTCATGAATTTCATTTTTCGTCATGCAGTGGAAAGAAAATCGGACATTAAAGCTGCGAAGATTGCAAGACGGTGTCGTCGTTGGTTTATTCCCGGCCTATTTGTACCTGGGCGTTTTTCTGCATCGGGACGTGGAACTGAACCCTAGCCAGTGGGAAGTCACTGCGACAGCTCTGGTGGTGGTACCTCTGCGTCAACGACTTCTCCATCAAGGTCAGGTGAGCCGACGTTGAAGGACATTACGGATGCAGTCAACAACATGAAGTCTAATTTCAAAGAAATGAAAGTGACTAGCCGCCGTGGCGAAGTGGTTAGCGTCGCGAACTGACGGCTGGGAGGACGCGGGTTCGAATCCCAGCGGAGGTGGGTTTTTCGGCCCGTGGCCGGCTCCTACCCAGAGTTGAGTGTGCTGTGGGCTCAAATGGGGAGACTGGGACCACACAGTCGAGTGTCATCCACTTCAAGGATGCGTCTTTGGGTGTGTTGCTCTAATTACCAGACCAACACTGCAAGTGTCTGTATCTCTCGGGCCTGATTAATGCCAGGATATCATTATGACAGGAAGCGTAGAGTACAGCCTTGTCACGCAGTCCCAAACCAAAATGGACCTCCATAGCAACATCGTCATCATCATCGTCATCCTCCTCCTCCTTCATCGTCATCAATATAAACGAAATAGTCTCAAAGTCTGTGGCCTTTCATGCCCTGCTCTCATGGTGACCTCAGTTTCGATACCCCTCCACTTCCGTGCTTGGGGTGAGTCTTGTCAATGTCGTAAGTGTCGGCAGATTGATGGGGGGCTGTTGTTTGAGGGACGTGGTGGCGGTCTCCACTCTGGGAGGGACGCTCACTCAGTCTGGCTCCGCGACTAAGCCATTATTGTCGTTAGTATGGGGCTTAGTAGGTGGTGTCCTAAGTACGTTAAAACAGAACAGGCACCACTGAACACCACCGAAGTGACTCAGCAGCAGTGCAGGGTCTCCTCTGGTGTGTGGCCTCCTGGCGACCTAACATCGATAGTTCCCTGTGGACTGCCGACGCTGGAACTGCGACGGACGAACCCGGGTGTGGCCGTGAATGGGGGAATCTAAACGAGCGGCGTGGGAGTAATACCACTGAAACGGTGCAGATGATGGGGCAGCAAAAAAAAAAAAAAAAAAAAAAAAAAAAAAAAAAGTGGATATCAAGCAAGAGAAGGACATATATGTACAGGTCTGTGTGAAGAACTGACCTCTTTAAGAGAAGTGTCAGACTTGAGACGGGGAAACAGACATTTAAAAGCGCAAAATGATAAACCGAGAGAACGAGTGGAACGTCTGGAACTTAAAACTGATGTTTTAGATGGGCGTTCCAAAAAGAACAACATGATCTTTTACGGTATACCAAGACATTACAAGGAAACTAGAGAGGACTGTGACGGTTTAGTACAAGACATGTTGACAGACACATTGGAACTGGCAGAGGACACATAGTTTGACAGACTTCACAGACTGAACAGAAACCGCGACTCCTCTGTAATTGAACGATGTACTTTCTACAAAGAAAAGGTACTCAGTGATAGACAAAATCTGACGGGAACTAAATTTTTCATCGGGAAGGACTATTCACCACGAGTGGGGGAGATTAGGAGGAAACAAGTGCATTACTTGAAGGAAGCCAGAAAGGAGAGGAAAAAAGCCTCCATGGTCTTGATCATAGATGGCAGAAGGGTTTGTCTTGGCAGCGATCAAAGGCTCAAACCAATGGCATAACAATATGACCGGCCTCTTTGCAATATTTTTCTGTCATTCAAACAGAAAGATTATTTTGTAAATAATGTAAATAGTTTATTATCGTGAACATGTAAAATTCTGTCACCGCCTTCTTATGTCACCGTCATCTTATGTGAAATACAATATTAGCAAATACATCAACAGTAATGACACTGAAACACATCTATTTATTGCATTTCACATAAGATGGATCACCAAAATGCATCGACCTCAAATTCAGCATCGGAACCAATAGCAAACAACGAAATTAAGGCAATGTGTATAACTCAAACAGAAATATAATCTGACCGTATCATAACAAAACATAACATAACAATAATTATGATACAGTAAGACTTGTACCCAGTCTTTCTCGAGGGATGTTAGGAATATATAAAAATGAATCAACTTTCTACATGAATGAGACAGAAAAATGTGTTTCACAATGCTTTGCCCTGACGTAGGGAGAGTGAAAACTGGACCGAATAGTTTTGATATTTGTTGTGATGCAACCTTTTCTGTCACATTTATTTAGAATGTTCTTCATTTCATGTACGTTCGTTTGTTCAATTCTTTGTGTCAGCATCCTTTCGCATACAAGATTGCACTAAAATAGATTCTCAGTTTCATAGAAGACACTCAGAACATGAAAATATTATTCTAAAAACAGAGTGAAAGAAGAAGAACAAATCAACCACACACACACACACACACACACACACACACACACACACGTGCACACAATCTTTTAAAACCAGTACTGTGTCATTACCGTCACTGTCTCCACTAACATTAACATCATTATCATGATTTTCGTTGGCGTCATACCCCTCTTTATCTTTTCCTTTTCTCTCTCAGAGTTTTCTATAAGATTTGTGTTAGTAAAAGACAAGAAACCAACCCCGATGACAAAGAAAATGTTTTTGATAAAAATAAGGGGGACTTATCCACGCTTTCTCACACATTGTGAGAAACCGTGGGGGCACCCCCAATGGTTTCTCACAATTGAGAGAAAACGTGGGAGGGGAACGACCACACTTCTCGCAGTCCACGATTTCTTTCAAAGTGAGAGAAATCGTGGGATTACAAGAAACGCTATTGTAGGACATGCTATATACATAGAAAAAGTCCATCAATTTGCTCTTTAGTTCCAAGGACTAATATGAAATGCGCTGGAAATAGGTCTTTCAGAGCTCAGGTTCCCGAAGTGTGGAATCCTCTACCTCCATCTCTTAGGAATGCCTCTGGTCTACATTCCTTTAAGTCAGATCTGAAAATTTACCTTTTCCGTAAGCATTTTTGTTCTGGGCAGAACGGTTAAACCAAGTATCTTTGTACTAGTATTTTTGTAGTCCTGTTTTAATGCATTGTGTATTTTATGTAGTTTTGGTCTTACATGTGATGACATTTTTTCTGATTATTTTTTAATGGGCGTGTGTGTGTGTGTGTGTGTGTGTGTGTGTGTGTGCGCGCGCGCGCGCGTGTGTGCGTGCGTGCGTGTGTGCATGCGTTTGTGAGGGTACAGTGCTCTGGTACGCGTGTGTAAGTGAGTAGGCATGCTAGTATGTCCTAACAGAATTCTGTTAGAAAATAAGAAATATCTTAATGCTTATGCAATTTAGTTTTTAGTGCAGTTGATATTTAATGTCAGCGTGTGTGTGTCTGTGTGTGAGTGTGTGTATGTCTGTAAAGGAGGGACATCTCTCTCTCTCTCTCTCTCTATATATATATATATATACATATATGTGTGTGTGTGTGTGTGTGTGTGTGTGTGTGTGTGTGTGTGTGTTCTATGAAATGCATTTTGTTTTAATCTAAGCCTTATTTATTTCATAGCTTTTATAATCTGATTCATCTCTTAAGTGTGTTTTTTCATTCATATGAACACACTGGATGATTTTCTTTGTCAGACAGCGGTTGATGTGTTTTTTAAGGCATGTTTATAGTCACACACACAGATATATATATATATATATATATATATATATATATATATATATATATATATATATATATTTACTTAAATACTGAGCAGAATCATTGAGCGTATGCTTGTGAAATCAGAGATATGCTCTATGTTTATATTTGGCTATGGAAATTGTGTGTGTCAGTCTGCTGGAATGTGGATGTGTTCATCGTGCTATTTAAACACTTTTTCGTGTGGTGGATATGCATCGAAATGTCACTTGCCTATTTCGTCCGGGTACTCCCGAAACAGAACTTTTTGTTGTTGTTGTTTGTATGTCCCAACTACACTATTTAGATTGTATCTAGTAAATATTATAGGCATCTTTATTGGCAACTTTCATAGTTCAAACTAGCATTACAAGTGAGCAAGTCTTCTGTGCAAAGAATGGCGAAAGAATTTTGGATTTTGGATACAGACGACAATAAAATATTTTTAAAAATCAACACTTGACACCCAGACATGCTATTTCTAGACTGACACTGATTGACAGATGCCAACACCTGGCAGCGGCATGAACATGATGAAGGTCACATTGCACAGCTCTGATATTGGATTTTTTGACATGCTATTTTGAATTTGACAATACTCGCATAATCTGAGTCCGAACTTTTAGATATTTTGCAGACTTGTTGATGATACTCTAAGATTACTATGTGAAAATGTTCAATGAATTCGGTTTCTCTATCACTGAGAAAATACGTGTCAAAAAGCGGTTCACTTTTTGCGGGACACCCGAGCTATATAAGTCATTTAATCTTGTGTTGTTGACTGGCAAGGTTCCATCTCACTGGACCGTAGGGGTAATAAGACCGATCCATAAAAACAAAGGTTCATCTGAGGATACAAATGATTGTTGAGGTAAGTTATTTACAAGAATATTGAATGAGTGTATTGAATTGTAATATCGAATCTACGGGTATCATGGGACAGGAACAAGCTAGTTTTAGAAGGGATTTCTCAACATAAGACCACCTGTTTACTTCATATGGTATTATTGATATTTTGTTATTCAAGAAAAATAGATTATATTGTGCTTTTCTAGACTACGAAAATGCATTTAACAAGATTAACAGGGCGTTTTGTGGCAAATACTGTTGAATTGTGTAAGCGGTGATTATGAACATGTATGGTGACGCTAAATTTTGTGTTATGCTTAATGACGAAAAAAGCTCAACTGTTGGGGTGAGACAAGGAGGAAATCTTTCCCCTTTGATGTTCGCATTGTTTTTGAACGACATGAAATCCCATTTGGAATTTGATCTAGATGGATTGACAACCATTGCGGGTGAGGCTGGGGGAATGAAGATGAGTGAACGGGATTGTGATGTGTTCTTGAAACTATTTGTTCTGCACTACGCAGACGATACGGTAATTTTCTCAGAGACGGACACAGGTTTACAGTTTGGTCTTAATGCAGTGAGGCAGTACTGTGAAAAATGGAAATTAGATCTGAATGCACACAAGTGTAAAGTAAAAATTTATGTCGGGGTAAAGTAAAAACATTTCCTTTTTTTTATATTGATGAGGATAAACTTGAGGTTGTGAGTGATTTTCAGCACTTGGGTCTGAAACTGAATCATGATAATAAAATTATGTTGCCCAGCGTGATTTATACGATCGTGCATCTAGAGCAGCGTTTGCACTTCCGAGCAGAACAAACCAACTAAATTTCCTTATTGACCTAGATATTGATCTTTTTGATAAAACAGTTCTCCCTGTACGGTTGTGAACTTTGGAATTTTGATATATCTGATATTGTGACAAAACTGCAACTGGAATTTTACAAATTTAATCAGTTCTGAAACCAAGACAGTCTGCCCCATCTTTTATGGTTGCCTATTTGGTGAAACTGTCTCTGTGTTAACCAGAATGATAGTGTTCTGGTATAACATTGTTACTTGCCAAAGAACATCTAAACTGTCTTCGATTATTTGCAAATGTCTCTTCAATCTGTACAGCAACAACGTACATCAGAACAAATATCTGAATGAAATCGGATTAAACAAGTTTTGGTTGAACCAACACAATTCCATTGCACATCCCACTTGGTTTAAGCGCAGTTTAAAAGATCTGTTTCAGCAAGACTGGTATGAATTTGTTGATAATGATACCATGTTTATTAATTCAAGGATGTTTAAACCCAATTTCGATCAAGATGCTTATTTTACAGTGTTACCAACTAAATGTGTTATTGAGTAAGCAAAGTTTAGAATAACCAACAAAGCACTTCCTGATGATGAACAGCGTTTCAACAATTTACCAAGAAGTGAAAAAAATATGTGACAAATGTTCCACAAATGATATTGTTGATGATTTTCACTGCTTGTTTTTGTATCCTTTTTTTTTTTTTTTTTTTTTTTTTACAGCATCTGGAAAAATGTTTACCTACATTTTATTGAACCCGGCCAAACACCATTAAATTCCACTGACTGTTTTCAGAAGGAAACAAAAGAGTAATGTTAAAACTTTAAGCATTTGTCTCTAGTATTCGCGTCTCTTTCCAGTGAAACTTTGTACATTGATAGGGAATCCTTTTCTTTCTGTTTCTATTTTTTCTGTTGTGATGAAAATAATTGTTCATGTGTATTTGCTTGCTTGCTTGTGTGGGCCTTTTGTTGTTGTTGTTGTTTTTTTGTTTTGTTTTTGTTGTTGTTGTTGTTGTTTGTTTGTTTGTTTGTTTTTTCTTCTCTTTTTGATATCACTCTTTTGTATATACGGTGTGTGTAAAAGACGTCGATGTATAATGTTTCCATGCCCCCAGGGGGTACATGAAGTAAACTTCTTGCATTGCCTTGCCTTCCCTTGCCTTGCCATGAGACCGGCTGACTGGAGAAATATAAAGAACACCAACACACATCACGCACCCGGGGCTAAAAAAGATTACATAAACGAACAAAATAACAATAATAATAATAGTGACATCACCAAAGTGGAGTGATGGCCAAGAGGTAATGCGTCTGCCTTGGAAGCGATAGAATCTGAACGCGCTGGTTCGAATCACAGCTCAGCCACCGATATTTTCTCCCCCTCCACTAGACCTTGAGTGGTGGTCTGGACGCTAGTCATTCGGATGAGACGATAAACCGAGGTCCCGTGTGTAGCATGCACTTAGCACACGTAAAAGAACCCACGGCAACAAAAGGGTTGTTCCTGGCAAAATTCTGTAGAAAAATCCACTTCGATAGGAAAAACAAAGCTGCAAGCAGGAAAAAATACCAAAAAAATGGATGGTGCTGTAGTGTAGCGACGCGCTCTCCCTGGGGAGAGCAGCCCGAATTTCACACAGAGAAATCTGTTGTGATAAAAAAAAGAAATGCAAATGCAAATACAAAGGTCATAAAATCACACCCCCTCCCCTCCACGTGGTACAGAGAAGCGGTGCTGCCCAAGCAACAAAACGACGCCTGGCCCATGTACAAAGTGAATGGTAAATTCCAAGACATCTTAAAATATTAACAAATCACAATACCTTCCCAGGTTTACATCAAACCAACCTCATATACTATAATTTCGTAATGAAAGAAGAAGAAACAAGAACAATAAGAAGAAGAAAAAAAACGGAAAAAAAAACAAAAAAACAGAACACAGCACGTTATCAACATGATTGCATTTCGTCTGTTCTTGCTGACGTATCGTTTCAGTTTTATCCATTTACACCGCCACCAAAGGTTGTTCATAGTGTAACATGGAATATGTTATCCATATATATATATATATATATATATATATATATAAAGTAGGCCTCCTTCGTTCATGGCTGACCATGGATAGAGTATATCCGACCTAATGTCTAATTGGGCTGTCTGCTTGGACCAAGCAGCGTTGCCTGTGGCTGTAGAGACGGATGCGAGAGAGACAGTCTCTGTCGCAGCGATCACATGTGTAAGCTGATGTTGGCCTGTCGGCTGCCGACCCTTTTCTGCGAGCTCGCTTTTCAGCTGAAAGTTTGTCCTCACCAATCCGTAGCTGATTCTTGAGAGTGCTTCTCCATCTGTTGCGGTCATCTGCAAGGTCCTCCCTGTTCTGTAATGTTGTTCTATTAATAGTTCTAAGAATCACATGACTTATCACATGTCCATCAAAGGGACCCGGATGAAAACAGCAGTTGCCCTGTCGCCATCTTTATGTTAGATCTAATAAAGTTACTTAGAACTCCTCAGTATCGAGTCTGTATTATTGCAGTGTATGAACACACACACGCTCGCACACTCCCAGGACTCAGTATATATATATATATATATATATATATATATATATATATATGTGTGTGTGTGTGTGTGTGTGTGTGTGTGTGTGTGTGTGTTTAATGCTTATTTCATGATTAGACTGAAATGACTGACGTGTACATATTGTTAAGTATCCTCCACATCACAAAAGGGATAGGCCAAATGGATTTTTTTTTCCTAGTCTTTGAATCTAGACATCTGACGCAAATGGTATCATCATCAACATCACCATCATCGTATCATCATCGTTGTCGTCATCCTCCACCGCCTCAGTTCTGCATACGAAGTGGATAATGAAATGCATTTGGGTATATAATAATAATAATAATAATAATGAATATTTGGACGCCCTATCTCCGGAGAGCCTGGAGCGTTTACAAAAACAATTACACATATATACATTGATGCAGATACATCCGTTATGGAGAGCTCGCCATGGGGCAGAGAAGCATCGGCCGCCCACAGCTGAGATACAAAGACGTTTGCAAACGTGACATGAAGGCACTCGAGATCAACACTGAGTCCTGGGAGGACCTTGCAGAACACCGCAACAGATGGAGAAGCACTCTCAAGAATCAGCTACAGATTGGTGAGGACAAACTGTCAGCTGCTGCAGCAGGAAAGCGAGCTCGTAGAAAAGGGACGGCAGCCGACAGACCAACATCAGCTTACACATGTGATCGCCGCAACATAGACTGTCTCTCTCGCATCGGTCTCTACAGTCACAGACGACGCTGTTTGGTCCAAGCAGACAGCCCAATTAGACATTAGATCGGATATACTCTATCCATGGTCAGCTATGACCGAAGGAGGCCTACCTACCTGGGATCGAGGGAAGCTTTCTTTAGAAGTGGTTTACCAAAGCATTTTTTTAAGTGGGTACAGTACCAGTGGACAATGAAGTATTCAAAATGTCAGTAAGAACCTTAAGAATTCCGTCAGTGCATTCCAAAAATAAGTATGTTGGGAGTGTGTAGTATATGCAAGGGGCGGTACTCGCAAGGCGGGGGGCGATCCAAAATGGCTGAACTGTAAAATCCTCAGTTGTTCTCTAGACGAATAAATAATTCCGCATTCTGACCTGTGTGTGCCTATACTTCAGAGTGGATCAAGATCACAAGTCTTTGAAGCCATTTTAAAAATAGTCTCACGGACAAAGTTTTCTGATATGTCATTCACACCACGCTGTCAGTTCATTGTTGGTGCCTGCGGCTTGCACAGGAAGTGACATTCATTATGTTTGTGTGTAAGGATTGACGACTGTCAACCGGTATGTCCCTCCCCACTCTGATCTCCCATTTCCATACATACCCACCCCAACTTCAGCCACAGCCCCTCCCCCTCACTGCGCCAGTCAGTCAGAAACCTATGTGTGGCATATCCGTGCGTCAGAAATCTGTATGGTGAGAGAAAGGGAAGGAGGAAGAAGGTGTGTGTCGGTGTGTGTGGTTGGTGTGTATGTTGATGTTTGCCGTCGGGTGTGAGTTGGCGCGCACTGTATGCTTTGATGCGTTAGTGTTGTATTGTGGTTTACGTAGTTGCGGGGAAAGAGAAATAATTGACCATTCACACACTCTCTCACACACACACACACACACACACACACACACACACATGCATGCGCGCGCGCGCGCGCGCGCACACACACACACACACACACACACACACACTAAAATATGCAGTCGGAATGTTTGCAGATGACACATACTTTCATACAAGCAATGTAGATGCTTGAAGACTAA
This sequence comes from Babylonia areolata, assembly GCF_041734735.1. Taxonomy (NCBI): domain Eukaryota; kingdom Metazoa; phylum Mollusca; class Gastropoda; order Neogastropoda; family Buccinidae; genus Babylonia; species Babylonia areolata. Next base: position 12,433,727 of record NC_134886.1, read on the forward strand.
CTGATGAACTTCAACTTTTGGAGCCAGTTAAATCACACGTCTTTGAATGCACAGAAAACGTAGTGCATTTGTCGATCTCTCTCTCTCTCTCTCTCTCTCTCTCTCTCTGTCTCTCTCTCTCTCTCTCTCTCTCTCTCTCTCTCTATATATATATATATATATATATATATATATATATACATACAATCATACATACATTGGCGATTACAGTAGAAGAGACACCACATCAAACTCATGGTGTCTTCGTTTACAAGAATCTAATTTGAACTGACCTCATGACGTTCTTCGGAAGATGATTTTCAGTTTCAAGAAAATACTTTAGTTCAAACAGAAAAACAGTCAATCAATCATTCCTTGTCCTTTTGCAAAAGCTTTTCTTTCTGTGCACATGGTCTGTCAATCATTGATTAAGCGTCAACTTTATGACACAACTTTAGCAACACAAACTTAAAACTTAATCACAGTATGTAAAATGAATAAATAAATATATATATATACATAAGCTTAAAAATGGCATTGTTGAAGTCGAGCTCTCTTACCCCTGTAGACAATAAATAATGCATATATCTGCATTCCATTTTGGACTGTTTTTCAACAAGACAGTTTGCATGCATACTGGATTTTTTTCTTCCTGAAAATAGATTACGGACACCTGACCACAACCAATGATCACATCACAATCTACTGTATGCGCCTGGACCTAGAAATACCTTAAACATCAGCTTCCTATAGAGCCTACTCTGGTGGAAATGTGTGTAATAATCTTCCACTCACTTTATATTGACAAGTATTAAGAATTAAAAAAATTTTTTTTAACTATGTAAAAAAAATCGGAAGAATCATAAGATCAGATCTGATCAGATACGATAAGATGAATAAGATAAGAAAACTTTATAGCACATGTCACTGACACTGAAATATAAGATAAGCTAACATTCATTTCCTGCTATACACACATATATATATTCTTTCTTTAATTTAACTTCTTTTAACTCTGAGTGATATCAGACACACACACACACACACACACACACACACACACACATATATATATATATATATAACTTGCACATAGACACTAATATCTCCATAGTGTCTATGACTTGCGTAAGTAGACGGAGTCGGTGTTCGCTGGTCACTTTTCCACCTGGCCAGTCACTGGCAAGAGCCTGCTCTCTCTCTCTCTCTCTCTCTCTCTCTCGTGCTGTGTTGCACACAGTGTGTTTTGTGTGTGTTCCCGCAAAGCCTGGTGTCATCGCCATATCGCCGCACTGTTTTCCTCTTCTTATCTTTGTTTTCTCTATTCTCATCTTCTTATAACTATTGTAGATAAAACAATAGAAAAACCCTTTTGTGACTGGCTGTCTCATGTTCCTGGCCTGCGCAGGGATTCTCTTCTATCCTCTGATTCAGTAAATCTTTCAGTTAATTCTTTCGTACCGTCCCCATATAATACACCACTCAGCTACAAAAGTGGCGTCGGCGACAGGATACTGATCCGACAGGATTTTGATCCTTCAAAATATCCTTACGACAGGATAAAGATTCATCACAAAATACATCCAAAATTATTTTCCTTTAATGTTTCAATTATTTTATCCAAATTAAATCCATCCCTAAACCACAGCCCTTTACTACCAAGTGTACTTTGTTACAACTTGGCCCTTGCCAGCAGGATGTTATAATTCTTTATATCTCTTAAATAAATTGAAGCCCCCACCACATACGCTATCACACTTACATCACATAAAACATGTATACAGCGCAATCCAGTCACTAAATAACATTAATTAGGATAATTGTTCATTGTTCATATGTGCGTTTGTGCATGTACACAATGTGTGTGAGTGTGTGTGTGTGTGAGAGAGAGAGAGAGAGAGAGAGAGATAGCATACGTCGATGTGGGTGTGTTGATATCCTTGTCAGACTGTTTATCAAAAACGCTACGATTCAACAAGATTCATGTTGTTTGTTTGTATTCTGTCCACCGCATTTTGACTCAATAATGCCACCATAATGTTCTCACAAAAACATGTTACTTTTTTCTACCAACGCATACTTTCACTGACCTTAGCACAGACGGAGTTTATTCACTGAGTCTGAAGTTTGTGAAATTACCTATCCCGCACCCAGCTACGATCAGACTGCGGCAAACCACAAAACAGGTAGGACGGCAGTTTCAGTACGTGTCAATCTGCAATGCTACCCGGAAGATATTTCTTTTACTGAAGCCTGTCGCACACGACCAAGGTTAAAGGTTTCCGAGCAGCAGTGCACCTCTTGCGTGCTGAATATTGACATTTAGATATATGCGTTGTTTGGGAACTTATTTTTTGAAATGTAGATATGATATTATAGACGTAGCTGCGACTAACGTTTGCTGTGCTGAATCTGTTCAGTTCTTGTTTCTGTAAAATTGTATTCAGTCTTTCATTTTAGTCTCCTTTTTCCTTTTGCTCTTTTGTTTCTTAAAACTGTACTTGATCCATTTGACGGTAAAATGTATATGAAAAAATGTTGGAGACATCTACAGAGATCAGTAATGATTGTAATAACTGCATACACTTAGTGTCAGATCACATAATAAAATATAATATAATTATATAAAATATAATTATAATAATCATGTTTGTCACAGTTGTGTGACTGAGGTACGCTCGTACATGCATTTTGTAATTCGTGTGTTCCGACTAAATATCCTACTTGTTTAATTAAATAAAACCAGGTCTTCTTTTTTTCTTTTCTTTTTTTTTCACTCCAGACTAAAAAATTCTGAGATAGCTTGAAACCAAGGCTCGTGTGCGACGGGCATTATCAAAACGTATCAGCTTGTGCTGTCGCTCGTGTGCGACGGGCTTTACCAAAATAACTTCATCGTCGGGTAAATAATTGACTGAACAATAAGACCAGGGGATGGCGGGTGAGGAGATGGGGAGGAAGGGAGGGCTGGTGGGAGAAGGTGCCACAGTCGAGAGTAAACCGTCCGATATAGTCCAATCACTGCTGATTGCATAATGAGACAGTAGCTCAGTTGTCGTTACAATGTTTTCTTCAGTTGTGAACGCTACATTGTTCAACGATAAATAGAATGATAAATTTATAGATGGGTGTGCGGAGATAGCTACACGACCAAGATGGACTGATATGATACATGAAGATAACCCCAAAGTGAGGTTGGATAAACAGGTTTATTTTGGTATATATCTTTTACATACCACTGTTCATCTGATTTATCTCAGTGAATATATTATCATTAGATACAGAGCATGCTTTAGTTATACTTCAGTTGTACGCGCCATATGCTTATTGTGGACACAGTCTATTTGGTTAGTTTTTTTGTTTGTTTGTTGTTGGTTATTCAGTTCTTATGCTTTAAGCGTGATCCTTCATGCCACAGCCTCACTTCTTGTCGACGGACTGTATGCATCAGTAACTCTGTATGAGTGTGTCCTGACCTCCGTCTCTGTCTTTGTATGCGTGCACTCACTAGCTCACATCACACACACGCACAAGCGAAGTGTTCCAAACGTCAACATGTCAGTTACGTGCCAGTACCAACTCACCAATCCCCACTATATACATCGTCCTTCGTCCTACGTTATCTGGCCAGAAGCCAGTTGGCGCAGTTCCCATTGACATGTAACAAGCGCGTGACAGGGAGAAAAAGGGGCGGGGGGGATGGAGGACTGGGGGGCGGGGGGAGTGAGTGAGGGAGGACCAAAGTGCATTTAAATGACCTTTTTTCGGGAAGTCGCTGCTGATTTCTTAAAACTGTTCAGTTCGTCAGTCCCACCCCGCTGTGGCCAAGTCATAGGTGCTTCACCACATTTCCCAATCTATCCTAGTTTTCTTCCTGTTAACTGTGGTGTTGTTGGTGGTGATGATGACGGTTGTGTTTGTTCGGGTTACGTGGTTGGGGTTGGAGATTGTGCGTGTGTGTGTGTGTGTGTGTGTGTGTGTGTGTGTCTGTCTGTCTGCCTGCTGTTGTTGTGGATTTTTACGTCCTTTCACTGAGAGTGATATTTGACGAGGGATTTTTTTTTTTTTTTTTTTTTTTTTTAAAGAAGGCTGAGGTCCGTGGGGGGGGGGGGGGGGGGGGGGCGGAGGAGGCTAGGAGGTTAGAAGTTGGATAGGGGATGGGGGGTGGGCGGGGGGTGCGGGCGATATAACAGAACTGGATATGGGTCTGTGTCTGTGTGTGTGTGTGTGTGCGCGTATATACATATATATATATGTGTGTGTGTGTGTGTGTGTGTGTGTGTGTGTGTGTGTGATTTCTTAGTGTAGTCATATTTTTTCCAGGATTTATATTTTAGAAAAAAGAAGGGAAAAACAAACACATATAAGTACATGCTTATTTGACTCGGTTTGAGATTGAGAAGCACCAGCTAAAAAAAATCACATGACGTTGGTGGTGGTGGTGGTGGTGGTGGTGGAGGTGTGTCTGTGTGTGTGTCTCTGTGTGTGTCTGTGTCTGCCGTGTGTGTGTGTTTTGACTGCATGTTTGCATGTGTAGTTTAATTGTGTGCGTGTGTACGCGCAGTGTGTGTACTGTGTGTGTGTGTGTGTGTGTGTGTGTGTGTGTGTGTGTGTGTGTGTCGGTGTTTTGACTGCATGTTTGCATGTGTGGTTTAATTGTGTGCGTGTGTGCGCGCATCGTGTGTGTGTGTGTGTGTGTGTGTGTGTGTGTGTGTGTGTGTGTGCGCGCGCGCGCGCGCGCGCCTCTGAGAGTTTGTGTGTGTATGTGCCTCGAAGTGTGTGTGTGTGTGTGTGTGTGTGTGTGTGTGTGTGTGTGAATCAGAATGAGAATAATTTTATTATCTCAGTAGAGATCTCAGTGTGTGTGTGTATTTGTGTGTGTACGCTTAAGAAACGAAGAAGTGAAGCTCTGATCTTCTTCTTCTTCTTTGCGTTCGACAGCTACGCAGTCAGGGTCGATGTCCGAGGGATGCCACAAACTCGGACGTCCGGTGAAGATCGGCTGCCGTCCCCCAGAGCTTGGTGTTGAGGTCAGCACCCCCAGGCCAGGACTGCTGCCGCATCTTCTCATACAGGGGGCAGTCTTGGAGAATATGGAATGGGGTCTGGTCAGCCTGGCCGCAATCACATAGGGATGTGGCTGCCACTCCAATCCTCTTCAGGTGTGCTCGGAGGCCGCAGTGTCCTGTGCGAAGGCGGTAGATGGTAGTCTGGTGTCTTCTCTCCAGTGTCCTGATGGGATCTTGGTGTGCCTGGTAGCCTCCGTTCAGGGTGACCCAGCTTCTTCGGAATCCGCTGTGGAGGAGAGTTTTTGCTTCCTCATACGTGGCAGGAATGGTTGGCTGTGTGAGCTGGCTTCCTTCCTTAGCGAGGTGGGCTGCACGCTCGTTGCCTGGGAGGCCTACATGTGCAGGCACCCACTGGAGGGTCGTTGGGGCTGTTTGGGTAAGGGTTGTGAGTGAGGCCTTAAGGGACTGGATCAGTGGACCAGGATCAGGGGAGTCAAGGGCCTGGAGTGTGGACATGGAGTCAGTGAAGATGGAGATGCTGCCAAGGGGCTTTCGACAGGAGGAGAGGAATTCTGCTGCTGTTTTGATGGCCAGGACTTCAGCTCTGAAATTGGAACAGAGCTTTCCTCCAGGGAGTGCGATGCCGCTGTGCTCTCCATCGGGAAATCTGACGCAGACACCACTGCCTCCGTTATGTGTGGCTTCCTCCGCTGATCCGTCCGTGTATACATGGGTCCAGGAGCTGGCTGGGTAGGACTCCTCTATCATGGCCAGAGTCAGGATCTTGAGAGTAGCTGGTTGCTGGTCTTTGGTGGTGATGCCAGGAACTCTGAGGCTGATGGTGGCCTCTATCTCTTGGTCAAGCCTCCAGTCAGGCAAGGCAAGGTCAGTGCAAGACTCCCCTTTAGCCGCCAGAACATCGCTGTGCTGTGCTCTGAGTGCTTTATACTGGTGGTTGAGGCTCTGACGTTTGAGACGGTTCTTGGTGGGCTGCTCCAGTCTGTGGTGTAGGTGATGTGAGGGCAGTCTTCTGAGCTTCTCTCCCTGCATCAGGACTTTCAGGTCGCGTCTTCTCTCCAGGGGCTCAACGTTAGCAGTTTTCTCCATGTCATGGATCGGCGTGGACCTAATGGCTCCAAGTATGAGGCGTTGTCCCATATTTTGGACTTTGTCGAGCCGGCTCTTGTTGGTCTTTGAGGCTGTGCCCCACGAGGTTGAGGCGTACTCCATGGTGGGTCTGACCGCTCCCATGTAGACCCTGGCGAGAAGCCTGCTGTCTGCTCCCCAAGTCGTCCCGGCCAGCTTCTTCAGCAGGGCTAGCTTGCGGATGCCTTTCCTCTCCATCTCCTCAATCTGGGGCCTCCAGGTCAGGCGGGTGTCCAACCTGACACCAAGGAATGTTGGTATATTCGTCTGGGGCAAGACCTGTCCCTGGAGCTTCAGCTTGACTTGTTCGTTGGCGGTGGAGAGAGAGAAAAGTGTTGCGTTGGTTTTTGTGGTGTTGAGCTCAAGACCCCAGTCTTCTGTCCATGTAGTGATGTTGCTGACGACTTCCTGAAGCCGGTAGGAGGCCGTGCTGGTGTGTTCAGCGGATGTCCATACTGCCAGGTCGTCTGCGTGCAGACTGTTGGAGACGTGCTTCGTGATGTTGTCTCTGATGTCGTTGATATACAACAGAAACAATGTTGGGGAAAGCACTCCTCCCTGGGGGACACCCTCACGTAGCTTGACCTTTCTGCTGTGGAAGCCGTCTAGTTTGACCTTTGCGGTCCTGCCGAAGAGGTAGTGTTGGATCCACATGTACATCTTGCTATGTACGCCGGCTTGGAGAAGTTTCAGGATGAGGCCCTCCTTTCACACTTTGTCAAACGCTCTCGACAGGTCAAAAAACACGGCCAGTGTCTTCTTCTTCTCCTGAAAAGAGTTTTCGATGTCCTGGACAAGGAGGGCTAGTTGATCTTCTGTGTTTCGGAATTTTCTGTAGCCGGTCTGGGTAGGTGAAAGGATGTTCTGTGTTTCCAGGAGGAAGGTGAGGCGGCGGTTGACCATCCTTTCCAGCAACTTGCCGACACAGCTCAGAAGGCTGATTGGTCTGTAGCTGTGGGGGTCCTTCTTGTTCTTTCCCTTCTTTGGGATCGGGATGATCTCTGCCTCTTTCCAGATGGAAGGCACAACTCCTGCTGTCCAGCTGTAATTGAAGATCTGAAGCAGCACTGTTCTGGATGCTGGTCCCAGGTGCTTCAGCATGTCGCCAGTGACACCATCAGGCCCTGGAGCTTTCTTGGGCTTCAGCTTGCGAATGCCTTGTTTCAGCTCCTTCATGGTTAGTGGTTCGCTCGTACAGCTGTCATCTATGCCATGTGGGTCTGATGTCATAAGTTTTGTGGTTTCCTCTCGTACCTGCTTGATGCGCTGTCTGGACATGTGGATCGCACCGTCTCCTCTCGGTATAGTTCCGCAAAGGTGTTGGCTGCGGCCTTTTCTGTTTTCAGCTGGTTGTCCTGCTCGATGAGAAGCTCTGATCGACTATTCACGTAAGAAATTGACACGTGTACATGTCGCGCGCGCGAACTGGAAAGTACTGTCATATACATCAGTCATTTAACTTCATTTTCACTTTCTCAGGCATCTGCTTGGCAGATGTAGTGTAGCGTATATGGATTTGTCCGAACGCAGTGACGCCTCCTTGAGCCACTGAAACTGAACTTTCTCAAGGAGACGTCAGTGCGTTCAGACCATTCTGTGCAGATTTTTTGTTCTTGTTCTCTCCCCCCCCCCCCCCCCCCCCCCCCCCCCCCCCCCCCCCCCCCCCCCCCCCCCCCCCGCCCCCCCACACACACTTGCACGTGTTTCGTGCCGTGCCAGTTTCTGTGGTACTACCCACACGCCCCTCAATTATCTCCACTGAATATTGACGGAACATCCACGGGCATACCCTAGTTCGTGCTGCTGTCCCAGTACCATCAGTCAGTTTGTAAGGAGCTGTAGACGTCCGTTTATCAGTCGCTGACTGGACTGAGGAGAACCTGCAGTTACGCTGCTGATCGACTGAATCATGTAGGTGGAGGTGTTCAGTTGTCCATGCCTGTTGCAGGACACACTATCCTGACCCCCTTGCCTTGTGACAATGACACTGGGGCCTCAGTGAGAACAGGATATGAAAAGCCATGAAAATGGAGCATTTCAAGTTGCATGTATATTTATTGTGGATATATTGATGCTTCTCAGTGCTGCTCTGGAGGTCCATTCTCAGGTTTATAACATAGCTGTAGGTCTACTATACACTTTCTTTCATGGTTTTAGCCAGGCGTCATCTACTGATGCTGGCCCGAGAGATGCAGTCAACTGATTCTGGGGAAATTCGAGCAACACTGCCTAAGACACATCACTGAAGTGATAGACACTTAACTGCGTGTTCCCATCGATCCCATGTCACGTCCTCTGTACGCGGCAGTGAACACAATTTCTCCTCCTTTCCTTTACACAAGCACACACACACACACATTATTTTGAAAACAGAAAATGATATCATAAGCAGACGACGGAAGAAGAGCGATCACTGCGACGTCACAGGGGAGCCTACTCTCTTATCTTCTGCGTGTTGACAGCACTCGACTTCAGACCTGAAAGGTATCGACGTTAGTGTCGTAACCTCTACAATCAGAATGTCAGCACTTAACAGAAAATTCTTCGCGGCATCAACTATAATGAGCAGAATTTCGTCGCTTGTGTGTTCGTCCTGTCACCCTGTGCTCACCAGAAACATTCAGACACAAGGAGGGGGGTATCGCAGGTCCGAGATGAAACTGACAAGCCAGCGGTACCCCAAGTTAAAACGTGGACCGTTCGCCACCCTGACAGACGGGGATGTGTCCTGCCTGGAAAGGCTGTTGTCGGGCAGGGTCATCACGGACGAGTCAGAGCTTGAGGGTTACAACACAGACTGGCTAAGAACAGTGAAAGGTGCTTCTGTGTGTGCGCGTGTGTCTGTGTCTGTGTCAGTGTACGACTGTGTCTGTGTGGATATATATAATATTATATATATTCTCTGTGTGTGTTGGTGGAGGCTTGATCTTTATTGTTTGTAATACTTCATATTGGTGCATGTGCAGTGTGTGTGTGTGTGTGTGTGTGTGTGTGTGTGTGTGTGTGCACTTTTGTGAGTATGCATTGTGTGTGGAATTGCACAAGTTCATTGAATGTGAATCATTATTTTTCTTTTCTTTTTTTAATCATAATTTGCCTTTCATGTATCTTTCTTTTTTTATTAGATTCCAGTGTATTTACTATTTTGCTTTTTTCCCCCATTTCATTTTAGTTTAACCCCATTAGTGCCCCCGCATGGAAATTTCCATCCCTTCCAGTGTGCAAAAAATGTGCCTCAAGACAGAACTATCAGTCTGCATCATTCATTGTAACTGTAAGAATTTTTCAACTGAAAAACTGTTAAAATCATTTGAAATTGACATAACTGAATGATGTGTTAATTCTCCTTTCAGAAAAGTACAAGTTATTTATACTTTCTTTCGGTAGTTTGTAATCTAGAATTTGTTTTTAATCATTGCCCTATGTAACCAAAAACCTCTTGGCAAATAGCATAAAATAGGCTTGGCACTGACAGGGTTGAAATATGTTTTGTACATACCTGTGGAAGGCTGTCAAGGCCTGACAAGTGCAGTGAGTCTGTGTATTCGTCATGGATCTGCTCGCACTTTATTTCAAAACAAATTTGGTTTATGTATCCTTTGAAACTGAAACTTGTATGGTTGATGTGGAGGTTCTGAATGTGTGAAGTCTGTGGCTTGTGGGTCGGTCCTACAAAGTGTAGAGTTTATTCCGAACTCCAGAGTGTAGGTATACAGTGTGTGTGTGTGTGTGTGTGTGTGTGTGTGTGTGTGTGTGTGTGTGTTGGAGGTGGAACAAGTTTCTCTCTCTGTATTCCTGTATTCCTCATTTACCTGTATGCCAGCTGATGGGTGGCACAATTAGCGATAGTTTGAATTATGTGCCTTCGTATAAGTACATGCATATTTCTTTTTTATTGTAATGCATAGTTTTGATATAACAATCTAAAAATGTCTATGTATAGGATCCAGCAAGATACTGTTACGTCCTAAAACAACAGAAGAAGTATCTGCCGTTATCAGCTACTGTCATGACCGAGGTCTGGCGGTGGTACCACAGGGAGGGAACACAGGATTGGTGGGTGGAAGTGTGCCTGTGTTTGATGAAGTCATTGTTTCCATGCAGCTGATGAACAACATTATCAGCCTTGACAAAGTCTCTGGTAAGCAATTCCTTTGATCTCAGGTGGTTTTTTTCTTCTTTTTCTTGACCCTGTTGTTAATTTAAATCTGTTAAAATGGGTGGATTCAGATTTGCATACCAGGACCCAGCCATGAACAATCTGACCTTCAGGCCATTAGCTTATAGATCATCAAACTCAGATACACGTTTGCATGTGTGTAGTAGTAGTCTTTAGATTTGCGCCTTTCCATTCCAACTAACATTATATGGTGTGTGTGTGTGTGTGTGTGTGTGTGTGTGTGTGTGTGTTAGCATCCCTACCTTCTGGAAAGTATGTGCAAGAAATCTCCTCTTTTCTATTGCTCTCTTTATTTCGGCCTTCACCATTCTCTTTCTTTTTTCTAGCAAATCTTGACACTTTTTTTTTCTCTTTTCCGCAGTCTATGATGTACTATCTCCGCTGTTTTGCTCTGGCAATTAGGTAGTAAGATTGTGATCACTGGGATGGGCACTGGCTGCCCATTCTGCGGTATTATTTGCCTATATGACCTTTTTTATGTATTGTTTTTGTTTGGCTTTGAAGTATTGTGTTTTCCTTTTTTTTTTCTTTTTTCTTTTTTTTTTTTCTTTTTTTTTTGTTATCTTGGGATGATGGATTAAGCGGAATGGCTGATGTCCTTGGCACTGCCTAGTCTTGTTTGCCCAAAGGAGCCAATTGGTGGAGGTAATGTGTCATTAACAATAATAATAATAATAACAGTGGCATTTATATAGCACTGAATCTTGTGCATTGACAAATCTAAGCACTTTCACACCAGCCACTCACATGCATGCATAACTCTAAAACTGAAGAAACTGAAGACAAGAAAGAGGTAGGGGAGGGAGGCTATCTTGTGAAGAGGTGGGTTTTAAGGCCAGACGTGAAAGAGCTGAGTGCAGAGACCTGACGAAGCGAAAGAGGAAGTTCATTCCAAATACAGGGTCCAGAGATAGGGAAAGAACAGCGGCCAAGAGTAGAGTGTTTGAATCTGGGTATGCATAAATAGAGTGGATCCGAAACCGATTGTAGAGAGCGAGATGGAGTGTAGAGGTGAAGGCAGCCACAAAGATAGGAACTAAGGAAGGGGCAGATTTGTGAACACATTTATAACATAGAGTGCATATAACATAGAGTGCTGATCTTATACTTTATTCTGTGTGAGACAGGGAGCCCATGGAGATGTTGCAAAATAGGAGTGATGTGCTCAGATCTTTTCTTTCTGGGGACGAGTGGGGCAGCAGAGTTTTGTTTGTGCTGAAGGGACTGAATGGATGAAGCAGGCAAACCAGATAATAGAGAGTTACAGTAGTCAAGGCAAGAGAGAATGAGAGAAACAACAAGTCTAGATGTTGCGTCGGATATTTCCGAATGGAACTGATGCGTCACAATTGACAGTAGCAGGATTGACATGTCTGACTGATACATTTTTGCATGGACAAGGACAACACCGAGGTTTCTGACTGAGCTGGAAAGAGGGATGGATGTACTGCCAAGTTTGATTTTGTCAGCTGTGATGGAAGAGAGTTTTTGTTTAGTTCCAATGATCATTGCTTCGGTTTTGTCTGCGTTCAATTGTAACTTATTTAGAGTCATACAGTTTTGAATGTCCAGGAAGCATTCAGATGTTTCTTGCAAGAGCAAGGACAATTTTTCAGGGGTATCACTCTTCTGAAGTTGAGTGTCATCAGCATCAGAATGATGACTAACATTGTGGTGGTTGATAATTTCAGCGAGAGGAGCAGTGTACAGTGTGAAGAGAACTGGGCCTAAAACAGATCTCTGTGGGACTCCATTTTGCAGGTTTATCTTAATGTGGTCAGGGTTTTTTTGTTTTTGTTTGTTTGTTTTGTTTTGTTTTTGTATGTGTATTTGACAGTTTTGTGTTTAATGCAGTTGGACATTTGTGGAGTTAGGCAGTCCTGATAGGGCCATATGTGATCAGCTGGACTATAAGCAACAATGATAATAGTAAAAATAATAGTGATAGTGGTGTGTGTGTGTGTGTGTGTTAGGGAATGAGAAGGAAAAAAAAGCCAGCAGTAGCAAAAACTACCCACAATTTGCTGTCAGAATTTAGCTGTTAAAGCAAAACTACCACTGCTGTGATTTACTGTTTCCACCTGACCTGTTGGCTGTCTCTACACTGCTTTTTTCATGACACATTTGGATCTGTTGTGTGGTTGCGACATAGCGTAAAAAACACTCACTCGTTCCATGCCTCTGCATGTGTCTGTGAGTGTATGGATATCTGAGTGTATGGATTTGGGGGAGTGTGGGGGGAGGCAGACTGTGCAAAAGAGTGAGTGTATCTTTTGGTTTTCTGTGTACATTTGTGTGTGCGTGCGCGCGCACGTGCATGTGTGTGTATGTGTGTGTGAGTGTGAGTGTATGAATTTATTCTCTCATTTTCCTTTCCATTATTGTAATCTCTTCTTGTGATACATACAGTGATACAGAGCTGTAAATAACACTTGAGGAGTATCCTTTAAAAATGATTCCTTCTTCTGGTGGTTGTTTTATTGTTGTTTTTTTTTGTTGTTGTTGTTGCTGTGGTTATCATTATCATCATTATTAAGCTGATTATAAGGCCACTTTTGCATCTTCCTGTGCTTAAACACAAATTATCAAATTTATAAGCATCACAAAGTTGCTGAGCTCAGAATAACTTTCAACTGTTTATTATACAACTGAAATTCTAAACTGGAACCCCACCCCACCCTCACCACCCCAGCCTCCCCCATTTCCCCCAGTCTCCTGCCCATTGTGTCCAAGTATATTAATGATAATGTAATCATGTAATTTGTACAAACATGCATTTGGTGTCATGTACTGTACCATGTCAAAATGATGCAAACTGGGCCTGTCGTTTTGCTCCAGCCAAATTTTGCATGGCAACACAGTGAAAACACGCCCATTCAAGTCCACCCCTGCTTTAGCCAATCAAATGCCATTAACTGCTACAAGTGATGACTCATTCCTTTTGGCCAGGCTGTCATGTTTTCTGCTCTGTCTTGTCTAACGCTTTTTTTTTCTTTTCTTTTTTTTTTTTTGGCTTTAAAAATTTTTTTTATCCTGTTCATTTGGCCTGTTTTGTTGCATGCAGCTTGTCTTTATAACCTTTGTGTTATCTCTGACATCGTTTCAGTCACTTTCTTTGTTTCTTAATCTATATTGATCTTGTTTTTACTTTCACTTCAGCCTTGCTGCATTCTGGGTAAATTCGTGTTGTCCAATATGCCTTGCATGCTATCACACAGTGGTCAGATCCATGTTGATGGGTAAGGCTCCATTTGGAGCATTTCCCAGGCCCCGAGCTCATAGCTTTTCCCACATTGGGTCATGGTGATTTGTCTTTGGACGCAGGTGGCGGATATGGCGCTCGACCCTCAAAATTGGTCATGAGGGGGACCAAGAGGAAACGGGGTCGAGTGCCACCTCCCAAGTTTTCCCTGCGGGAGGGAGATTCCTGGGGATAGCAAATCTGTCTACTGTGAGTATTATGTAAATGGGGTGGGACACTTCCCCACAGGGGGATTTCGTGTCTGCCCTCTTTATCTCAAACAGTACACTGAAATGGCTCTCAGTGAAGGTGTGGCTACCTCCCTTCCTCCCTCTCATGCCAAGCCCCCGTCACACCTCCCTAGTTGGGGGAAAGCCCTGGCTTTGGGGGTGGGAGGGTAGCTCTCCTATGCCCACCCCAGGCCAAGTCACCCCAGTATTTCCATGGGAGGGGTTACTGGATGAGAGGACCTAACCTGCACATCCGGTGATCCTGCTATCCGGCTGGTCTCCCCTGCTGGGAGAGGCCCATGCATCTGAGGAAACTCCAGGCGGTCAGCCTATTGGTCTACCAGTGGGTCCAACAACCAAGTTGGACAGGACCTCCCTCCGACTTGGCCAGATTTGTCTCTTCCTGGAGGTCCAGGTGCCAATGAGCCTTGGCGATGGGGTCACAGGATGGCTGGCACCCACGCGTGGATTCCCCCATTCTACCCATATTGGTGTGCACCTTTGGTGCACGCTGGGCAGTCGAGAGGACAGAGATGTGGCCCCTTGTTCTCTCCCCGGAACCAGCCCAACACCTCCTACATGCTGCCCCAACAGGCAGGATTGACCATTTGTTGGTCAAGCCAACCTCCTTGGTCACTAGCACCTCTCCTTCAGGGTCACCCTGTGGGACTTCCATGGCCACTTGTGCCTCCATTTCAGGACCAACCACCTCCAGGTTGCCCCACCTGGGTCAGGGGAGCCTGCAGTCTACACCCCCCCGCCCCCCCACAACCCCCCACCCAGCCAGTCTTTCATTCAATACCATGGCTGAGTGAGACATGTTGGCCTATTGTTGTCGGTTGGCATACACTTTCATTTAATCCATCCTTGACTGGGCCAGCCTGTTGTGGGAACAGCACCCTGTTCCTCGGAGTATGGATTCACCTCTTCTGACCCTCAAACCCTCTTCAGCGACCCACAGCTGAATCTGTTTGGAAACAGAGTGACCTTAGGTCTGACAGCGGCAGCTGATGCAGATACCAGCCTGCATTTTAACCAGTAGAGTGCCTATAAGACGTCAGCTGACGTCCTGCAAAAAGTATTGTCATAGTGCCTATAAAACGTCCACTGACGTCCTGGGTATGTTCTGATTTTTCCTTCATTGGAGTTTGGTTCAATTCACATAAACAGACTCTGAACAGTTATTTTGATGTGTCTGAATTATAAAAAATACTATTTAAGTGAACATTCATCAGGTAGAAGACCCCTTTCTACTGAATAATAATTTGCTAACTGACCACGTGATATGCATGTGGAAAAGGGGGTTGCATCATGTGCAAAACAATGCGTTGAAAACTGTGTCCAGTAAAGCAAATTTTCTCAGTCAGCAGATTTACACAATTCTGAAAGCTCTGCTTGTGATCATGGACAGATTTCGCGATAGAGAAGGATCTCTCTTGTCTGATGATTGGTTTGAAAATGAAGGTGATTGACAATGACAGTGACGAAACTGACAGGCCCATTTTATGGTAATTCAGTTCATCTATCCAATCAGACAGCTTTTTTTTAACAAGTGGCTATGACTGACAGAATATGAGCAGCGAGTGATGGAAGAAAGGGAAGAGAGGGAGAGGAGTGATGTAAGGCGATAGCTCGAATGTCAGCCAGAGTTCATGAAGGGGGTGTGGCTTTTAGGAATGAGTGTGCTCACATTTCAAAGCAGACAGTAGAATCGGCAACCACCAATGTTCCATGATTTTCACGAAGTGCAGGATGGAACCTGCGCTGGTCGTGAAACACATGCTTTTTGTTTTTTCACGCTTTTTTTCACTGAATCAGATGATTGACTTGTTGAGGTGGCAAACTGGATGCACAGCAGCCCACGTGTAACTTGAAAGGAGTGGATTTCATCAAAGAACTTCACCCTCACTCCCAAATGCTCTTAGCTGTCAAAAAGCATGCCAGCTCAGTTTCTGAGACCGTGATTGGCCTTTTACATTGACTTTACCCACCTTTGTCATTGTTGGGACAGTGATTTACTTTCATTTCTGCACAAGCTGTGATTTGCTTTTATAAACTTATATCCTGTTTTAATTTCTTCTCCAGGTATAATCTGACAATAGGCATGCTATTTCTTGCTGTATTTTGTTTCTTTACTTTATGATGTTATTATGTAGAGGGGGAAATAGGCTTTTTTGTTGCACAGAAAGCATTATCTTGACTTTACATGCCTGAACAGTTATCTACAATCAACCTAATTGGGTAAAGGAGCCCAGAAAGAGAATCTTCACTCATTTTTCTTCACAAAAACGTTTACTTTCTTTCTGTATCACCCATAGCTTTTGTGCTAGAATTTTTTGTTATTTATTACCGCCGAATCCTCAAAATCCCCTGGCAAGGGGAGAGCACTTTTTTACAAAATTCTCTGGCACTGAACTGGTTAATTCAGTGCTGGAGTGATGTGACGCTGGATGAGAGGGCTGCTTTGGGGTCCATCCCGGCCCAGCAGCACTCCCTCTTTGGGATGTATGCATCCCAGTTCATCAGTCATAGGGCTGAGATGGGACTCATCGACTGGACTGCATTTGTGCTAGAATCTGGAATAATTATGTTACCTTGGGCAGAGGACTGAAAGGAGTGGATTTCATCAAAGAACTTCACCCTCACTCCCAAATGCTCTTAGCTGTCAAAAAGCATGCCAGCTGTCAAAAAGCATGCCAGCTCAGTTTCTGAGACCGTGATTGGCCTTTTACATTGACTTTACCCACCTTTGTCATTGTTGGGACAGTGATTTACTTACTAAGACCCACTCCTCCTCCTTATTTGCCCAGTTCTTAGAGATGGAGATAACGCAACTGCTTCTAAAAGGTGTGATATCACAACTCTTGGACCTGATCTGGGGTTTTGTGGCCACCTGTTCATGATTCCTAACGTCTTTGGAGGGTGGCGATTGATCCTGAACTTGTCCCCCCCTCACATATTCCTCCCCAGGGTCAAATTCAAGATGGACACACAGGCACAGATTCGAGAGACTGCTCAACAGTACAATTGGGCTACCTGTATCAACCTGGAGGATGCGTATTACCATATCATTCACCTGGCATTCTGGCAGTACCTGAGGTTCATGTGGAGAGACGGTATTCCAGTTCTTGGCCCTCCCCCTTACATCTTTCTCTTGCCCATTTCCTATTTACCAAGGTGGTGTGGGAATTGGTATCCCTGGTCAGAATGGAGTCCATTCGCCTCTGTGTGTACCTAAGACCACTGGCTCATCTTGGCCTAGTCAAAGGCCCTTTGCCAGACACACACTGAGTCTTTGATTATGATGTTCGCGGGACAAAATGGTTGGAGTGTGTATGGTTCATGACGTCCCCCTTCCCCTCCCCCCTCCCCACCTCCCCCCCCCCCTTTTTTTTTCTCCTCTTGCTGGCCACAGGCCGATGCAAAAGTGAAATACATAGTCATAGTGGATTGCCTCAGGACATGGCCTTCCGCAGAGATGGATCCATCACTCTCCATTTCCTTCAGGAGATTTTAGCTATGAACCAGGACCCAGATGTGCCCTCCTCCTTCCTGAGGATCAGACCCTTCTCTGATATTTTAGCCTGGGAAGATGAGGATAGCCATCTTTGCCCAGTCAGGGGCCTTAAATACATCTGGGTAGGTCTCGCCTTAGATGTTCCTCTCAGAGACTTTTTCTCTTTCCCCATTAATGAGAATTACAAGACAGACATTGCTGTAGGGACAATTTCTCGCTGGATTTTCCAGGTTATTCTCTGA
This sequence comes from Babylonia areolata, assembly GCF_041734735.1. NCBI lineage: Eukaryota > Metazoa > Mollusca > Gastropoda > Neogastropoda > Buccinidae > Babylonia > Babylonia areolata. The sequence goes on from NC_134886.1 coordinate 12,451,271, forward strand.
GCTTACTGTCATGCTCACAGACATCTCAGCTTTCTCAATCCCTGAGCACATGATGTGCAGGCCTTTGCCACTTCGGCCACTTTTCAGCACCCTCTGCCTCTGCAGCATGTTACTGTATTGGGGGCAGCCTTCTAGTGGTCCTAGAATCCCTTTATCAATTTCTACATCAGGGATTTCCATATGACCAGGGCTGATGGTGCCAAGGGAATTACTTTTGTTGCGGCTAACACAGCTGTTACAAAGGCTCTCTGTGCTAACCAGCAGGTGTTGCCTTCCTCCATTTACTTTAAATTCTGCATCAGTTTGACATGGTACAGTATATGACATCAAAACTGGCGAAAGGAGGAGTTTGAATTATACTCCCTGTTTGGTGATATATACGTTTCATGTCAAACTCAAGTGCCCACTCGTTCATCCCCGTGATCTCTGTCATGGTTCACATTGGGCATTCTTGCTGGCCATTGAATGAGTTATTGCTTGTAGCCATTAATGGCATTTGGTTGGCTAAAGCAGGGCAGACTTGGATGGGCACATTTTCTCTGCATTGCCATCTGAAATTTAGCCAAACAGAGCAAACTGACAAGCATAGTTTGCATCAGTTTGACATACGAATACATCAACAAACATGGAATATGATTCAAACTCTTCCTTTTTAGCACTTAAACGAAAACTTACACAGATGACCCAACCCTAATTTATGTTCATACATACATACAAAATCATTGTACATAACATAACACTCATCATAAATACATCACACTACCTACATGATGCACATATCATATCACAATACTTAAAACCATAACACAAACTTAAATACCAGTCTACCCCATCATGACAGCTAGGTCAGTGACACAGTGATCTTGCTGACCTATAACCTCTGTGTACTATCCCTACATTCAGAGATAAGTTCATGTGACCACGTTGTGTGTATGTGCAGACTGTAACACTAGGAGTCTTATATTTAACATACAGGTTTATCTCTTTGTCAGTGCAGCCAGCTTTAGTGACCATGCAGCTCCTTATTTTTTAGTTATACAGTTTTGGGGGCCACTATTTCCATCTGATACAAATATTGATAAAAATACTTTTGACCCGAAAAATTGGTCTGTGAGTATGAAAATCATTGAACATGTAAAAGAAATAGACAACAAAAACAAAAGACTGTTAACCCATTTACTACCAGGGAAACGTATTTTTTTCCCTGCTGCAGGGCCTCTGCCAGGGAATTTTCTGTGAAAATGGGTACAGATTAATAAAAATTTCTGTAGGCTACATTTTTTGTCAAAAGTATGCAAACCATACATTTTTCTTTCTTTCTTTTTTTTTCTTTCTTTTTTTTTTTCCAGAAAGGAAATTTACTAAGTTTTCTGTTGACAGCATTTTGAATTTATGGGATATACAGATCATTATTTTAAGTTGGTTGAACAATGAAGTGTATTTCAGCTGTGTAATTTTACATTTCTTGATCACACAGAATATTGCTTTATCATTGTGAATGTTTCAACAAAAGACAAAATAACAACAGAAACAAGCATGCAAACAAACAAATGAAAAAACCTACCAAATGAAGTCCTGGTGTCCAAGGTGTTTGAAACAAAACTGAAATAGCAATGAAAACTGTCAAGACTACACACATTTTGGAACAATAGAAGTATGCTATTATCAATGTCCCTACACACACACACACACACACACACACACACACACACACACACACACACACACACACACCCACCCCTACCCCCTCCTTCCCTCCTCCTCCTCTCCCTTTGCCCTCCATTTCCTTGCTGTACCATGCTTTTGTTTTCGTCATTGCCTTTTCCCTTTCCCACATCTGCTCTTATGAGTCTCTCTCTCTCTCTCTCTCTCTCTCTCTCTCTCTCTCTCTCTCTCTCTGTGTGTGTGTGTGTGTGTGTGTGTGTGTGTGTGTGTGTGTGAGTGCATGCATGCATGTTCATGCAAGCATGTGTGTCTGTGTGGTTTCTGTTTGATTTTATTACCTAGTGCATTACCATAGGATGTGTTGATGAGTATATAGTAATTGTTTAATAGTTTGTTTGCTGATATTTTGGCACATGCCTTAGGTAAGTGAATGTGTTTTCAAATTTTGTTTTCAGTTATTTTTGGTGTGTGAATTGAAATATGTTTCGACCTGCATGCATTTGTTAAGATGATAATTGTGGTGTGTGAGGTATACGCCTGTTTCTTCTTGGGTTTTTTCCCCCAGATAAACCTTCTATTTCATTTTTCAGTTGTGTTTATCATACTTTATGGAGATAATTTTATGGGGGATTTTTTTGTTTGTTTGTTTTTTGTTGTTTTTTGTTGTTGTTGTTGTTGTTTTATTTTAAGATGCCTTCACATGCACACTAAACAAGACTTCCTTCTACAAATTGATATACAACTGAAATTGGCAGTAAAAGATGTATCCTCCTAGGGTCCGATGATTTTAATCATTTGAAGAGTACTGAACTGAAAAAAAAAAAAAAAAAAAAAGAAGAAGAAAAAAAGTGGTTGTCCATTAACGTAGAGGCCACAACACTATACTACACACACTAAGCAACTGAGATTGGTAGTACTGAGAGTCAGTGTAACACACTGTAGCACTACAACTGATATCAGCATGTGAAATAACAAGATAATAGAATAAGTGGCTTTGATATCAAACAGTGAAACACTGGCAAACTGAGAAACAAAATAGTAGTCAGTGCTCAGTACAATGATTGGAAGAACTATCATGGCTTAACCAAGTGGCTTCAGCTTGCAAATGGACTCACACAGTCATCCTGCTGTGTCAGCATAAACACAGTAAACATTTTCTGCCAATGTCAACATAAGAACAGCAGTGGAGAAGAACAGTCTGTCTCATAACGACATCAAGTCAACTGGCGTAAGGCAGATGTCCCAGAGCCAACACCACTAGTCCTGCTACTGTATGTAATCAATCTTGACTTCAGCAACGTACTTATCCAGATCCAGCACGGCACATGACATTGTTTGGAAAGGTTTCTGTGCGCAAGAGATAAGGTCTTGTAAACAATCTTCACCAAAGTTGGTACAAAGATTTGTCATGGTGAGAACAAAACCCTTATAAAGAGTCATTGTGAGGGGTCAACATTTGAGGTCACAATGCAGTGAAATAGAGGATTTCAGAAGCATGGCAGAAATTGATTTTTTTTTTTAAGGGGGAGTTGGGGGTCAAAGGTTAAGGTCACATAAAGTTGTATGTCTTTTTGCCTAATGATCTGCTTTGTAGTGTCTCTTTTTTTTTTTTTTCTTTTTTTTTACATGACTTCATTGTTGGATGAAGTGGGTATCACAAGTCAGTCTTGAAAGCCTTGCTTCTCTTGTTTTATGTGTTTTCAGGCACATTAGTATGTGAGGCTGGATGTATTCTGGCAAAACTGGATGACTATGTCAGTGAGCAAGGACTGATCATGCCTCTTGACCTGGGTGCAAAGGGCAGCTGCCATATTGGTGGTAACTTGGCAACCAATGCAGGAGGTGTCAGACTGTTGAGATATGGTTCCCTTCATGGGAGTGTGCTTGGAATAGAGGCTGTGAGTTTGTATATGTATATGTGTGTTTTTATGTGTGTATGTATGTCTGTTTTGTGTGAGTGTGTGTGTGTGTGTGTGTGTGCATACTTTTTTCTTTATAAATAGATATTGATTGTTTATTTGATTTCTTCACATTTCCTGGTTGGTCAGAATCATGATCAGACTTCCATCAGCAAACAGATACAAAAGTACCTCTCCTCACTCTGCCTCTCTCTGTCTGTCTGTCTACCTAAGTTAATACTAACAGAATTCATGATAAGAATCAGAATGTAGTATGTTCAGTCTTCAGGAAACAAATCCTCTTGTCATCTTTGGAATCGAATGGATGTAATAAGCAGCAGCTTTGAAAAACAAAAAACAAAAAAAAACAACAATATAAATTGCACCATCACAAGCCTTCAAAAATCCCCTCTCTCTGTCTCTGTCTCTCACTCTCTGTCTCTGTCTGTCTGTCTCTGTCTCTCTGTCTCTCTCTTTCTCTCTTTCTCTCAGTCTCACCTCTTCTCCTCCACACAGCATCATCAGATTTGTAATACTGGTAACCAACAGTAGTCGCCAACACACAACATAACAAAAAGCAACGTGCGAGGCGAGGACACACACACACACACACACACACACACACACACACACACACACACTCATTCATGAAGACATGTACACACACACACACACACACACACACACATGTACACACATACACACACACACACACACAAACTCACTCACTCACAAACCATGCATGCACACAGGCACGCTTGCACACAGACACACGCGCACACACATGCACACCCAGGTGAGGGTCGGCACCACTCTGTCCGACATTCATGAGCAGGAGCTGGGTGTTCCACAAGGGAGCATTCTGTCGCCGGCTCTCTTCAGCATCAAGATAAATGACATCATCTAGTCGATTCAGAAGGGATCAGACAGCTCTGTGTTGGTAGATGATTTCGCCCTCTACACAACTGGCAGCACGTATGGCAGCATCCAGCGATGGCTCCAGCTCTGCATAGATAAAATTCAGCATTGTATAGAGAACAGTTTCACCTTTTCTTTCATGAAAACTCCGTGTATCCACTTCCTCCTTTCTGTATGTGGCCGAACTTCTGGCACTTAAGGCACCAGAGTGGCGATGGCACGTACAGAGATACGTTCACCTGCAAATAGCCCACTCTGATGACCTTTGGAAGAATAGGGCAATGAAAGGTTAAGAAAAAATATGTTGATCAGGATTCTGTCTGACCCTTGTGGACCATGACTCTGTATGTCTGTAACTCCCTGAGGAGCTAATTCCTTTCTGATCTCAGCCTCAGAGACCCATTCAGATCAAGGCAATGGATAACTCCTTTCAAGCAGTTCAGTGCTTTGTGAGGGGAGACCTTCACGGCCCAATCTATGGTTCATTTGGCCTTCACCAGTAGCTCAGATTGTCTTTTAGGTGAACATTCGACGAGGAAGGAGCTGTTCCTCAACCATTTAATGGACTTCAGCGTACTGGTCAATCCTTGGAAACCCTTCTGGATGGCAAAAGGGCTGAGAGCCAACAAGGGCTTGTCAGCATCACCACCCTCCACCACCAGCCGTGATGCCCAGAAACCATAAACCTCTCGAATGTCCAACTCAGAGTTGCTTTCTATCCCTGTTCTCTTCCTCTTTGTTTTTGGTGGAATGATTGTAGTGGAAGTCATGGTTAAGAATCATTCAGATTTGTCCCTCCCTTACCCACCCACCATGGAGTCCAACTTAGGGGCCAGGGTCAAAGGAAAACCAGCCTGACCCCATCCAGGTTTTGGGAGGGATATACAACAAACAGCTATGTTTCTGTCTCCCCCCTCCTCCCCTCCCCCACCCCCCACCCCACCCTGATCATGCCCAGCTCCCAGGAACAGAGAATTGGATACTGCAGGGGTTGCCTTAATTCCAAACTGCCTGTCTTGACCAAGCCCCATGTAGGGGTTGCCAATTGACACACATGGGCTAATGGGCGCTGCCTGTCTAGGAGAGGTCCAAGCCAAAGAGAAGTGTTTAGAGCAGCGTGCTCTCTTAATTTCTAGGCTGTCATTCCCCTCCATCACAGATCACACAGTATGGCAAACACGGTGGGCCTAAAGAAGACCTCAGAGAAAAAAGGATGTCGGAAAGAAGGCTTCATGGAGATATGAAGACAGAAAAAGGACTGGTAAAAAGAACAGAACAGCAAAAGGGACAGTGGGTCATTCACGACCTGTTCAGCAAGGGAGACCCTACCAGAGACATCAGTACAAATCAACCACATATTCAGCCTGGTAAGCTACATTGGCTATATAGGATGTCAGTTAAGGCCTAGAAAGCAATAAACCTCTAAAAGTACTGATACCCCCACCAACCTAGCTTGCTTGATCACTGGCCACAAAGCCCGCCCCCCCCCCCCAACCACGGCAAGGTAGTGACCCCAGGGGGGATGCATGCACTCAAAGCCTGAATAAGCACTTTGGGCTATGCTGCTGGTCAGGCATCTGCCTATCAGATGTGGTGTAGCATATATGGCTTTGTGCCAAACACAGTGACACCTCTTTGAGAAGCTGAAACTGTAGGGAAACTGTAGATAAGACACTCTCCTGGGGAAGCACAATGGGTGAAAATATGAGAGAGAAAAGTAAAGGAGAACAATCATTTTCTTGGGGGGTTTTTCCAGAATTTTTTTCTCATCTGAGAGTCTAACCTTGTCGTATTATTTTCATGGAACAGTGCCAGCAATTTTGCATATTATCTATCTACCTATCTAGATATATATACTCCTGGCTTAACATGATGTCCTTTTCTTTAAATTCTGTGTGTATATATACACATACGTTGACAACAACATTGATCTACTGTTTATTGTGGAGACGTGGCTCAAGCCCCATGGAGACAAAGCAGATGTGCTGATCTTGTCCCCAGTGGTTATGCCATCAAGTCACTTCCTCGTGCCTCTGGTCGTGGCGGTGGTATTGCAGTCATTTACAGAGACACTCTCACTCCCCACCTTACCTTCACCTTCACATTTTCCTTCACACACTCATCCTTCGAAGTGCTTCAAGTGTCCCTCACTTCTCAGCATAGCGTGCTGCACTTCATGTGTGTGTATCACTCCTGGCCCACTGTTAATAAGTTAACAGAGACCATGTTATTTGAACAGTTTACTAATCTTTTAGACTACTGTAACTGTCTTCATGGAAATCTGTTTCTTTTAGGGAATTTTAACTTTCATGTTGACAGTTCCAATGATCGTAGTGCTGTAAAATTCTTGGAACTTCTAAATATGTACAGCCTTTCTCAGACTGTGCGTGGACCTACCCACTCTTGATTTGGTGATTGAGAGGCCCAGTGGTGGAGGTCATCGATCGTCTGATGTGAATCATGAATTAGAGTTTGACCATTTGTGTGTAGTGAGTGTTCTCGACATAGACATCCCCTCCTCTGTGACAGTGTATCGCAGCGTGCGCAACATTCGTGCTATAGACAGGGAGCTTTTCGTGACGACCTGAAATCAGGACTTGAGTGCTTTGTGGTCTGTTCAGCTGACCAGTACAACACTGCCCTTTCAGGCAGCACTGGACAAGCACGCCCCTACATTTCGTTGCAGGGTGTCATCCAAGAAGGTGTAGTGTCCATGGTTTGGGCTTCTTGGTGAGGAACTGCTAGCAGCGAAGAGAGAGAGGCGACATGTGGAAGCACAGTGGAAGGTATCTGGTTTAACTGTCTACAAACAAATCTACCAGAAAGCCAAGAACTTTGTTACCTTTCTTGTGCACAAAGCGAAGACTGTTTTTCAACACCAAGATCTCCGAAGCTAAATCAAGCAGAGAACTATTTTGCATTACAAATAAACTTTGTGGCAGAACAAAATCTTCTTTGCTTCCTTCTATCTATCCATTTTCATTACTGCCCAGTGTCTTTTCAGATTTTTTCTGCTAAAAAATTGTTAACCTCAGGAAAGAACTGGATTCACAGTCACTTGTGTCACATCCCTTGGGAAAAGAATTTCAACGTGTTCCTTTTGTTGCTTTCACACATTTTTCAGAGACATGTACTTAGTGTGTTGAAAAAGCCTGCTCAGAAAACATGTGACCTGGACCCCCTTCCCACACCACTACTGTATGAGTGTTTGGATGTTGTTTTGCCTGCACTTTTATAAATGATTCTTTAATTTCTGGTGTCTTCCCAGATTGCACTTTTTAAGCCCCTGCTAAAGAAAGCCACTCTGGATCACATTGACCTCAAAAGCTTTTGCCCTGTATCCAACCTTGTTTTTGTGTCCAAAATTATTGAAAAAATTATTCTCTCCCAACTTTCAGACCATTTAGCATTAAACAACCTGTTCTTTTCTTTTCAGTCAGCATATAAATCTGCCCATAGCTCTGAAACTGCTTTGTTGAAAGTAGTTAATGACATGTTACTGTCTGTTGATGAAGGTAAACTATCTGTGTTAACTTTGCTCAATCTGTCGGCTGTGTTTGACACAATAGTCCACAGCATACTCCTTTCCAGACTTGAACATGTTTTTGGGATTCACTCAACAGTTCTGAGTTGGTTTTCTTCATACCTATCCAACCGCTTCCAGATTGTCTCTGTTAGTAACTTTGTCTGATCCAGCCCTGATCTCTGTCCTGGGCTCCGTTCTGTTTGTTCTGTACACTGCTCCTCTTTCTGATGTCATTTCTGGCCATTCTGTTCTTCACCACTCTTTTGCTGATGATACTCAGCTACAAAAGTCTGCAGAACAAAATAAGTACAAAGTCTGATTCTGTCAATGCAGGACTGTATTCTCGATGTTAAATCCTGGATGACATTCAACAAACTAAAGTTGAATGATGACAAAACTGAAGCTATGATTATTTCTTCTGCAAGAATGTCCACATCTACTTCTTTTCCTGCCGCTGTTGTGTTGGTGATGCCACAGTTCAGTTTTCTAAATCAGCAAGGAACCTTGGAGTCATTCTTGGCTCAAACCTCAGCACGCATGCTCAGGTAGTAAATCTGATACGCATAGTCATTTGTGAACTTCGTCACATCAGCTCTATCCGTCAATACCTTTCTGTTGAAACTACTGAAACTCTTATTTCTGCTTTTGTGCTGTCACAAATTGACTACTGTAATTCTCTTCTCATAGGCTGTCCACATAATATTCTTCAGCAAATTCAAAAACTTCAAAACAATGCTGCCTGTCTGACTCTCAGAGTCCCATGTACTGGTCACATTTTTTCCTCACCTCCGCACTCTACATTGGCTCCCCATTGAAGCAAGAATTAAATACAAAGTTGCGTGTCTCTGCTATTCTGCTTTCCACTCTGCAGGACCTACATATCTTTCTGACCTTATCAGTGTTTACACTCCCACAAGAAATCTCCGCTCTTCCTCTGACTGTTACCTTTTGAAACTTCCTGGTGTCAATACAAAAACCTATGGTGAACGTTCTTTCTTCTTTGCTGCTCCTCATATCTGGAACAACCTTCCTTATCATATCCATGCATCTGATTCTATTTATGCTTTTCACCCATCACTAAAGACTCATCTTTTTAAAACCTATCTATAAGTACTCTCAGCTTCCTTTTCTCCAACACCACCCATGTCAGCTCACTTTGGATGTATGTAGAGTGGGAAAGGGTGAGTGTGAGTGGGGGGAGGGGTTTTTGAGAAAGAGTGGCCATGAATGTTTCTTTCATGTAAAGCGCCCTGAGCTCTTAGTGAGAAAGGGCGCTATATAAATGTACAGTATTATTATTATTATTATTATAAATATATATATATATATATATTATTGGCCTAACATGTTTGAATTGTTCAGAACTTTCATCTTTTTAACCGAATCACATCAGTTTAACATGGCCACATCCGCTGACAGGTGCTGCCCTCAGGGGAAGTGCTGGACTGTCTGTCTACTCTGCGTAAAGACAACACTGGTTACGATCTCAAGCAGCTTCTCATTGGTTCAGAGGGCACCCTTGGAATCATCACCAAGGCGACCATTTTATGTCCCCAGCGGCCAAGTGCTGTCAGCATAGCCTTTCTGGGTCAGTGTGGCAGTCTGTCAGGCATGGGGACATTTTGCCTTTTGTCTTTTTCTTGATGTGATTTATTGGTTGCACGTTTCAAGGAAATATGTAATGGCAATAAGTATGTGAATGATAAGTATGTGAAGTATGTGTTTTGTTATGTCTGTCAAAGTATTTTCTTTTGTTTTGTTTTTTGAGTTTTTTTTTTAAATTGTTCATTATCAGCAACTTACTCATTACTGAAGAAATTTAAGCAGTGCAATAATTTAAAAGGAAACTTTGGAGTTGGAGTGTGTGTGTGTGTGTGTGTGTGTCAGTGTGCATGTGTGCGTGTGTGCGTGTGTGTGTGTGTTCAAGAAAAAAAGACTGAATTTTGTCAGCTTAAGGTCTCTGTATTCAGATTTGAAGGATTTTAAATATTGATGAGAAGTGACCAGTCATAGACTTGTTTAAATTCTGGAGGTAGCAAACCTTCTGTGTCTGTTACAAAACAAACATTGCTGATTGTAAATGCATCAGTTTGAATAAACCTGGACAGATGTGTCAGACATCCATGCTTTGTGAAACTGGCTTTGCCTGATTTATTGTTTCAGAAAGTTAAAGTGTTTTCATGAATTTTTTTTAACCACTAATAGAAAATAAAAATCTACTTTCATTTCCATATTCCAGCAGCTTAAGGTGAGAGGTAGGTATACAAAGACAGAAAATCTATTGACAAAAGTTATATATGTAAATAAGACAAGGAGCTTTAGATATTAAACACTTAGGAATGAAAGTGTTCATCTCAAACAAGGCAAAATTTTCATTTTCAAGACATTTTGTGCCTTCTCCTTCAAGACCTTAGTATATTTGACATGGAATTGTATACCTTCCCTTGTTCAGCAGCTGATGGTACTTGACTTGTTAAATGCCAACAGAGTGGTGTGATGGCCTTGTGGTAAGGTGTCTGCCTAGGAAAAAAAAGAGAATCTGAGCAGTGGATTGAATCTGTCACTGTTAGCCTATGATTTCACACAATCCCACAATTTCTCTCACTTTTAGAGAGATCATGGGATTGCAATAGAGTGTGGTCATTCCCCTCCCACAGTTTCTCACAATTGCAAGAAATTGTGGAGGGCACCCCCTTGCTTTTGCACAATGTGTGAAAAAGCATGAGAAGTCCCCTTTTTTTTCAACAAAAATGTTTCCTTTGTCATTGGGGTTGGTTTCTTGTCTTTTGCCAACTCAGATCTTAGAGAAAACTGAGAGGAAAGGAAAAGGGAAAGATGGGGACAACAACAATCATGATAATAATGATGATGACATTAGTGAAGACGAAGGTGATGGCACAGTACTGGTTAAAAAATTGTGTATGCGAGTGAGTGAGAGATTGTGTGTTGTTGTTGTCTTCAGTTTGTCTTTCCACTGAAGTGATATTAGACGAAAAAAAACACAAAAAAACCCGTGGGGGTAGGGGATGTGAGAGGGGGAGGGGTAAAAGTGTGTGTATGTGTGGAGGGTGACTAGGGAGAGACAACGCTAGGAAAAATGGAAACGTTATAAACGCCAACATCAAACAACTATAACATCTATAACAAATGTCCTATAGGACTATGCAGCAAACCTTCTGCAATAACAAATAACATATTGGAATTGTTAATAACACATTCAAATGAACTTTTGGTGAAGTCTGGCAAAAAACATTTTAGATTCTGACGTTCAAATATTACATGGTTGCTAGAAATATGTTCTCCACATATGCATCTGACATCTTTGCTGAACTTTATTATAAAAGCGTTCAGTTTTATCCTGTTTGATAATGTATGAATCTGCCTTAATCTTATTGAATTACTGTATGTATTTGACTGATTGATAGTTCCCGGTTGTTGAACATTAATTACACTATGGTTTAAAGCTTTGCCGTTTTCCTGGTATAATTCTCTGACTTTGTTCCACAATGTTTTTTCTAGTATTCGATAACCCTCTTGTACAGACAGAGGCTCATAAAGTTCTGTGGTTCCCTGTTTGTTCTTTGCACCTTTTCTTGCAGCCCTGTCAGCCCATTCATTGTAGAGAATACATTATTTGCATATACATCATACAAATATTTGCTAAAGAAACTTCAAAGCATAGACTGTAAAGCATATAGACTTGCCCTTGGTGTACCTTTCCATGCATCGACCCTCGGAACATACAACGAAATAGGAGTACTACCTTTAGATGAATACCGAAACCTCGCATGTGCTAAATACGTACTGAGAAGCTCAACAACTGAAAATTATACATCAGAGGAAGTAAAAATTACATCCGAAAACAACTTCCCCAAAAGAGCTAAAAACATATCTTATTTAACACCCATTGGCACGTTTGTGTCAAACCTGTTCGAAAAATCTGAAATTAATTCAGGTGACGTAGACACACAGAAGACCGTAAGTCCATACCCATCTGGGAGATGAATAAAGCACATTTTGATGTTAATCATACTGACATTAAAAAGAATGAAAATCCAGATATCATGGCAAAGGAAGTCCGAGTACACCTTCAAAATAGATACTGTGATCATTTACAGATCTACACAGATGGCTCACTATTAGACAATGGCCAAGCAGGTTCAACTTTCGTTATACCAGAACTGAAAATGGAAAGATCATACTATATTGGTAAAAATCGTTCAGTATTCACTGCTGAACTTATTGCTGTTCTGATGGCTCTAAATCATATTCTTGATCTTCCAATTTGCCTTCTACAAGTCTTGTTTTGCGTTGATTCCAAATCTGTATTATGTGCTTTAAACTCACGAAATTGTAAGAACAAATCTAAAATCATACTAGAAATCAGCCACATTTTACATCCTTTAAACTTGAAAGGAACACATATTACGTTTTTCTGGGTTCCTTCACACCTTGGAGATTTTGTGTGTGTGTGTGTGTGTGTGTGTGTGTGTGTGTGTGTGTGTGTCCTTTTGTCTGTTTACTTGGCTGGTTGATTTGTTCTTCTTCTTTCACTGTTTTTAAAATGATATCAAGAAACTGAGAATCAATTTTCAGTGCTACCTTGCATATGAAAGGATGCTACCACAAACAGATGAACATATAAACAAGAATGAAATGAAGAACATTCTCACAATTGAGAGAAAACATGGGAGGGGAAAGACCACAATTTCTCACAATCCCATGATTTCTCTCAAAGTGAGAGTAATTGTGGGATTGTGAGAAATTGTGGGCTAACACACACTTTCCAGAATGTTCTACCCCTCCACTTGCTTTAAGTGGAGTGATGGCCTAGAGGTAACACATCCACCTAGGAAGCAAGAGAATCTGAGCGCGCTGGTTCAAATCATGGCTCAGCCGCCGATATTTTCTCCCCTCCACTAGACCTTGAGTGGTGGTCTGAATGCTAGTCATTCGGATGAGACAATAAACCAAGGTCCCGTGTGCAGCATGCACTTAGCGCACATAAAAGAACCCACGGCAACAAAAGGGTTGTCACTGGCAAAATTCTTTAGAAAAATCCACTTCAATAAGAAAAACAAATAAAACTGCACACAGGAAAAAATACCAAAAAAAAGGGGTGGCGCTGTAGTGTAGCGACACACTGTCACTGGGGAGAGCAGCCCAAATTTCACACAGAGAAATCTGTTGTGATAAAAACAAATACAGATACAAATAAACATTTTTTATTCAAGAAAACAATGTGGCATAAGTACAGAAGTGCAAAGAGTATGGGAATGACAAGTTAAGAGAACAAAAGAAAATGTAATCACATTGACAAGTATTTTGTACAGTTGACTTTGAGTGGTGGTCTGGACCTGAGTCATTTGGATGAGATGATAAACCAGGGTCCTGTGTGCAGCTTGTACTTAGCACGCATTAAAGAATCCAAAGCAACAAAAGGGTGGTTCCTGGACTTGGATAGTACAGCTAATACACTCACAGACAGAAAAAAATGGGTGGCGCTGCACTGTGGTGACATGCAGTCCCCAGGGAGAGCAGCCTGAATTTCACACAGAGAAATCTGTTTTGACAAATAAAGAATACAATACAATACAATACAATACAATACAATACAATACAACATAATACGATGCAATGCAATGCAATACAATACTTCTTCTTCCACTTGTATGTACACGAATGGGCATTTATGTGTATGATAGTTTTTACCCTGCCATGTTGGCAGCCATACTCTGTTTTCAGGGGTATGCATGCTGGGTATGTTCTTGTTTCAATAACCCACCGAATGCTGACATGGATTACAGGAGCTTTAACGTACATACTTGATCTTCTGCTTATATACACACGAAGGTGGTTCAGGCACAAGCAGGTCTGCACATATGTTGATCAGGGAGATCAGAAAAATGTTCACCCTTTACCCATCAGGCGCCATTACAGAGATTTGAAATCTCAGATTGAAAGTCCAATGCTTTAACCACAACGGCTATTGCCCCCGTCAGTGCAATGAAATTGTGTGATGTATCGTCCCTTACATTGTCCTATCAGTCATCTGGGCTTTAAAAGTAAATCAGTCAGTCCTGTAAAGGTTTTTGTGGAGGGTTGTTTATGTTTTAGTTTTGCTGCCCACACAGCTTTTCACTGGCATTCCATACACAGGCACACCTGGGTTCACTGTGTGCATGTGTGTGTGTGTGTGCACGCATGTTTGTGTGTGTGTGCACTCATGCTTATAGCTTAAAGTCATAATCAATAGCTTTGCATGTGTGTGTGTGTGTGTGTATGTGTGTGTGTTCATGCTCATGTTCTAAGCTCAAAAGTCATATTTACTAACCTTTCACATGCTTCATCTGTTTGCAAACAGGATGCAACAGTTTTGAAGGGGTGCTGAACATATTCAAGGAAGCAAAGCAGCAGCTGGGGGAAATATTGTCAGCCTTTGAGTTCATGGACTCTGCTTCTATGGATGTGGCCATTGGAAATCTACATCTCACAAATCCCATCTCAGACACCCCTTTCTATGTGCTGATAGAAACAGGGGGATCCAACAAGGATCATGATGAGGAGAAGTTGTCTACCCTGTTGGAGGACTTGATGAACAAGGGCACAGCCACTGATGGCACTCTGGCGACAGAGACTTCTAAGATTCTGGTAAGACATAGGCTGGGCAAAAAAATTTCTTTGATCAGACATAAGTTGGTCAAAGTGATTTCTTTGGTAAGACATAGGTTGGTCAAAATGATTCCATTGGCAAGACAAAGGATTGATAAATGATTTCTTTGGTAAGACAGAAGCAGTTCAAAGTGATTTCTTTGGTAAGACATAGGCTGGGCAGTGATATTTTTGGAAAGGAAAAATTATATTGGTCAAAGTTTTTGTATTTGAAACTCTCTCGCTCTTTACTTATGTATTTACGTACCACCTGTCAGTTCACCTTATTACTCAGTTACCAGTATTGACAATGGAATATCTTGTTTGGAAAATGTATTAGCTGATAATCTTCTAATAAAAGATAATGTCGATATTTTGTTACGTGGTGACTTAAATGGCAGAACGTCAAATATTTTGTCAAATATTCAGGATCATTTGTACTCTTCCATTTTTCATAAAACTAATTGTAAAATGCATTATGTTAGACAATCAGAAGACTCAGTTCTCAAGTCTTATAGTAAAATGCTATTAAATTTATGTGTTGCTTTTGACTTGTTTATATTAAATGGCATATGTAATGGTGACCTTCAGGGAAACCACATACATTTCAGGTGCAGGCAACAGCGTAAATGATTATTTTTTGGCTTCCGATTGTCTATTCACCACAATACAGGATCGTTGTCGATTGTATGTAGCAGAAAGGTTTGAATCTGACCATCAACCTCTTGAATTGTACTTTTATTGGAAAACTGTTTCTTGTAATCATTCATTACAAAATGATCTTTCATTTATTGAAAAAAATGTTTGGAATTCTGAACATGCACAACAATACTGTATTAATATGCAGTCTATTGATACAAAGGAAACCCTGAACTATGCTGTTAGTTTGATAGATGTTGATATTGATCAAGCACTACATGTATTTAATAGTTGTATAACACAACAAGTTGACTGTATGAAAAAGAGAATCAATATTGATCAGAAAATGTTTATTGAATGGTATGATATGGAATATAGAATGTTTAGACAAAATGTTAGAAGATTATTAAAGATGTCTAAAAAATCATCAAAGAAGGAAGATAATGTAAATCATTGTAAAGCTTGAAGAGAATATAAACATCTGTTGCAGAGAAAAAAAAAAAGAATATAACCAAGTTATTTGGATTAGCTGATTTTATCTGTTGATGACCAAAAAGATTTCTGGCAAAACATACGCAACGTTTCAAACAAAAAGGTTTATCAGTCAAATAATATTAACGTCCATGACTGGTTTGTTCACTTTAAGAATGTCATTGAAAACGAATCTGGTGAATGTGAAACTTCATGTTTAAATAATGATACAACTGATACAACTGATGTCAATGATGATGACAATGAAGATGAAGATAACTATATTTTGAATAGACCTATCTCCGAAGAAGTGTTAATTTCAATTAAGAAATTTAAGTATGGTAAGGCAGCAGGTCCTGATGGCATTATTGGTGAATTGTTTGTTAATGCTAAAGCTGTAATTGACTTTCTTTTTTTTCTTTCTTTTAATGAACACTTTTTAAAAAAAACATTTTACATTATAAGTACATACATTCATACATACAAAGCGAAATACAGCAAAGGGTACAAATAAGCAAAGGGTACACACAAGCATTGTTATCATCAATATCATCAACATAAATATATATAGATAGGTATGCTTTCACTTCCTATTCCCTAGTTCAATGTTCCACTTTTTCTCATGCTCCCTTATCAATTGTTCACATCTAACCCCTCCCCCCCCCCCCCCGCACCCCCTCCACACACACACACACACACACACACACACACACACACACACACAAACACACACCCCACACTCCACATTGGATGGATCTGTCTATTGTCTGACCTTCTCCATTTCATGCTTGTTTTATGGAAACAGATGTTTGGTAAACACATATTGTACTGCAGGTAAACACACATTGTTTACCAACTTCATGGTAGCAGCAAGGGAGCAGGTAACGAATATGAACACAGCAAAGACTATAGTGGACAAAGAAGAAATTAATTAATGATAAGGTGGTAGACGTGCCAGCATTCCTCAAACTGTCTTCTTGAGTTGTTATTTGCCATGTACTGTACTTCAGAATATCTTTTTGTTAGAAGAGCCATAAAAACTTGTATAGCTGGCTGTACATTTTGCGATTTACATCTGTATATATAAAATTTTGCTAAAAAGCAGAATCAGATCCATTGCATTATCAGTTTGCAGATGATGTTTTATACCAAATAAAACAAGTTCCTATCTGTTTCAAAGTTTTTGCAATGCTGGCACCCCTTCTTTGAGGTCTGCTGCAACTGTATCCAGAACTGGTGGACAACATTACAGTCATACAACATGTGATCAATTGACTGCTCATCTTGCTCACAAAAATTACAAATTGGAGACTCTTTTAATCTATGCAAGAACAGATATATTTGAGTTGGTAGTAGTCTGTGCAATAGCCTGGTTTGAAACCATCTCAGCTGTACATATGGAGAAACCTTATGACAATGAGAAAAAATCTGTTTCTGGTTGAGATTGTTGAATATGTTATTCCACTTTGTAATTGCAGCTGGAGTAGTTTTGTTTTCATTGAATGCATTTTGCACATTTTTGTTTCCCTTCTTGATGTAAAACCAAGTTTTGTTGTCTAAAAGTTTATATCTGTTAGTCAGAATTACATTCAACTTTTGGCGTACTTTTGTATTACATTCACAATGCCTTCATAAACAAGAAAATTGGTATTTACACCTGGAAAACAGAGCAAGAATTCATCATGTCATAAAATTGCCATTTTCTTTCACCAACTGCTTAGCAAAAAGATATATATATATATATATATATATATATATATATATACATATACAAATATATATATATATATATATATACATATATAAATATATATATATATATATATATATATATATATTGTGATGACACCATTCTTGTACATAATTTACTCTTCTATCTCTTATTATATTTACATTGTAATGAGTGCATTCTGCCATAAAGTCATGTACAGAAACTGGGCAACAGTTCATTGACAATTTTTTGTAATGCTTCATTACATCCTTCCAAAATGGGTTATCAGTTTTTTGTATAATAAAATTTGCATATTTTGCACCAAAAGATTCAACATTGGTCAACATTGGATACATATTAAAAGTAAGGGTCTTCCATCTAGATTCAGACATGAGTCTTTTCAGCCAACTAATCTTCATGGATACAAGAAAAGCTCTAACCTTTATCATTTTTAGACCACCCTCGCTGTATTTGTATTCAACTAACTTTCTAATCTTACTTGGTTTACCATTCCATAAAAATGAAAACAAATCTTTTTTCTAAGGCAGTGATAAATTGTTTGTGGGATCAGGTAAATTAATTAAAAGATGCACAATTTTTTAGAATACTAAGGTTTTGAATATTTTTTCCAAAAGGGGTTATCTGTCGTTTCTTCCATGAAGTCAGGATTCTTTTCATTGCAAACAGTTTATCTTCATAATTTATTCTAACAATACAGCTAGTATTAGTAGAAAACTTTATTCCCATAACTTTAAATGTACTAGGATCCCAAACAAAATTTTTGTCTCTCATGTATTGAATACCACATTTCTTTCTATTTCCAGTCCATATTGCTTTTCTCCGAAGCAGCTAGAAATCAACCTTTTCTAAACACTATAATACTAGTTTATTTTTAAACCTGATATCTGAAAATTTTGCGAGAATGAATACTGTTTCATTGAATGACCTTTCACTGCCATCCAGACGTAAAGACATGTATGTTTATGTGTTCATGTGTATGCATGTGTATAAACCTATGGTTGTGAGTATTTGTATATTAGTTCCTGTATACAGGTATGTGAGTTTAGGTGTATGCTTATATGTATGTATATGCATATATACAGTGTGTGTGTGTGTGTGTGTACAAATGTTTTGTTGTTGTTGTTGTTTGGGGTTGTTTTTTTTTTGTTTTGTTTTTTGTTGTTGTTGTTTTTTGTTGTTTTTGTGATTTCCTCATAACGTGAGTGTGTGTACATATGAAAGATACGATTGCATGTATTCATATTTTGCGATTTCATTTTGTTGCAAAATATGGTGTACTTATCATAGTTCACAACCCCTTCAAATGGGGCTTTGGCCTCACTGAATAAAATTCTCATTCTGATTCTCTCTCTCTCTCTCTCTCTCTCTCTCTCTCTCTCTCTCTCTCTCTCTGATAAACAAATGATGTATTCTCAATATCCTTGTCTATTTGTCTGTCTCCTTTCTTCCCTTCCTCTTTTCTTCTCTCCTCCCTCTCTTCCTCTCTCTCTCTCTCTCTCTCTCTCAACAGTTTTCCTCTCTTTCCTTCCTCGTATCTCTTCCTCTCTTACCTTCTTCTTCCCTCTCTCCTTTACGCAAAAGCAATGTTATTTTGTGGGGAACTGTGTATTTTCTATGCCATTTATTGTTCTTGTTGTTGTTGCCATGCAAAGTGGGTTTTTTTCCTTCTTTTATCAGTCTTCTTGTATTTCCTAGATTAGTTTATACGTTTTCTTTACGAGGGTAGGATGAAAACAGGCCGATAAGTGCCTATTCCTTTTTCCCTCAATAAAAAAGTTTCGATTTCGATTTCTCTCTCTCTCTCTCTCTCTCTCTCTCTCTCTCTCTCTCTCTCTCATATACAGACACACATGTATCACCCATACAATTTGTAAATTTATAATAGCAGGTACTTTTATTTCATGAAGAGCAGATATTTATTGTTGTTGCATAATTTTTTAAATACCAGAATCCAATTCACTATCTACAAACATCAGATGTACTTTTGATCATCTTTTGTTTGGATGATTAATTTGCATTGTTTAGTCATTTATCTTGTATCTGTGTTATGTTTGGGATTTTTTTAGTGATTTTTTTATTTTGTTCATTTTGAAGCCTTTATCTATTCATTCACTTATTATTTTCAGGCTATATTTCCAGGGTAGAAAATCATCCTTTCAAACTTTTTAAAAACTGCCTGAAAAGGAATTTCATCAATTACTTTTTTTGGCTTACAAGTATAAACAAATTGAGTCCATGTAATAATCCCGTTTCAGTTTTTGTGTGTGTGTGTGTGTGTGTCATATGTATGTGTGTATATGTGTGTTCATGGTAAACTAAAACAATATAATTTTCTCTGGAAATGCTTTGCCAACACCAAGTTTGGCTTAAAAACAAAAAGAACAAATCTTGCCATGCAGACTTGCATTTTGTTTAGTTGTGGTTTAAAGACAGCATGCCATTCCATTTCTTGTCAGCAGTCAAATGAAGAAGAAAAAAGATAACTCCAGACGGGACCAGACAGAATGACAACAACTACACCATTGACTTGTTTATTACGGGCGCAATAGCCGAGTGGTTAGAGCGTTGGACTGTCAATCTGAGGGTCCCGGGTTCGAATCACGGTGATGGCGCCTGGTGGGTGAAGGGTGGAGATTTTTACGATCTCCCAGGTCAATATATGTGCAGACCTGCTAGTGCCTGAACCCCCTTCGTGTGTATATGCAAGTAGAAGATCAAGTGCGCACGTTAAAGATCCTGTAATCCATGTCAGCGTTCGGTGGGTTATGGAAACAAGAACATACCCAGCACGCACACCCCCGAAAACGGAGTATGGCTGCCTACATGACGGGGTAAAAACGGTCATACACGTAAAAGCCCATTCGTGTGCATACAAGTGAACGTGGGAGTTGCAGCCCACGAACGCAGAAGAAGAAGAAGAAGACTTGTTTATTACTTGCTAGTATTACAATGAGGGCTTTGAATTAATCAGAATGAACTTGCTTAACATTTGAATTGGCAGCATGATTTACAACTGCTATCTTCCCTCTAAGTCAGCTTGGTTCAGCATGCAACAGCTACTTTTGTTATGAAGAACCAGAGTATTTAAGTGATGGAAAATGTGGGAATAGGCTGAAAATTTGACAAACATGAATGTATAAGTTGTTTGGATAATAGTGAAATATGGATCTGATGTGGCCAGCTTTGTCCAGCTGTAC
Source organism: Babylonia areolata (assembly GCF_041734735.1). Lineage (NCBI taxonomy): Eukaryota > Metazoa > Mollusca > Gastropoda > Neogastropoda > Buccinidae > Babylonia > Babylonia areolata. The sequence goes on from NC_134886.1 coordinate 12,471,968, forward strand.
ATTTTGATTAAAAATTATTTCATTTCATCAGCAATCATTTTTGACTGTGAGCAAAAAATATAATTTGAATCAACTTAAGCAGTTTACATGTCATCTAATTATTGCAGAAGTTACCATGACATTACTGAAAATCTGTTCTGGCCAGCATACCATGTCTGGCACCCTTACCAATTTGCAGTTGATTCAGTCAGAGAAAGAAGAATCTAATCATTGCTACTTGGAATGTACATATCCTCATGGATTGAGACAATGTCTCAAGGCCTCAGAGAAGAACAGCCCTCATCTCCAAAGAATTGCTGAGATATATTGTTGACATTGCTGCAAATGCTGCAATCAGTGAAACTCAGCTTGCTGAAGAAGGATCATTACCAGAATCAGACAGCGGATACACTTTCTTCTGGAAAGGCAAAGCCCTGCATCAGGACAGACTGCACTAAGCAGGATTTGACATCATGACTAGCCTCCTAAAGGAGATTCCCAACCAACCCACTTGAATCAATGAAAGACTTAGGAAGTTCCACCTCCTTATCAGCAACAGGCACTTTATCACCATCATAAGTGCCTACACCCCCACCATGCTGAACACAGGGGAGGTCAGAGGGCAATTTTACACTGACTTGGACACTCTGCTACATGCCACACCTACTTCCAACAAGCTTATAGTGCTTGGCGACTTCAAAACGAAAGTTGGCAGAGACCATGATCATTGAAGAGCAGTTATTGGAAAGCATGGAATTGGGAAGATGAACAGCAGCACCTTCCTACTTCTGAGCAAATGCACCAAACATGACCTGCTGATAACCATGTTCAAGCAGGCTAATAAGTACAAGACAACATGGATGCACCCATGATCTCAACAGTGATATTGATTACATTATCATCTGAAAATGTGGCATTTGGGATGTCCTCATCACCAAGGCACTGTGTGGCTGCAGATTGCTGGAAGGACCACAGACTGGTTAGAGTCCCTCCACCCCAAACTCACCAGGCTGGCCTTCAACACAGCTGGACACCTCTCAGGAAGATGTCAGCTGGAATTTCAGTCCAGCCTTGATGACAAATTTGAGGCATTAGGACCTCTAACTGGTGGATCATAGTAAAATTGGAAAAAATTCAAAGAAGTCTCAGAGACAGCCAAGGTAGTACTAGGCCCAAAAAGGAAGCTCCGCCAAGAATGATTTTACAAAAAACAACCAGGCCAAGCAAGCACTGCTAGATGAAAAGTGAATTACCTTCACTGACTGTCAGAACTACCCAAGCTGTGCCTCAAGACAAGACACATACAAAAACTATCAGTCCAGAACCCAGGGAGAGCTCTGTGATATACAACACAGTCAGTGGGAACAGAAAGCCGAGGAAGTGCAGCGTTATGCAGATACCAACAACTGCAAGATACTATTCAGTACCATCAAGACTATTCAGTACCATCAAGGCCATCTACAGCCCACTTGATGTGAGCTGACAGTTTGACCATCATTAAAGACAAAGATGGAATCAGAGCAAGGTGGGAAGAGCACTTCAACCAACTTTTGAACCAGCCATCTACTGTCAGCCAGGCAGCTTTACAACAAATAGTCCAGAGTTTACCACAAGAGGAACTTGACCTTCCACCCACTGGTGATGAGATCAGGACTGCCATAAAGCAGATAGAATGTGGCAAAGCCTCTGGGAAAGGTGGAATTCCTGCAGACCTGTACAAGGCGCTTGGAACTACAGCCTTTAAAGTATTCCATGATGTTCTCTCTGCCATCTTTGAGAAATAAAGTGTGCCATCAGTCTCGGAGATGCCATCATACTGGCACTGTATAAGAACAAAGCAGCAAACTCAGACTTTGGAAATTACAGAGGAATATCCCTACACTCCATTGCTGAAAAGATTCTGGCCCACATTCTCCTGAACAGGCTCATCTCCAGTGTCTCCGAGAGCAACCTACCAGAAGCCCAGTGTGGCTTCCCTCCTGGTTGCAGTGCTACAGATATAGTGTTTGCTGTGCAGCAACTCCAGGAAAAGTGCACTGAGCAACAAGTGGACCTGTATGCAGTGTTCATAGACCTGACCAAAGCATTTGACACCATCAGCATAGATGCTTTATGGACCATTCTCATGAAGCTGGGCAACCCATGCAAGTTCACCACTTTGATAAGGCTTTTCCACAACAGCATGACTGGATACGTTCTCACAAATGGTGACTACACAAATACCTTCCTAATTTCCAATGGGTGAGACAGGGCTGTGTACTTGCCCTTGTGCTGTTCAGCTTGTTCTTCACGCAGGTCCTGCACCATGCTGTGAAAGACGTAGGCTTGTACATCCAGTGTTGCTCAGATGGATCTGTCTGTAAGTTTAACCTCTGCTGTCTCTCAGTCTGAACTAAGATGGTTGAAAAACTCATTGAAGCCTTATTTGTGAATGACTGTGCCTTAATGGCATGCAAGGAAGACCATCTGCAGGGAATTGTCAACTGCTTTGCAGAAGCATCAAGGCTTAGACCGACAATCAGCCTGGGAAAAACAGGTCCTAGTCCAAGCAGCCCAAAACACAGGCCAGCCCCAGCTTAATACATCATTGATGGAGTCCAGCTGAAGTGTGAAGAGATCTTCAAATACCTTGGCCAACACCCGCTACCTAACCAAGAAGTCCTGGGCAGAGCTGGCTCAACGAGCATTGAGTCAGTGTAACTGAAGGCTCAGCTTCACTGGGTTGACTATTTGATCAGAATGGATTACAGTTGCATACCCAGACAACTGATTTATGATCAGCTCAAGAAAGGTTCATGCAGACATGGAAGGCACAAAGTGAGGTATAAGGACAACTTGAAGACTTACCTCAAGTGGACTGGCATACAGGCTTGGGAATTTGAAGCCTCCACAGCAAGCAGACCAGCATGACCAGAATGATGGCTGACTTTGAAGAGGACCGGCAACAACAACTCACTGCTGCAAGAGACAGATGTTACACAGCAGTGTCCATCTGTCCTCAGACAACAGACTGCCTTTGTAACACCTACATGTGCCCGTGTGCCTCCAGTCTTGGACTGTGTCAGCTTTGGACTGTCATGGACTACCAAGACTGAAAATCAGTTTTTGTGTGGAGAACAGCACTAACATTAGGATTTCTTCTTTTGATTAGTTCATCAGAAAGTCAGATGGAAACAGAGAATGTTTAAAATTTTAAAGATACTTAATATGAACAAACAATGAAATGCCCATCAGTGAGGGATTCTTTAGGTGGAATCATTTCCTTTACAGCTGTTCTTCTGATCCACTCCCCAGAGTCATTGACAGAGCTTTTTACTGTCTGTAAAAAAAGTTCCCAGAGTCCACAGTTGTAGCCAGTTTCATCATACCAGCCAGGGGCCGCAACAATCTAAACAATGCAATCTTTCTATCCAACCAAAAACCTCAGTTCCGTTTGCAGGGACCATGGTATCACCTTCATTGACAACCATGATACATTCACTGCCACAACAGGTGCTCCATGACTGGCCCAGTACCAAACTTTAACCCACCCAAGTGCAAAGGGAATGGCAACACTGCTGGACAGTTAATTATTACAGAGGTAGATGTGAAATAATGCTGATCATAATTTCTACCCCATCTGTCTGCATGGACTAAAAAATGCACAACCTGTACAGGGTGATGGCAGTCAATGTCCCCATTCCTTGGTGAACAGAGCTGACCCCACCTGCCTTCAACACAGTCCATTGTCCATGATGATTGCCCTCCCCCTACCTCAGCCTTCCACTTCCCTTCACTTCACGGACAAAGCAGACAGTTCAAGGAACCAGCACATAATCAGCCTCCTCCACCCCATCAGCCTCCTGTCCCAGATATCATTGATGACAGAAGGCACACCATATCCATTCGTTTTCCTTTTCATTGTTGCACAGCTTCCTCATATAACATAGGCAACTACAATGTTGATTTTGATGCATGCTCCATATGATATACAAGCACACCCCCCTTCCTCCACTCATCAGTTATGACATGCCCATCCCACCCCACCATCCCCAAAACAGTGTGTCTGCTGTTCCAGAAGGGAATCAGCATGCCCACTCCTATCAGACCGTTGGTCAAACCAGACCACAAAATGATTTTCACCCTCTGGCCATGACATTGTTAAATATGACTTTTCAGATCCCAACACAACGTAGCTCAGTTGGGAATTTATCATATCAAGTGTCATGGCTCTTAGGCTTTATCAGCCTTTTGCCTGAACATTAGGACTTTTTAAAACTTTATCTATTTTTTAACTTTATATAACAGTGCGCAATTACTAATGTTATGGCTAGCTTCCTACAGAGAAATTAACTTGGAATCTATAATCCTTCCAGTGTTTAATAAATTCTTAAAATTGTTAAGTGTTCCTGCAGTGACAATGTTACTGTGCAGATTATTCCAGAAGTTAACAACCCTGTTAGTCAAAAAAAAAAGTGTGAAAAAAGGTTTGATTTGGTTAATGTTGTCATTCCAGAAGTCAACAACCCTGTTAGTAAAAAAGTGTGAAAAAAGGTTTGATTTGGTTAATGTCCTCATTAGTTTTAGTGGGTGTCCCCTGGTATAATTACTGTCCTTCAGAGTGAAAAGATTTTGTGTAGTGCTCTTTTCATAATGTCCACATAGAATCTTATATGTCTCAATCATATCACCCCTTAACCTGTGATATTCCAGGCTTGAGAGTTTCAAACTAGTTAGTCTCTCTTCGTAGGGCATATTACCTATCCCTGTAATTTGCTTGGTGAATCTTCTCTGTACATTTTCAATCAAGTCAATATGTTTTCTAAAGTAAAGGGACTATATCACATTACCATATTCCAGTATTGGTCTTATTAATGATTTGAATAATGGTACCATGACATCTTTATTTTCATACTGGATGAAATGGGTGATCACACCTGGTATTCTATTCAGAGAAAACATGTCCTAATTCAAATAAAGTATATTCATATTGCTGTTGAAAAAGTCAATAAGTGAACGAAATAGTTATTTGTTTCGATGAAAAGCATGGTACATAAATTTTGAATATTGACAGTTCTTGTGATTATGTGTATTTGATACTTTCATATCAATTTAGACAACCATAATCAGTTGATTGCATAAAATGTGCAGGGGTACCTTTTTACATTTCTGTTTATGATTTATGGTTCTTTTCATGTTAATTTGAAGTCTCTGTCTCTGTGTCTTTGTCCATCCGTTTGTCTGTCTGTCTGTCTGTCTCTGTCTCTCTCTCTCTCTCTTTCGCACTGTAACAGTTATGTTGCAGCCTGCTCTGCTAACTGAATGATTATGTTTTCTTTTGATCATCAAGCAACTGAGTTTGAATCATATGACTTATTTTCTTTTTTGTTGGTTTGTTAAGTACATTGTAAGTGTGCTTTATTTGCATCTGATATTTCTTGTAATTGCATATTTTCTGACTTCACATTGATATTGTGATTTCCACACTTGTTTGAATTACTTGCATACTTGGGTTGAAATCATTGACACCCCAACCCCTTTTTTCTTCTCTTGTTTACACAGATTTGCATTGTGACTGTGTGGTGTATTTGATGGGTGTATATATTTGTGTCAACGTTGTTGTCCTATTAGGACTTGTTTGATACTTGTTTGATTTGCTGTATCAAAATATTATAGCTTTTCATTGTACATTTTCCCAAAATGCCTGCCTACACAAAACACTTTGCCTTCACAAGAAGGATTACGGACTGGTCATTTGAATATTAACCGTTCACTTAACAATAAAATAGAAATACCTTCAATATTTGAAAATTCTGGAAATAACTTTCATCTGTTTTGTTTCTCTAAATCACATCTCTCTGATCATATATTACATTCTGATTTACCTTTTTATCAATGTGACCATAAAATTAGTGTGGAAAAAGGCCTATTACTCTATGGCAGTGAATCTGTCTCATAAGTGAAAAAAGTAATACAGGAACAGTTCCACATTGACTCATTATGAGTAGAAATAAAAATAAAACATGGCAAAGTGTTATGTATTGGATTTATCCACAGGAATGTAGCAGAAAGAATGAAAGGGTTGGATAATCTTAATACAGTGATGGATACTGTCACACTTGAAAATAATGAAACAATACTAGTTACCACTGGGTGATTTTATCGTCAACTTACTAAAACCTCAAGCACACTGGATTCAATTATATAAAACAGTTTATTTAGATCAGCTGATTGACCAACAGACACGTGTACCAACCACTTCAAACACCCTTATAGATCACTTATACACATTGTCAAAACAGAACATCACTGAAATGTGCTCCCCATCATCTGGATGTAGTATCACATGGTCGAAAAAGGAGTTGGAATTCCCAAAACAAGCCACAGAACTATCATGTATGGATTTTATAAAAATAAAAATAAAAATTTTTTAAAGCTTTTTAAAGGATACTTTCCTTTTAGATCTACTGAATTCCCTGTTATGCCAAAACTATCAGTTCACCAATCCAGACAAAGCCACACACATTTGGACGCACACAATCAGTGATATATACAACAAACATGCACCCTTGAAAATCAAAAAAGTAAAGCACCACCACAAACCTCCATTGATAACAGTGGAAATCAAAAAAGAAATACATAAACATGGCCTTCTAAAAGTTGAAAACCATAAAAACTTTGATACACAGAAAAACAAGATAATGTCAATAAGACATAAAGCAGAATATTATTACTATCAAGACTTAGTATCTGATAAACACAGCTTCTAAATCTTTTTTGACTGTCATTAACAAGCAAGGGGTCTTCAAAATTGCAAGTGTACACAAAAGACATTTCCCCAAACAATATAAGTAACAACTTTTTAGATATAGCAGAACAACTGATAACAAACGTTAAAGGATTTTTGTTCATCTTAAGATATTGATTTCAAAGTATCCATTCCTTTCTTATCAGTATCAGACATCCTGCTGTCCTTAAAACAGTCTAATACAAGAGACCTGGATGGCAAAATCATGAAAATAGCTGCCTGAATGGTAACAGATACCTTAACATTTATATATATATATATATATATATATATATATATATAACCTTTGCATTGACAAGAATAATTTTCCATTATGGTTTAAACAAGCCAGAGTCGTTTCATTGTTAATATCAGGTGACCAGTAAAAACCCATCAAATTACAGACCAGTATCAATTCTTTCAATTCTATCAAAACCATGAGAAAAAACGCATCATAAAACATATACTTTTCCATTTGAATAAATTAATCTGATTCACCTCAAACAATCTCATTTTAGGGAAAATTATTCCTGCCACACAGTGTGACACAGATTGTCAATAAATAGCTTTTAAATGTTAATATTAATGATCTAACAGGAGTAGTTTTGTGGATTTTTCAAAAGCCTTTGATGTCATTAATCATTCTCTCATGTTAAAGAAATTATTTAATACGGACTATCTGAAGATACGATTCAGCTCATTTCATCATTTCTGTCGAACAGAAAACAGCTAGTTAGTATTAATGATTCTAAGTCAGATTTGCAGACAACAAGGTATGGTGTACCACAAGGGTCTATCCTTGGTCCAGTATGATTCTCATAATATATTAAAATTCTGCCTCTGTGTTTAACAACAGTTTGTGATTTATTTGCAGATGACAATTTAGTTTATTTCAATCATGCATCCATAAATATATTGACATCAAAACTACGAAAAAGCTTCAACCAATTAGCCACATGGACTGAAATTAATCATATGTGTCTAAATGCAAAGAATATTAAATGCATGTGTATAACAACCAGACAATAACTTCAAAACACTTATTTTCTATTTCTCTCTCTCTCTCTCTGGAATCAAAATTGAGGAAGTAAAATCGCATAAGGTACAAGGTATCATCTTTTATAATAATCTATCTTGGTCTGATCATGTTGCTTATCTGTGTAAAAGAATACCTCAAAAAGTATGAATACCTCAAAAAGTATTTTAACTATCTAAAATTAAACATTTTCTTAATATCCATGCTCGTAGAAAGTTCTTTCAAGCAATATCCATATAACTGTAGATTATCCCTTGACAGGATGGGATTTGTCTAGTGCAAATATTCTAAAACCTTGAAACAGATTGTGCTCTTAAACTAGTTCCTTTAAAATCCTGCTCATTAACCACAGATGATTATGTATTATTGAACGTTCTTCCACTGTATCTAAGACTAGAATACAACAAAGCTCCATTTATGCACAAAGAAGTTACTGGAGCAGCACCTCATGGTATTTGTAAAAAGCTTTCCAATAGACAGCAATGGACACTTTCATCAACTTGCAATACCTCTTCCTAGAATTGATCTCTTTAAGCCAAGCCTTTCATACAGTAGTGGTTCATACTGGAATGATTGCCTTCCTTTTTGAAACAGATAACTAGTCGTGTTAACTTCAGAAGCTCATTGTTTGATAAAATGGAAAATATGTTTTTGATGCAGAAAAATGAAATACCATGCACAATTTTTAAATATGGGTATATATCTATGCATATGCAAGTCTGTTTGTGTGTGTATGAAGTGTCCATTTTAGTATTTGCATTTTGTCTTTTCTTGGTATGATATTTTTTTGTTTTCTCTTCTTTGTTATTTATTCTATTTTATTTGTTTGTTTGTTGTTGTTGTTTTTTTGTTGTTGTTTGCTTGTTTAATTTCTTTGCCCTGAGGGCCAGATGAAAAAAAGCATGTCCTTGCTCATTCCATTTCCATCATTAAATCAAATTCATTCATTCATTCTGGCACACAACTTTGAGTTCAACATAAGTTTGTTTCTGATGGTGTGCAAAAAATATTATTTGGATCAATATTTCATATGTAAGTACTAGTAACACTAGAAACATTTCCCCTGCTACCGTCCTTCCTGCATTTTCAGTTTTATTTGGTTAATTCTTTTAAAGAAATCTGCAGGAATTACGTGTTTGATATGAAGTCTTTGCCTCTTGTAGGTGGTTAAGAGTCATGTTGTATTAGTCTAGAAATTTAAAAAGAAAGAAGATTTTGGTAACATGAAGATCAGATAATGAAAGTAAAGAATTAAGTTTAAGAAATAATTGGCACTGATATATTTTATGCATGTGCTCATGGTTTTTGCTTTTTTTTCTTGCTTTTTTTCTCCTCTGTTTTTAAAGGCAATCTGGTCTCTGCGAGAACGCCTAGCAGAAGGTTTACTTCATGATGGCTACTGTTACAAGTATGATGTGTCACTGCCACTGTCCTCATTCTATCAACTGGTGCTTGACATGCGTCAGCGAGTGTTGGGGTCAGCCAGGCGTGTGGTCGGCTATGGCCATGTTGGAGATGGTAAGTGGGTGATAAGCGTTTTTTTTTCATTTTCAGAAGCAAGCAATCTTGAGGAAGCAACTTAATCCATTGCCTGCCTTAAGATGTCAGACTTAGGTCCCTTTTGTTGCACTGTTATACACCTACAGGATGCATCTGTCAGTCCAGAACACAGTTGGTAGTTTCCACATGTCTTTAAAATGTTTGAAGATAGTTTACATCCTTGGACTTGTACAGTCTGTACTGTATGACTCAGGGGTTAGGGGTGCACGGGAGGGGTAGTACCTCTAGAGGGGGGGCTTGTCACGCTCTTCAGGGAGTGGTTCGTCCTCTGTTGGTCCCCACCGGCACCCAGCTCTCACCTGTGGGTCCTAGAAGCTGCTAGCATGCGGCAGCACCCAACCCCCATGCAACAGCTTTGACAGGCTGGCTAAACTAGGTGAGGGTAGCCGACGGGTCTCAACCCCTCGGTGAGTTAGGGCTTGTCTACCCAAGCATGTGAAGACTGGATCCGGCAGACTCTGCGGAAGAAACCTTCATGGTTCAACAGAGAGGAAGGCGGTTGCAGCAGAGCACTGTGGAGTACTGAGGGCAGGATGAGGCACATAGGACATCCTGGTCATCCACTGCATCCGTATCCATCTCCAGTCGTCTTGACCTCGTCTTTCCACTGGATACAGACGGTCTCGGACAAGAGAGTGAGGTCGACGGTGCGCAACTCCTCACTATAAACAAAGTCATCGCACAAGTCGTCAATCATCCTTCATCCCATACCATCATTTTACCCAAGCCCTGTGGTGACAGGCGAGCAAAGAAGCGACAGGTGTGGGTACACTAGCAGTCATAGCCGCGGACCTGCACACAGGCGGCTCAGGCCATAGGGTCGTTTTTTTACCGACTGGAGCAGCGGTGGAGATTGGCAGCCCTCTGAGCGACTGAGCAGCCCTCTTCAGTACAGCACTGCTCACCTCCATGGCATGAGGAAGGGGCTAGAAAAGGTGCCGTAAACATTGCCTGCTCCACACCACCCTAGTCAGCATACCGCGGCTGACAGGGACCCTACTCAAGCGGTCAACACACAAAGAAAACGAAGAAAACAACCCCATTGACCATTGCCACATGGAACGTGTGTATGCTTCTGGACAGAGGCGACTCATACAGACCACAGAGACGCACAGCACTCACTGCGAGTGAACTAGCCAGGTATAACATTAACATCGCTGCCCTAAGTGACACCAGACTGGCAGAAGAAGGCGAACTCTGTGAGCAAGGCGCAGGCTACACCTTCTTTTGGAGTGGTCGTGGACCTGAAAAGAGACGTGAGTCTGGAGTTGGCTTTGCAGTGAAGACAACCCTTGTTGGCAAGCTGGCTGGCCCCCCCGAAAGGAGTGAACAATCACCTGATGACGATGAAACTTCCTTTATGCAACGGGAAGAAGTTTACCACTATTGTCAGTGCCTGTGCGCCCACCATGACCAACCCGGATGAGATCAAGGACAAGTTCTACGAGGACCTGAACACTGTCATCACCACTGTTCCCAATGCAGACAAGCTCATCATTCTTGGTGACTTTAACGCGAGAGTTGGCTGTGACAGCACCTCATGGAAAGGCGTGATTGGGGTTGGCAACTGTAACAGCAATGGTCAACTACTTCTCCAAACATGTGCCGAGCACGACCTTCTTATCACAAACACTGTCTTCTGCCTCCCTACCCGTAACAGGACGTCATGGATGCATCCTCGCTGTGGGCATTGGCATCTCATCGACTTTGTCATCATCAGGAAGAGGGACAGGCAGAACGTACAAGTCACGAGGGCCATGTGTGGTGCCGAGTGCTGGACAGACCACCGCCTTATCATCTCCAAACTCAACCTCCGCATCCAGCCCAAGAGACGGCCTCAGGGCATGAAAGCACCCAAATGCCTGAATGTCAACAAGCTGGAGCTAGGCAACATCAAGCAGAGCTTTGCTGACACCCTGGAGGAATGCCTTGAGTCCACCATGCTGGACAACCAGAATGTGGAGGTAGCGTGGGGCGCACTGCATGAGACAGTGTACAACACTGCCATGGAGTGCCTGGGGCCTTTTGCCAGGAAGCACAAAGACTGGTTTGATGAGAACTGCACTGAGATCAAGCAGCTGCTGGAAGACAAACGCCAAGCCTACAGAGCCCACATTGAAGATCCCAAGTCACAGTTAAAGAAAGACATACTGAAGAGCGCACGCAGCACCATCCAGGTGAAGCTGCAGCAGATGTAGGATTCCTGGTTGAGCAACAAAGCTGATGAGATCCAGGGCTTTGCAGACAGGAACGACATGAAGAACTTCTATAACGGCCTGAAAGAAGTCTATGGTCCCACCACCTCCGGATCTGCTCCACTCCTCAGTGCTGATGGTTCTACCCTAATCACTGACAAGGACGGGATCCTTGAGAGATGGGCTGAACACTTTGACAGCGTACTGAACTGCCCCTCCACCATCAGTGATGAAGCCATCAACCGACTCCCCCAGGTGCCAGTCAGTGAGTTGTTGGATGCCATTCCAACTTTGGAGGAGACCCAGAAAGCTATCCGTCTGCTATCCAATGGCAAAGCCCCTGGCTCAGACTCCATTCCAGCTGAGGTCTACAAAGAAGGTGGTATGGCACTGACTGAGAAGCTTCATCAGCTGTTCCAGCTCATCTGGCAGCATGAGGTAGTTCCACAGGACTTCAAAGACGCTTCCATCATACACCTGTACAAGCGCAAAGGAAATCGACGGGCCTGTGACAACCATCGTGGAATATCCCTGCTGTCCGTTGCAGGCAAGACTCTGGCCAGAGTGCTACTCAACCGTCGCATAGCGCGTCTTGAGCAAGGTCTCCTACCAGAGAGACAGTGTGGCTTCCGGAAAGAACGCAGGACTATCGACATCATGTTTGCTGCCAGGCAGCTCCAGGAGAAGTGTCAGAAACAGAACGCCGACCTTTACTCCACCCATGTCGATCTGACCAAGGCCTTCGATACTGTTAGCAGAGATGGCCTTTGGAGAATCTTGGCGAAGTACGGATGTCCCAGAAAGTTCATCACCATCATACGGCAACTACACGATGGGATGCTGGCCCGAGTCCAAGACAACGGAGAGACTTCAGAACCATTCCCTGTCTCCAACGGAGTCAAGCAAGAGTGTGTTCTTGCCCCCACCCTGTTCAGTCTCATGTTTTCAGCCATGCTGACAGATGCCTTCAGAGACGCTGACGTAGGTATTGGCATCAGATGACTCACTCTTCAACCTCAGGAGGCTTCAAGCAAAAACCAAGGTGAGGACAGACACTGTCAACGACTTCCTGTTTGCTGATGACTGCGCTCTCAACGCTGCCTCCGAAGCTGACATGCAACACAGTGTTGACAAGTTCTCTGCTGCCTGTGACAACTTTGGCCTCACAATCAGCTCAAAGAAGACTGAGGTGATGCACCAGCCAGCTCCAGGAAAGCCTTACATTAAACCAAACATCTTCATCAATGGGCAATGACTGAACGCGGTGGACAAGTTCACATACCTGGGCAGTACACTCTCTTGCAGAGTTGTCATCGACGACGAGGTGAATGCCAGACTCGCCAAAGCCAGCACTGCCTTCGGCAGACTCCATAAGAACGTTTGGAACAGGAGAGGCATCACCCTGGAGACGAAGCTCAAAGTATACAAGGCCATAGTTCTCACCACACTGCTCTATCGATGTGAATCATGGACAGTCTACAAACGCCACGCCAAAAAGCTGAACCACTTCCACACCACCAGCCTCAGAAAACTTCTCGGCATAAAGTGGCAAGAGAAGATCCCTGACACAGAGGTGCTCACTCATGCAGACTTGCCCAGCATCTACACCATCTTGATGCAGGCCCAGCTGCGCTGGGCAGGCCATGTAGTTCGCATGCCAGACCACCGGCTCCCCAAGAAACTGCTGTATGGCGAACTCCAACATGGCAAGCGCTCCCATGGAGGCCAAAAGAAGTGCTTCAAAGACACTCTGAAAGTTTCTCTGAAGGCCTTCAACATCAGCCATGACACATGGGAGCTGAATGCAATGGACAGACCAAAGTGGCGTTCAGCTGTCCACAAAGGCGCCAAATCCTGTGAGGCCAACAGAATCGCTACAGCAGAGCAACGCAGACAGGGCAGGAAAAGCAGGGCCAGCAAGTCCCCGACAGCCGCCACCATCCCCTGTCCACACTGCATCAGAACCTTCCGGGCGCGGATTGGCCTGACCAGTCATCTGCGCACCCACAGAGCCCAACCCACCCACACCTAGGATGACTAGATGGTCCTCGTTGATCCTGACGGATGAACCACACTGTATGACTCATAGGCAGTGGAAAATTCTGAAGTCACTTGCTGACACGGCTGGTCAAAGTGACGTTGTCAAAGACAGATCACAGAAATTTGGATCTTTCCTTCTTCAAGAGTCTGCTGAAGTTTCGTCAGTGAAGCCCCTCTGTGACGTCGTTAAGAGCAGACCAGCACTAACGGCAGAAAATTCGCAGAATCTGATGATAAGCGGGATGCGTCACTAACTTGGTAATTAATTCACAATGATAATGTTAATTATCCTCCATCTAAGAATTTGTTGATCAATAAAAGCAGCAAACATAATGTAGATTAACTTTTTCCCTTCCCTGATCATTCAATGAGTTCTCCCCAGACCATTTAGAAACTAAAAGAGTATAAGTGTTGATAATCTAGTGAGATTACGTCATCAAATCGTGTCATTATTGGACGTCATTTTTTTTCTCTGCTTGTCGAAACGAATTGCAGAGGTGTAAGACGTAACTTGAAACACAGAAAGACAACGCAGTCATAGGCCAAATAAAGCCATAGGCTAGATCTAGTTCTTGTGTTATTGTGCTTAAGCGCCCAAACCGTTTTTTGGACCGGAAATAGTCTCCCAGAACCGGAAGTGACAATCTAAATGGCCGGGCATCATCACTAGAATTATGCCGAACTGTGTGTCAAATTTTAGATCAATTGGTCCAGTAGATTTTGTGGTAGCCTTTGCCACACATTTGTGTTTACACACACACACACACTCACACACACTCACACACACACACACAGACACTCAGACGGAAATTTCTCGCACTGGTCCATCATAACAGTACTCTCCTTTTTATAAAAGGAGAGTACTAAAAACAAAACAACAACAACAAAATATAAATACAAACCACATACTAGCGACACATCAACTACTTAAGAAACCACGTAAGAAAACCCAGAAATATTATATCACACACACACACACACACACACACACACACACACACACACACACACAAACAAACTAACAAACAAAACCCAACAAAAAAGAAATAAGAAGAAGCAACAACAACAAATATCAAAATTACACAACAGAAATACTTGTTGGACTATTCATAGTCCAGTTCACCGTCGATGAAGTAGACAAAACAAACTGTGAAACACACATAATAAACACACACACACACACACACACACACACACACACACAAACGCACGCACGCACACACACGCACGCACGCACGCACGCACACACACACACACACACACACATCCAGTAGATCTTGATGTAGCCCTTGCCACACATTTGTGTTTACACACACACACACACACACACACACACAGACATAAATTTTGCGACATGGCTTCCATCGTAATAGTACTCTCCTTTTTATAAAGGCAGGTACTAAAAAGCAGATTTTAAATGTTTGACCGTCATTCAGTGTGAAGTTTACGTAACTAGCGCAATGAATAACAATTTAAAAGAAACAAGTTAAAATCTAAATGTTTTATTATTATTATTATTATTATTATTATTATTATTATGCACCATCTCTGCTTTTTTTTTTTAGTAACTACGGTACGGCGCATCTCCGCATCATGATGCTCAACCGGGCCAGGTGATAGGGGGCGGGGCCTTGCGGTACCGCCGGAATGTGTATAACGAGATGAGTCAGGGAGTGCTTCTTAATGCACAGATGCGCGTAGAATTTTCTGCCGTTTGTGCTGGTCTGCTCTTAACGACGTCACACCCCTCTCTAGGTGAGACAGTCTGCCAATTCTTTGTGTATATTGAACCATATAACATCTTTCATAATCTCTTTCTCCATCACTTCTTTAATTCCAATGCTTTCCAACCTCAAACATTTTTCTGTCACTTGTTTGGTTGATTTTAAGGCATGATAGTTTTCATTGCCTATTGCATCAGTTTTATCTGTTTCTTCTTCAGAATTCATGTCAAGATCAGTTATTGTTGACTCCACATGATAGTTTTGTGGAACATTTTCTTTTGAAGTACTTGCATTTTCTTTTTTCTTTCCAGGCTCGGTCACTGTGGAACAAACTACCAGAAAATTTGTGTCCTATCTCGCTGAAATCTTTTAAATCTGCTCAGAAAATGATGATGGAGTCTCCCGTCAGTCTGATGGATGAGAAGGCAGGCAGGCTTATCTGTCAGTGTGTGTCCTCATATGGGAGAAGAGGCCGATTCTGGATGCGCAGCACTTCCCACAGGTGTTGCAAGGGAAAATGTCTCCAGAAGTTGAGCCCTGCTTCCTTCGCTCACACTTCTCCTTAATGGCCAGCGTTCTCTTGTTTTCAAACATGTTTATGCCACTAGAGCACAGCATCCTCCAACAAGAGTGGTCAAGGGCATCAGTTTCCCAGGAAGCGATGTCTATGTCACAGGCTTTGAAGTTTGTCTTCAAGGTGTCCTTGAAGTGCTTGCAGGGTCTTCCACGTTCACGGTGGCCTTTCTTCAGCTGGCCATACAGTAACATCTTCGGGATCCTGCTGTCTGTCGTGCGGACAACGTGTCCTGTCCAGCGTAGCTGGCACTGGATCAGCAGGCTTTCAGTGCTGGGCAGGCCGCTCCTCTCTAGGACCTGGAAGTTGGAGACCCTGTCTTGCCACTTTATGCTGAGGATCTTTCATAGGCATCTCTGGTGAAACTGCTCAAGTTGTTGAATGTGACGGCAATACGTCGTCCATGTTTCACAGCAGTACAACAAGGTGGTCAGCACAACAGCTCTGTAGGTTTTCATCTTGGTGCTGAGCCTGATGCCTTTGTTGTTCCACAGCCTGTTGTTCAGTCTGCCAAAGGCGGAGCTGGCCTTGGCGATGCGCAGCGTCACTTCTGCATCAAGGGCTCCGTTGCTGCATAGGGTGCTACCTAGGTAGCAAAACTTGTCAACTGACTTGATCCCTGTGTCATTTATCTTGACTGCAGGTGGGGGGCAGGCACTGGCGTTCTGTGAGCTAGCTGGTTGGTACATGGACTCGGTCTTGCTGAGGCTGATGGTGAGTCCAAAGTGCCTGCAGGCGGTTGAGAACCTGTCCATATTGAACTGCATGTCCTCATGGGTGTGTGCAGCAAGCACGCAGTCATCAGCGAAGAGGAACTCTCTCATCAGTGCCTCAAACACCCTGGACCTGGCGTGGAATCACTGCAAGTTGAAAAGTTTGCCATCTGTGCGAAACTGAATGTAGATGCCCCGGTCACAGTCTTGGAAGGCGTCAATCAGCATGGCAGAAAAGAGAACGGAGAACAGTGTGGGCGCCAGGACGCAGCCCTGCTTCACTCCATTTACCACTCCATTTACCCCTACCCTGGTTTGTTTCTCCAAGGTTTTCCTTCCCCGGGGCTAGAGGTTTTATGCACCTCTTACTCGCATGATGAACAGTGCCACCTGTTACCCCACCCCGTCCTGGTAGAAACATCACTATTTGATCCGGGACTGCTTATTCAACCAGGCAAGCCTGACTTATATTGCAGATAACCCTCATATCTGGGGGCCGTTCCCCTATCTGCCACATGGTGATCCGCTGGGTTGGGGACAGTCGCCCCGCCCAGACTAAATTGATATATGATGGAACTGGAATATACCCACTTTCAGTCCTAATTAAATCAAGACAAATTAGATTTTGGACGTCTCTCCTGTTTAGTGAGTCAGAAAAACTGTCTTTAAAAAATGTGCAGCATATCATATAATTTATACTTTAAAGGGGTTTATAGGTCACACTGGATTAGTGACATACACCAAATTTTAGTTGAGATGGGATTTGATTTTGTTAGGGAATTACAGACATTTTTAGATAAAGGTTATTTATGTTGCAATGTTATTACTGCTTTGAAAGATAATTTTGAAAAGATATGGACTGAATCATTACACCGAAGTACTAAATGCATTTTTTGTAAATTTTATAAAAAGAATTTAAGAGAGAAAAATACATTGGTCAATTGCCCACAGTAAATATAATTTCGTTAATAAAGTTTAAATGCAACAATCATTGTTTACCTATTGAAACAGGGCGGTTTAATGGAATTCCAAGAGAATACCTTATTTGTAAAAAATGTGACATGAATACTGTTGGTGATGAATTTCATTTTATGGAGTGTCCAAACTTTTCTGATATTTGTATATATAAAAAAATTGTTACCCAATAAATATGTATGTCCAGAGTCTTTTTTTTTATAGATATTTTCTGCAAGCAAATGGGCTTTCCTTAAACTTAGCAAATTCATAAAGATTTGCAATGTTGCATAAGACAAGTACATGCAAAAGAAGGAATGTTAACCTACATTTTATCTTAATTGATGTAAACTTTATGATAATCCTAGTTGTGTTCCTGATTGCGCAGTTTTCTTAAATCCTCCATGCCCCAATAGGGGTCAAAGGTTGATTAAATCTTGAATATTGAATCTTGTGTGTGTGTGTGTGTGTGCGTGTGTGTGTGTGTGTGTAACACTTGGCATTGTCACCTGTAATCCAGCCAGCCATACAAAAAAAAGCATGCAAAAGGGCAGGAATTTAGAGTATTATGGAAGTTACCCAATCGCTTGACTCTGTCCCATCCTCTTTGTTGGTTGAATGTATTGATGTTCTACTGCCACATATTACTCATGTCATCAATTCTTCTTTATTGTCTGGGTGTTTTCTTGAAAGCTTCAAATCTGCTGTTGGAGGTCCACTCATCAAAAAATCATGTTTGCATCATAATTTTTTTTTTAAATTATCGACCTGTCTCAGATCTGTCATTTTACTAAAATTGCTAGAAAAGATTGTATTGTCTCAGCTCTTAACTCATCTGGAACAAAATCGTTAACTTGATTATCAACAGTCAGCATATAGATGTGGCCATAGCTGCAAAACGGCCCTTCTTAGAATAGTCAGTGATTTGCTTTCTGGATTTGATGATGATATCTGTTGTCACTCTTTTAGACCTGTCAGCATCCTTTGACACAATCAACCACTCTATATTCTTGAACACAATTAAAACTTCCTTTGGTATTTGTGACACTGCACTAGCATGGATCACATCTTACCTGTCAGATTCTACACAGAAAGTGTTTGTAAATGATAGATACTCTGGTGTGTATATGGTGTCCCACAGGGGTCCATCCTAGGCCCAGTTCTTCTCGTGCTGTATGTTATTCCTGTGTCAGATGTCATCAGTCACCATATGATGTTGCATGAGAGTTTGCTGATGACATGCAACTTTATCAGTCGGCCTCAATAGCTGAAATCAATGCACTGGTGACTCAAACACGGGAGTGCATTGCTGACCTAAAGGACTGGATGATTCTCAATAAGCTGCAACTAAATGATAATAAGACTGAATTTATGATAGCCTGTCTGAAAAAGTTCGGACAATTTCCTTCATTTCCTAACATTGCTGTGTTCAATAGCACACCTGTTTCACTTTCTCCTTCTGTTTGCAGTCTTGGTGTAATCCTAGACCAGTCTCTTTCCTTCCAACAGCACAATTCGAATATCTGTGAAGTCACCAATCTGGAACTGCATAGAATCAGTTCTATCCACCACAATCTCTCAACTGATGCAAACAAAACACTTGTATGTGCTCTGGTTCTCTCAAGATTGGATTACTGCAATTCTCTTTCAGCCGACATTCCCAAATATCTGTTAGACAGACTTCAACGAATTCAGAATAAGGCTACCAGACTCATTTGCAGAGCTTCTAAGTTTGACCTTCAGTCTATCTATTGGTTGCCCATTTCTGATCAAATACACTATCCACTTTTTTTTTTTTTTTTTTTGCAGTCAACGGATCTGGCCCAAAGTATCTTTCTCAACTCTGCCATATCTATATTCCATCTTGCCAGCACTGTTCTTCCTCTGACACTCAACTTCTCAGGACACCTCAAGTCAGAACTAAAACCTGCAGACACAGGTCATTTTCTTTTCACTTGCCAAAGATGTGGAACAAGCTCCCTGGTAACCTCCGTCATTCTGACTCCCTTGCCTCTTTCAAATCTGGTCTCAAAACTCACCTCTTCCCTCAGCAATAGGTTCAGTTATGGCAGCTCCACTACTTTGTGTGTGGTGTGTTTGACTAGGTGTGTATACATATGTATGTGATGTATGTGTACACATACACATGCATGTGTATGAATGTGCATTAATGCGTGTTTGATCGCATTGTGCGCTCGCTCCTGTGTGTGTGTGTGTGTGTGTGTGTATTTGTGCGTGCCTATGTGTGTGTATGTTTGGAGAACAGCTGCAATGTACATGTGTATGTTAAAATGTATGCATTCTCTCTCTCTCTCTCTCTCTCTCTCTCTCTCTCTCTCTCTCTCTGTGTTTAGTTTGTTGGTCACATTTTGGTGTGTGCAGGTAACATTGATGTATAATGTGTTATATAAACAAAAGCAACTAGAGCATATTTCTGGATAGTGTGCTATGTATTGTAAGTATTCATTATTATTATCATTAACCAGAACAGTGTAGCACAGCCAGCACATCAAAAAACACATACAATGGTGGAACAAAAGTAGGCACTCCTGATTTTGTCTGGGTTTTCTGCCTCTGTAAAAGCTTTTCCAATGGGATGTAAACTTGTGATGCGCTCTCCAACTGTTTTGCTTCAGGTGATATCTTCCAAACTAGGTGGCTGATCTGTCAAAGAAGAAGGAAATTTGGATTTCTTCCACAGACCAGTTGATACGGACAATATACATGTGTGTTCACCATGATGTTTTTTGCTGCCAGTCCCCAACACAGTACTGTTTCCAAATCAAGATCTTTCTTGTCTGTGATCACTTTCCACTTAATATTTTGGTTGTGCCTTTCAGTCGTTCCATTGCACAGAGGGCCTTAAGCAGCTGTTGTTTTCACTTCAGTGTTAAGTTTTTCATACATCTCGAAATTCTTCATTGTTGAATTCACAGCCATTGTCACTACCATTGGTGGGCCATGTACTCCAGTCCAGTGTTTCATAAGTTATTCACTGTAGCTGACGATTGCTTGCTTTTGATAATAGCACCAGCAATGAATCTTGTAAAGACATCAATCATGTGAGAGTGCCACACATTGTTGTCCAGCTCATGCAGATCAACAACAACTGTCTGATTGTTGTCATCTGCCAAGGGCATTCCTTCCACAGGTTTTGTTGGTGTCTTTCTATGACGAGCACACACATCACATTCTTTTAATTCTGTCATGTTGCAGTACATTTCTGTATTTTTGACTCATGCATTCTGCCTCAATTTCTTCAAGTTTTCAGCTGAAGTATGTCCAAATTGTTTGTGGAACTTCAAAATATGCTATGCTACAACTACTACTACTACTGCTGCAGTAATGGTATTAATAATAATAACAAGAAGAAGAATATTAATGATAATATACTCTATTTTCTCTTTTTCATCCAGTTTCTTCTATCACCAGGATCTCACAACCTTCTCCTTCCTTCATTTGTCTATGTTGAACAATGTCTATACAGTATTGTCCTGTTGATGTGTAATTCAACACCACAGGTTATTGAACATTTTGACCTTGTCATTGCACATGTCCAAAATGTATCTGCTTTCTTGAAATAAGTCTTGTTCAGTAAAATTGGTAAGTCTGCATCCACAACCTCTGTTACAATACTGCATTTTACATCTCCAGTCTGTAATGGTATTGATGTTTTCATGTAAGAGTTCACTTGCACACCATCGCCAAATCCAAAGGCCTTTGCGCTTGACATTGTTTTGATTTTTTCATCTTTTCTTCCTCCAGTTTGTCAACATACTGCTGAAACCATTTCTTTCCACACACATTCTTTGTGCAAGTTGTATCAATGGTGGCACATCCATAAACTTTTGTCTTTTGTTTTTCATTTTCAGGTTTTTGTTCTTTTGTCAACGTTCAAGTTGCATATTTCTTCTTGTTCTTGTGCAGAATCTGTCATTTTCACTTCTTCATGTCTCTCACATTTGTGAGGGCAATCTTTAGCCCAGTGAAACACAGACTGACATACAGCACATCTTGTTCTTCTACCATTTCTGTTGATTGGATTTGATCCTGTTCAGTTTTCATCTGCCATATTGTCTTTTGATAGTGTGTACTTGTTCAATGTTTAATTTACTCTCTTCATTAGAACCTGATTGATCTTTTTTTTCTTTTCTTTTTTTTTTTTCTTCTTTTTTTTTTAACCCCTTCAAAGCAGATTTCGTAGAAGAAATATTTCTGTCAGATGTTGCTGTTGTTAAAGGGGTAGATGCGGTGGGGGTAGGGGTTGAGTAGGATAACAGGCAGAGGATAGCTGCACACTCCACTCTCTCCTCGTACCACAGCAGGGTCTTTTAGAAAGATGAATTGAGGTGTTTATTTCTCTAACTTAACAGCACACTTGGAACACACACAATATTAAAACCCAGGTTAAATCAATACCAAAACATATGCTAAACATAATTGCACTGATGTAACAGAAACACATGGTAATCACAACTACCAAGTCACACATGTTCCCCATGTTGCATTATCACTCATGTGCACACACACATGGAAACACATGAACATACAGTTAGCCTGTAGATTTGTTCACCTTGAATATAACCATCACCACCTAACATACAAAATAGGTATGTCAAACCTCAAAATAACTCCAACTGTTGCAACCAAAACATTCTACACAGATGCAACACACATAATCTCTGTGTTTCTTTGTGACTGAATGCTTACATTGTTCCCACAGTATGTCAACAATTGACACACCACTGACATGTTACTGAACATTATCATTTATGCAAGCCAAGATGCACAACATGTAAACCCAAACATGATGTCCAAGCATCATACCATAAAATCAACCTATAGGAAACAGGAAAGCAGGGGGTGGGGGGGGATACTCAAATACCCTAAACCAGTACACCATTTAGTCATGTATTGGCTACATTGTGTATTTTAACCACTTTTCCCTCAGTCACTAGCCTCAAATACATTTAAGCCATACACATGCTGGCTATGCTCTCTCACAAGTCATGGTATCTGCATCAACACATTCCAGTTACATTAACTGTAAAATACCACATCAGCTAAAAAGGATCTCTCAATGCTCTTGTGACACAACATCACAATTCAACAAACTCCAAACTGTTTCCAAAAACCATAAAGTAAATTGTCAACAAAGCAAATTACCAGTACAAGCATTACTCACAGCCCCCAACGTTTCAGGGTTCACTTGATATTCATGTAGCAGAACACAATCCCACTGAGCCAGTGTGTTAGTCACAGAATCCAAGTATACCATAAATCAAGCATTCAACTAAGTCCGAAAAATAGATGCTAGTTTGACACTCACAGCCCCCATGGTACTGTCTTGACCGTCTGGCTCTCCTGGCCTGCTTCAAGGAAGGAAAAGAAAGAAACCCCACTTGCCTATTCATTTTATCCTCTTCACAAGCTGGCGCTGTATGCAAACTATCTTCCGACCCAGAACGTTTCCAATTGGCTGAAGTTCACAGACCAATCTGGGACCAACTGTGCTAGACTTGCACATCCAACACTTTTCTCACAGAACCTAGCATTGTCAAGGAGGAGGGGAGGGGAAGGGGAGGGGGGGGGGTGATGAAAAGAGGAAGGGAAGGAGGAGGAAAGATCGCCCAGCCCTGATTCTGTTCTAAACAGCTCATGATAAACACACCACACCATGTGGTGACCATTGAGGCAGATGCCATCCTGCCAGAGATCAACATGGGGGAGGGGGGTGGGGGGTAAGGAGGTGGTTTGGGGGGCAGGGGGGGACGGGGTTGAGGGTGATGGGAGTGGAAGGGAAAAGGGCAGGGGGTGTATAGGAAGAGAATGGTCAGAGGAGATACCATCTTTACTTAGTATTTCTTGATAACTTACTCCCTCTGTACTTGGCCAAGGGAAGGGGGGGGAGGGAGAGAGGGTATGGGGAGGGGTGTTGGTGGGGATAGATGCCATGAAAGGGGGGTGGGGGGAGAAGAGTAGGGAGGTAGGAAGGAGGGGTCCATCAGTGCGCAGTGTGTCTGAGAAAATCCCATGCTTCCACCATAGGCGTCTGACACACTATAACACTGTTAACACCTACTGTCTTTCTTTATCTGACAAACCTGCATTATCCAACAGTTAAAATGCAATTTCTGCATCTGGATATTTCATCTTGTGTTTACTACAAATGTTATATCTTCTTTTATACTGTCAATGATAAATTTGTTCATTGACATGTTTTATCCTTTTTTAAGTCTCTAAACATGCTGAGTATGCTAGATCCACTTAATCTTGTTGAAAGGGGCTATCAAGCACTGTCAACAAAATGTTCATACCTTCTCTTGTGTTTAGTTGTGTGGCATCTATTTCCAGTGCTTTTGCTCTTGCTTGTGCTTGCTTTTCTGGTTTGACGTTTGTATCTAGCTTCCATACCTCCAGATTATTTTCCATGTTCCATACACAGTATCCAGCCCTAGGCTTGGTGGCATTTTAAGATTCTGTTCCATTGTTAATTTCATTTGTGTTCTTCATGCTCTTCTACTTTGAAAACATACCTTAACCTTCGCTGGCTATCGTGGGTCATACACGACCCAGAAGGGTACAAAAACTCAAATATCTCAGCCAATTCTTAATATTTTTCTACGAAATTTCAGAAATGCTTCCTACACCTGAAATGCCAACTTTTGCCAAAAAAATGAAAAGAATTCAGTAATTAGTTAATGAGTAATTAAAGGTGGTGTTTTAACTACACACGAATGCTTGTGTGGGTCGTGTATGACCCATGCTTTTTAAAGAGGAAAAAACGAGGTCACCCCTTGAAAGCTCGTGTGGGTCATGCACGACCTATACCTTTTTAATAGTGATTTCAGGTTTAATTTGCAGTTAGTGAAGGAAAATAAAGAAGTTTTACTTTCAATAGCTTCACTACCCCACTACTCTCCCACTACCCCCCCCCCCCCCCCACCCCACCCCACCCCCGCCCCACCCCGTCTCTTTCGCCTGTCTTCAGCTATAACCCCCTTCCATCCCTTTCTCTAACAGCATGTACCTATGTGACTGAATATCTTTGATTGTGCGTGTATAGGATGCTATGAATCATCTCTCTCTCTCTCTCTGTCTCGCTGTCTGTCTTTCTCTCTCTCTGTGTCTCAGTCTCTCTGTCTCAGTCTCTCTCTCTATCTATCTATCTCTGTGTGCATAAATAGGGTTTGTATGTATGTGCATGTGGTGTTATGCGTTTGTGTGTGTGATCAGTTGTGTACGCGTGTGTGTGAGTGTGTGTGTGTGTGTGAATGCGTGAGCATGTGTTTCTTGTGAGTGTATGTGTTTGTGTGAGTCTGTGTATGCGTGTGCGAGCGCATGTGTGTGTAATCAGTTGTTACGGTATGTTTTCCTTTTCTATATTTTGTTGTAAGCTTTGGAGGAATATACAGGTTTTTGTCTCTTTACAAAGTATGGGTGCTGCATGACCCACACAAGCTTTGGAGGAATATACAGGTTTTTGTCTCTTTACAAAGTATGGGTTGTGCACGACCCACACAAGCTTTGGAGGAATATACAGGTTTTTGTCTCTTTAAAGGTATGGGTCGTGGACAACCCACATGAGCTTCCGTGTGTAGTCAAAAGCGACAGCGGTATGGGTCGTGGACGATCCACAAGAGCTTCCGTGTGTAGTCAAAAGCGACAGCCAGCGAAGGTTAAACATGTTTGAAATTGCCTCCTTGGCTCGGCATTACCTCTCGTCACCACTCAACATCATATCATTGCTTGGTTTCCAAAGTCTTGTTTGTGCATGTCATTAAATCTTAGTTCATTTCCAGCAAAACGCTTCCTGTTGATTTCCAATCACATGTTGTGCTGAACAAAGTTTCCAGTAACTTTGTCAATCATGATAACAGTCACAACCCACTTTATAACACAGATTGAAAGTAACACTTATGAAACTTTTGTGCATCTGACTGATCAGTCTGTGACTGAAACAGGCCAGGGTTAGAGTGACAGTGAACATGGCCATGGGCACCCATCAAAAAAAAAAAAAAAAAAAAAACAAACAAAAAAAAAAACCACCAAAAAACGAAATGAAAACAACATTTTCAAGAGAGTAGAGTGAAAGTAACAAAGGGAACTAACATGTATGAATTTTTATGGACAGTTTAAGAAGACAGAAAGTAACAATGGAAACATATTAGACTTCATAGAGGATGTGCTCTTCTTTCTTGACTTTATACAAATTTTACAGGCAACCTACATCTGAACGTGACATCCCCACAGTACGACCAGAAGGTGATGGACCTGATTGAGCCCTACATCTATGACTGGGTGGCAGGACAGAAGGGCAGTGTGAGCGCTGAACACGGCCTGGGCTTTAAGAAAAGGGACTTCATTTACCACAGCAAGTCGGCATCTGCGGTCAGTCTGATGAAGCAGATAAAGGGGCTGATCGACCCGAAGGGCATCATGAATCCCTACAAGCTGTTACCTTCCTCCTGAAAACACACAATTTAATATTGTTTTATGTGAATTGTAGACATACTGATTTTGAAGATGGAACTTTGAAGCTTTACCTTTACTTGCAAATGATTGATTATAAGTACAAAAGAAAAGGGAGAAGGTCACTAAAGCTGTGATGTTCTGATATGAAGAAAATACTGTTAATTTGGCTGAATTAATTCATCACCAAACAAGGAAAAAAAGAACGTCCCTGCATGTCTTAAGTATTTGGTGGTGTTATTTCTGTTTACTTGTTTACAGTCTTTATGTTCTGAGCCATCAACATTCTGTTGAAACAACTTGTTTTTCACTTTAATTTGTACCTGTCATGCCTCAGACAGAGGTCAGAGGTGAAAATTGTCTTGTTTTGTTCTTGATTGTACCACAGGATGCCAAAATCTGTTGAAATAATTGTTTTTACTTTTACTTTGACCTTGGTTCAAGGTTATGGGCGCCATGTGTGCATTGCGTCCTTTGTGTATTTGCGTTTTCTTCGAAGTGGATGTGGGTTAGGTGGGGCAAGATGGAATGGCAGGCCACGCCAAAACAAAATTCTTTGAGAAATAAAGTTTTGAGTACTTACTCTCTGAAAAAAAAAAAAGATTTCAGTTCTCTGTCTCTGTCTGTCTCTCTTTCTCCCCTCCCTCTCTCTTTCTTTCAGACTATCTCTGCTTCTTTCCGCACCTATCTGTTTTACTTGGAGTCTGTCTGTATCTCTTTCAGGCTGATCTCAATCTGTTTCTGTCTGTCTGTCTGTCTCTCTCTGTGCGAGTTCAGAACCATGCTAGTGAGTGTGTTCCAGCACTGGCAGGTGACAGGCAGGTTTGTTACCATACTGGTAAACATTTTGTGTCAGAAATCAAAATTATTCGGTCAGTCGAGGTGTTTCTCGGTCGAGGATGTGGTATCATGGAAAGACACATTGCTGTGTGCTTGAAAACAGACTGTGAGTTATATTCCACCAAAACTGCTGTTTTTCAGCATTCAGCTGCACCAGAGTACACACGGTCGTGCTTTGCCTTGTTGACTGCTGTAACTGTTATTTTCATGGTATGCTGCCTGTTGGCCTGTGGTCCTGACTCACCTGATAAAGAAGAAAGGTGTGAAGAGGTAACTTCCCTGACCGAAGTTGGAAGTACTGAAGTCGAGGACTCAGCAAGGCAGCTCAGAAGCTACAATATTTCTTGAAGCTAATACAGGTCATACAAGCCTGCATGCGAATGTAGCCGTGTTAACTCGAGTGGTATATTATGAAGGGGTTACAAAAGAATAAGTAAATTACTGATTTACACAGGATTTAATGTGTGAAAGGATAGAAAGCTCCTTCGCACAGGCCAGGTACATATAGAGGCCAGTCACAAAGGGTTTGTCCTAGGACTTTTGGCCACGAGAAGTTTATGCCGACATGGGCAGTGAAATCCCCAAGGATGATCAGCCTGTCCTTTCTGTCTACCGCTGAAATGGTGCGGCTGAGCTCCTCATAGAAAGCTTCTTTGATGTCATCAGGGTTGGTCATCGTTGGGGCATAGCAGCTGATGACTGTGGCGAAGCGATCCTTGGACAGCTTCAGATGCAGGGTCATCAGCCTGTCGTTTATCCCACATGGGACCTATCATGAAAAATATGAAAATTGATTATTATCATTGTTGTTAGATTGGATCAGGCGAGTCATTCTCCATGCTTGACCGGATTTGCAGACAATTAGATTCCCTTCAAAACGCCAGTGTGTTTTACATATCTGGGAACCTTAAAGTTGTAATATATTTCAAAAGGGGTCGTCTCTGTTCGGCCGGTCCCCATCTCACTCATCGGGTTGAATTTGGTTTTCTTAAAAGATGGAGGGTGTGAGGGGGGGAGGGGCGCGGGGAGGGTGCGGGGATGGGATCCTTAGGGCTTTAGGGTAAATTCAGTTCTGGGGCCATGCCGCTGTGTCCCCTGTCTATATGTCCCCCATCAACAGGTGACGCTTGCTCTGGCCCATCTAGCTTGGCGCCTGAAGATCACAACAGGAGCCCGTGCAACTGAAGCCTGGCGCATCACAGAAATGCAATGAAAGCGTGCTCGTGTGCGCCGCAAGGCCCGAGAAGAATCCACTGCCACATGTGGGCAACTGAACCTTCAGGGCCCAGAATGACATCATAAGTCACCTCCGGACCCACAGCCACCAATCTTCCCTCAGATTTTTTAAGCCATGGTCATCGTCGAATCCGAATGACGAACATCACATATATCCCCCAGGTGCTTATGTCACACCAGGTCTTTAATTATGCACCCAGATCTTCTTAACTCTAACTGAATTAACTCTTCTCAGCTGTGCTCAACTCAGCTCTGCTCATATGTGCCCAGCTCAAATCTCTGTTCTGTACTTCCCACTCAGTTCAACTGTGCTCATCTCAACTCAATTCATCTCTGCTACCCCCTGGGCACCACCCTCAGACTTGAATACCCCTTTCCTCTCGCCTCCATCCTGTGAGATAGAACATCTTGGCAGAAAGTAGTGCTATCGCCCCGTACATTTTATCCAGTATAAAAATAAAGATGTCATGGTGCCATTATTCAAATCATTAGTAAGACCAATGATGATGATGATGGTGGCTTGCGAAGATCAGTGGGAAGTTCCCGCCAGGGATGGGCGGCATGCCTTTTAATGACTAATTAGTCCAATCCGTGATCTGCAGAGTCTGTGGCATTGTGGGCAGGTGTAGATCTGGCCTGCATTGCTGGGCTGCGGACCTGGGTCTTTCCTTCTCCTTCTTTTCTCCTGGATGTTCAGTCGTCTGGTTTCCTCAAAGTGTTGGGTTCCCATGAGCGTTGAAGATCTCCAGCTACCTCTATCTGATGCTGACTGCTTCCATTTCTTGGGGTTGATGTCCGCTTGGTATAGTTGCTTCTTCAGTTGGTCCTTGAATCTTTTCTGTGGTGCGCCTGTATTGCGTTTGCCTTGGACCAACTCCCCATAGAATACTGCTTTCGGCATGCGAGTGTCAGGCATCGGATGTGTCCTGCCCAGCGAAGCTGTTTTAGCATGAGCACTGACTTGATGCTTTGCAGTTGAGCTCTTTCTAGGACTTCTATGTTCGTTATGGAGTCCTTCCACTTGATGCCCATGCTAGACCAAAGGCATCTCTGATGGAACTGCTCCAGCCGCTTTGTTTGTCTCCGGTACAGCACCCATGCCTCTGATCCATATAGCAGTGTTGACAGCACAGCAGCTCGGTAGACTTGCATCTTTGTGGAGAGTCGCAAGGAGTGGTTTTTCCATACTCTTTTCTGGAGGCGGCTAAATGCACTGCTTGCCTCTGAGAGGCGGTTGTCCACATCTTTGGTCACTGTAGCGTCGTTCGATATGACGCTGCCCAGGTAGGTGAATTGCTCTACC
The DNA here is from genome assembly GCF_041734735.1 of Babylonia areolata. NCBI lineage: Eukaryota > Metazoa > Mollusca > Gastropoda > Neogastropoda > Buccinidae > Babylonia > Babylonia areolata. The sequence goes on from NC_134886.1 coordinate 12,501,360, forward strand.
CTGTTAAGGGGATGGCCATCAATCCTTATGTGGGGAACAGTGTACACGGTCCCTGGTGCTTTTTGGTGGAGGACTTCAGTTTTCTTCAGACTTGTAGTCAGACCGAATGCATTGGCTGCCTGTGAAAAACGGTCTACAATGACCTGCAGAGCTTCTTCTGTGTGTGCCAGGAGGGCGCAGTCGTCTGCAAAGAGCAGGTCCTGGATAGCTTCTTCTGAGGTCTTCGTGTGGGCCATGAGTCTTCGCAAGTTGAATACGTTGCCATTGGTTCTGAATCTGATGTAAATCCCCTCGTCTAGATCCTCCTTTGCTTCTCGCAAAGAGTGTAGGGGCTAATACGCAGCCTTGCTTCACTCCATTGCTGATTGAGAATTCTTCAGAGTAATCACCATTGCACTTACCCATTTGTCCTTCGTGGAGTTGTAGGATTGCAAGGAACTTTGGAGGGCATCCCAGTTTGGTCATTATTTTCCATAGGCCATCTCTGCTGACTGTGTCGAAGGCTTTCGTGAGGTCTATGAATGCTGCATATAGGTTCATATTCTGTTCTCTGCACTTCTCTTGGATCTGCCTCAGCACAAAGATCATGTCAGCTGTTCCTCTATTTGCTCTGAAGCCGCACTGGCTCTCTGGGAAATGTACCTCACCAATGGATGGGATGAGCCTGTCTGGGAGAACTCGGGCGAGGATCTTGCCAGCAATGGAAAGCAATGTGACGCCTCTGTAGTTGGAGCAGTCTGAATAGGAACCCTTAGTAAGACCAATACTGGATTGGTAATGTGGTATGGTCCCCTTACCTTAGAAAACAAATTGACGTGATTGAAAATGTACAGAGAAGATTTACCAAACAAATTATAGGGATAGGTAGTGTGTTGTATGAAGACAGACTAACTAGTTTGAAACTCCCAAGCCTGGAATATTACAGGTTATGGGGTGATATGACTGAGACATAGAAGATTCTACATGGACATTATGCCAGTGATAAGACAAAACCTTTTCACTCCGTCTAAACTTCAGTAATCATACCAGGGACAACCACTCAAAGAAACTGATGAAGACATTCACCAAATCAAACCTTTTTCACACTTTTTTTTTACTAACAGGGTTGTTAACTTCTGGAATAACCTGCCCAGTAACATTGTCGCTGCAGGAACACTTAACAGTTATAAGAATTTATTAGATAAACACTCAGTGGAAGGATCAGTTGTGGAGTCCAAGTTAATTTCTCGCCATGGGAAGCTAGCCATAACATAAGTAATTGCTAACTCTTATATAAAGTATTTATTTTAAAAAATATATTTCAAAAATCCTAACTGATGAGATAAAGGCTGATAGAGCCCCAGAGCCGTGACACTTGATATGATATATCATGTGATACACGTTGCGCCATTGACATGTGGCGCTGTATGAAACGTAGCGGTAATGAGACAGTGAAACTGAAAATAGTAGTGCTACCGACCGATGTAGTGTGGTATTGGGCGTAACCTTAACGACACGTTGCAAGATTGACACGACTCTAAAGCGCTATCGGGATGTCCCCCTTCAAGATTATGGCTACTACACGTATCATATGCCTATGAGGGTGGAGGACGCATGTGCACTGTCCAAGTCACTTAATTCCCCGGGCAGGATGTGCTCCTCAAGTTGTCATTCTCCCTGAAAAAAAGGACTTTACCAAGATAGTAATATTTTAGCAAAAAAACGGTCATTTTGATCATTCAAAAGCTATGCTTCGGAAGAAGAAAAAAGGGGGTGGGGGGAGGAGGGGGCGCGGACGAGGAAGGGGGGCGTAGAAAAACAAACAAAACAACAACAGTGAGTGTTGCACACGTTTTAAGCACAATACTCTCCATCAAAAACAAAATAAAACATATACAAATCTCCTGGGCAATGATTGCTTATTAAAATTGTGAATATTGATCCATTAATATAATGCTAATTTCTCGGCATATACCGGTAGAACACCACTCCGCTCGAAACTCCAGTTCAGTTTCAGTAGCTCACTGAGGAGGCGTCACTGCGTTCGGACAAATCCATATACGCTACACCACATCTGCCAAGCAGATGCCTGACCAGCAGCGTAGCCCAACGCGCTTAGTCAGGCCTTGAGAAAAAAAAGGTGAATAAATAAAAGATAAGCTTACATAAATAAATAAATAAATAAAAATTATAGAAAAAGATAGTAGTAACAATAATGATAATAATATAATAATAATAAATAAATAAATAAGACAACAATGATGATAAATAAGCAAATAAATGTAAAACATGGAGACACACATTCACACATACACCCACACATGCATAACAGATATGTCCAAACATGCAGTTTCACAGATATGAAAGCACAGTCAAATACATATAAACGTACATGAGCTCCAACACACACACACACACACACACATTACCCTGCACCTCCTCTACCCCCTCCTCCACACACTCATTTCTAGTCTACGTATCGCATCTTCCACGGCACACACACACACACACACACACACACACTCACAGAGATGAACACTTACTTGTACAAGCACACACACATACGCCCATATCTCCCACCCCCAACCCCACACACATATGTACAAAGATATATATATCCTGTTGCTCCCACAGTGTAGGTATGCATACACTCACATACCTCATCCTCTACCCCACCTCCCCCCGCACCCCCACCTCCCCCTCACACACACACACACACACACACACACACACACACACACACACGCACGCACGTGCACAGAACTCTCCTGACACTTGTGTACACTTACACTCTCGCGCATGCACAAACGCACTCAAAAGCACAGACCCACACATACACACAAACACACACATACACACACGCACAGAGGCTGCCACTGATTGGCCGCAAGAGGGATGGGAAAAGATATCTGATGCCAAGAACGTGGCGTCTAGTGTGTTGCTCAGTCTATTGTATTTGGAAAAGCCCACAGAGACTTTGTTCCGTTTTGAAGAAATTTGCGCAATGTTGGTTTGGAAATGATGCCGATATTTGTTTGATTTGCATCGTGCTCTACCTTTGATGTTAGACTTACGGCCGCTCCCTCTCTCTGCTTTTATTTCTTTGAGGCGATCGATGGTGTGATGGCCTTGTACCTGTTCTTTCTGATATTATTTGACTTTTCTGGGGATTTCCGATTTTCCTAGATGTAGGCCGCTCGTTGGTGTTGCGTTACCAGCAAGTCTGTCAGCTCGCTCATTTCCCCTAACACCTGCATGTCCCGGGCAGTATGACCATGTGAGTTTTTTAATCTGAAAGTTGCGCATTGCCTTATGCCACTCTGGGCTCCCCATTCCGTTTTCAGTTTTCTGTATGAGGTTTATTGAGGCGGTTAGAATCATGGCATAATGGTTTCCGGGCGTATGGATGGACGATAGCCACTGGAGGGCGTGTGTCGCAGCTTCAACTTCCATCGTTAGGCTGGAGGTTGTGACTTTGTAGGCAGCATTCTCTTCCCAAATTGTTTTTCCATTTTGTTTCGCAGTGAATCCCCAGCCGGATTGGTCTTTGGTGACTGAGCCATCTGTGCATATGATGATGTCCTCTTCTTTACTGCCTCCCGAAACCTGGAGGGGGTCAAGCTGGTGTTCTCTTGACCCCCTCCCGGGGGGGGGGGGTCACTACCTTGTCGTGGTCGGGAGGTTTAGTGGCCAGTGATCGAGCGAGCTATGTCGGTGGGGGCATCAGTGCTTCTGGGGGTTTACTGCTCTAGTCCCAGGTCTTAATTGACAGCCTACATAGCCATTGTATCTGTTCAGGCTGAATAAGTGGTGGTTTTTGTACTGATGCCCCTGATAGGGCTTCCCATGCCGAACAGGTCGTGAGTGAGGCCCAAACTAAACGTGACCCACTGTCCCTTTCGCTATTCTCTATTCTTCTTTTTACCGCCTCTTTTCTGTCCTCAGCTCCCCATCAAGCCTTCTTTTCCACATTCTTTTTTTCTCTGCGGCCTTCTTCAGGCCCGCCGTGTTTGCCGTGCGGCGCGACCTGTGATGGAGGGGAATGAGATCCTGGGGAATGAGAAAGCACGCTGCTCTCAACACATCCCTTTGGCTCGGACCTCTCCTAAGACAGGCGGCACACACTGGCCCGTGTGTGTCAATCGGCTACCCCTTCGTGGGGCTGGGTCAAGACTGGCAGTTTGGAGGCTAGCGAGGATAACCCCCGTAGTGCTCGGTTCTCTGTCCCCGGGACCTGGGCATGATCGGGGGGGGGGGGGGGGGGGGGGGGAACACGTTGGACCTAAGCTGTTAGTCGTATATCCATAGAAGCAACCACAGGACTCGCTCCTCTGGACACCAGACAAGAAGAGAAAGTTCTCATACAGCATGAAAAATTCCAAAGACTTCCCTCACACCCAGCCTACCAACAGCTGCAAGAACTAACCAAAAATAAACTGAAGAGAAGCAGCTTCAACCACCTGGCAAAAAACTGCTGAGAACCCACAGCGACATCCTCCCCAGCACCCCTGAAGAACGAGAGCCTCTCCAGGATGCCGAAGAATGGAATCTTCAGCAGGACGGCGTGTTCTACGCTACAGACGTGCCAGGAGTGACCAGCAAGGGAGACCAGCCAGACTACATGCTGAAGACCCTCACGCTGGAGATGCTGCACGCAAAGTACAACGCCTCAGTGTGGACTCGCATCTACACTGACGGATCTGCTGATGCAGCCATTAAGAATGGAGGAAGTGGAATCTACATCAGACACCCAGATGGCCACACCTCCACTCACTCCCTGCCTGCGGGTGGACGCTCGTCAAACTACCGGGCCAAACTTACTGCTCTGAGAGAAGCTGCCAGACTGATCAAAGCAGACGAACACCCGCCTGAACACGTTGTCTTTCTGACAGACTGTAGATCAGCCATCCAAAAATTGCAGTCACCCAGTGAGCAGTTGGAAAGAGACACACAGCGCCTGCTTGGCGATCTCTCGCTACACACATACGTCGCTGTCCAGTGGATCCCTGCCCACTGTGGTCTGGCAGGAAACGAGGAGGCGTACAGACTGGCCAAGTCTGGCAGCAGACTGGAGCAGACAAACCAGCCAGTCTCATACAATGAGGCAAAAACCCTGGTCAAACGAAAATTCAAAAACACATTCCAGCAACAACATAGCCATCCACCTGATGACAGATGCCTCACCTGCAGCGATTCCAGCAGACAATCATATTCCGACTACGCACGGGGCACTGCCGCCTGCGAAACCACATGTACCAAATGAAGCTGTCACACACTCCTGACTGCCCGTGTAAGACAGGCCCACAAACCCCGGAGCACATCCTGCAGTCCTGCCCCCTGTATCAAGATGCACGCAGCAGTGGCCCTATGGAGCCACACTGGCAGAAAAGCTCTGGGGCACCAAAGAAGATCTCATCAAGACCACCACCTTCATTTCCAGCATAGGACTGCAAGTCTGAGACCATGATCACAGGGAACGCAGAAGAAGAAGTATATCCCTCCCGAAACCTGGAAGGGGTCAAGCTGGTGTTCCCTTGACCCTGGCCCCTAAGTTGGACCCCATGTGGGTGGGTAAGGGAGGGATGAATGTACAATTATTAAAACCATGACTTCCAAACAAATACACCCCCCTAAACTTGGCAAAAGAAGGAGACCAGGAACTGACGACTCTGACTCTGATTCGGAGGTCGGTGAGACCTCTGGATTTTGGCCGTCGTGGCTTGTGGTGGAGGGCGCTGATGACGACAAGCCCTTGTCGGCTCTCAGCCCCTTCGCTATCCAGAAGGGCTTCCAGTGTCTGGCAGGCTCACTGAGATCTATCAAGAGGCTGAGGAGCGGAGCATTTCTGGTGGAGACAGAGTCAAAAAGGTAGACACAGTTTCTGCTCAAGGCGACCACTTTTGTGGATAGGGCGTTGAGGGTTTCCCCTCACAAAGGACTGAACTGTTCAAAGGGGGTTATCAGATGCCCGGAGTTGAGAGGAGTGTCTGAAGCGGAACACCCAGCTCCTGCTCTTCAATGTCAGACAGGGTGGTGCCGACCCTCACCTGGAATTGTCTGTCTTGCAAAAAAATTGTGGATGAACTGGGACAGGTGTCCTCGGAAGCCGAGCTTGTGCAGGTCCGAGAGGATTCCAAATTTCCAGGTGGTATCGTAAGCTTTCTCTAAGTCAAAAAATATGGCCACCACATGCTGTTTATTTACAAAGGCATTTCTTACAGTGGTTTCCAGACGAACCAGATGGTCAACGGTAGAACGATGCTTGCGGAAACTGCACTGGATGTTCCGCAAGGGAGTATTCTGTCACCGGCTCTCTTCAGCATCAAAATTAATGACATCATTCAATCGTTCAGAAGGGATCGGACAGCTCGCTGTTCGTGGACGATTTCACCTTGTATGCAACTGGCAGCATGTATGCCAGCATCCAGCAACGGCTTCAGCTCTGCGTCGACAAAATCCAGTGTTGGGCAGAGGAGAATGGCTTCACATTTTAGTCCTCCAAAACTGAATGTATTCATTTTCATAACTTTCGCCAGTTCTATCCGGACCCTGAAATCCGTCTGGGAAAATCCACCATCCCGGCGGTCAAGGAAGCCAAATTTTTAGGGGTCGTCTTTGATCAGAAGCTGAACTTCCTCAGCCATATCAAACAGCTGAAAGTATCTTGCCAAAAAGCCCTGAACATCATCCGAGTTGTGGCACACATGGACTAGGGTGGTGATAAGAAAACTCTCTTGCACCTCTACAGAGCTCTGGTCCGGTCCAAACTGGATGACGAAAGTGTAGTATACGGCTCGGACAGACCGTCTTACCTGAAACTGTTGGACCCTATACACCACCAAGGGTTTCGTCTCAGCTTAAGTGCTTTCCGAAGCACCCCTGTGCACAGCCTGTATGCAGAGGCGGGGGAACTGCCTCTCTCCAACCGCAGATTGAAGCTGACCCTAAATTATTATTTGAAATTGTTTTCTGAACCTACAAACCCTGCTTACGACGCTGTATTCAACAACCCTTTCAACAAGAAATTTAAAGACAACCCAAACTGCATCCCTCCTCTTGGACTCTGCATTCAGCCACACATAGAAAATGCTGATCTGGATATCGGTGGCATCTCAGATTTCTCCAAGTTCCCCGACAGCCCTCCGTGGACCTTTAGATTACCTGAGGTCCGATTCGATCTGGCCTCGTACCGTAAAGACTCCACCAGTTCTCTGGCCTACAGAACTTACTTTTCAGAACTCTGCCACAAATTTCCCACTTTTCAAAAAATCTTCACTGACGGTTCCAAGTCAGAGGACGGAGTCGCTGCATCTGCGTTCTGTCCCGCCTTTCCTGACCGGCCCTCAACGGAACACATCCTGTCTGACAGCTCGGTGTACACTGCGGAACTGACCGCACTGGTTCTGGCAGTAAAAATGGTTCTCTCTTCAAAACAAAAGAGATTCATGATCTTTTCCGACTCTTTGTCAGCCCCGGAGGCGATCGCCTGCAGGAATATCACTCATCCCAAACTGCTGGAATTTTATGAAGCTTTTACTCCGCAACGAAGAAAGGATACGAGGTTGTGTTGGCCTGGGTTCCCGGACATGTTGGCATTCGTGGTAACGAAAGGGCAGACCTGCTGGCCAGGAACGCTGTAAAGAAAGAATTATCGAGATCCTTTGTACCATACACAGACATGAAGCGGAAGGTGAACACTTGTGTTAAGGATCTTTGGCAAGAGGAGTGGAACACCCAGACGGACAACAAGCTCTTCCAGATCCGTCCAGACCTAAAAGAGACCCTCCCTTCGGGGGTGAAGAACAGAAAGGAGGAGTCTGTGCTGTGCAGACTGCGTGCGGGGCACACTTTTTTTCCTCATTCTTACTTGTTGAAGGGGGAAGAGGCCCCTAGATGTATTCCCTGTGATGAGCCTCTCACCATGAAACACGTGCTCCTTGACTGTTGGGATCTGCAACTAAAGTTACTCAGCTGCTCTCAGCGTGTATACTCATTAGCAAATAATGCTTTACCATCGTGTCAAACCACATGTGAAGTGGAGAAATCAAATGATTATGTTGTTTGGGTAAAAAAAAACCCAAAAAAAACCAATGAGTTTAGTTGGAAATTACTGCCCTTTGATTAACAGAGGGAACATTCACTTTCACTACCCTTTGTGCCAACATTCAACAATCGACTGAGTCATATCCGTCCCTCACCACCCCACCTTCCTGTCTTTCTCTGTCTTATTCATCATCAAGATCAAAATATAATCTGCTTTGTTTTTTGGTATATTGTCTTATTATGCACGGAATTGAACATATCTTATCACCAGTGGCTTATCTCCAAGCCTCTCTCACCCCTCTCTTGGTGTGTGTGTGTGTGTGTGTGTGTGTGTGTGTGCCGAGAGGGAGGGAGGAATGGAGAGAAATATCTATGTATTTATTTG
>NC_134886.1:12832266-12872266 GCF_041734735.1 Babylonia areolata
AGGTTCAACCCTATGGTACTGCTCAAGGTTCGTGCAGTGGATCATGAGATCAGTAATCATTATCATGTTGCCCACTTTTCTTTCTGATCTTACCAATTGCGTTTATTCAAAAAACATAATCACATCCAAATTTTATTTGACAGTGTCACACACACACACACACACACACACACACACACACACACACACACACACACACACACACATATATATATATATATATATATAAATTTTTAGTGTGTGTGTGTGAAACTTTTTATCTTCTGAAGAGAACATTCTTTTGTTTTGTTTTGTCATGGTCAAACAAAAAATGAAATTCTTTCATCCTTTGTAGCCATGCTTTTGTTTGGTCACCTTTTCAGTGTACCTTTGAACAGGTACAATAGCGGAATGGTTAGAGAACTGGACTTTCAATCCATGGGTCCTGGGTTGAAATCCCATCCTTGTCTGGTGGGATGAGGGTGGAGGTTTTCTAATCCCTGTGTGAACCTGTGTGCCAACCAGCTAGAGCCTGACCCCCCTTCATACTTTTACACATGCAGAACTTCTAATGCGCATGTTAAAGATCCCATATCCCATGTCAGTATTTTGTGGGGTATGGAAACATGAAAATATGCAGCATGCACACCCTTAAAACAGAGTATGGCTGCCTAAATCATGGGGTATAAAGGTCCATGTATGTAAAAGCCCACTCTTAGAATATACTTTACGAGTAAACTTGGGAGCTGCTGTCCATGAACAGGGAAACAGATGACAAAGACAAAAAAGACACACTCTTTTGTTGTATTTGAAAGACTTCGTTTTCTTTTCTTTATAACTTAATGTTTCAATTAGAAATACATATAAACGCATACATGTATTCAAACATTGGTAAAAAAGCGAAAGAAGAAAAACCCAAGACGAAAATGATGACTACAAAGGATGAAAAAGGGGGAGCGATCCATAAGAAGAAAAGGATTAGATACAAAGAGACAGGCACGCGATAAAAGAGCGTCAAATAGAAAATACAATAGCAGTCAGATTAAGAACACCTACATAATAATGTCTTATAGTTACAGTTTGTGAATTTTAATATTCAAAGACTCAAATCAGTGTCAAGTATGTTTCAACAACTGCAGTAAGTGTGAAACAAGTCACCACAATGAAGTGACGGAAAAATAATCAAGATGGGTCAGAATGTTCCAAAAAGGCACGATAAACGAGCCAGTGTGTGCGAATGTTTGTATTGGTGCAGTTGACTTTTGCATTATGTTCTACTTTGTATCTGTATTTCAACTCCTTTTGGAATCCAGAAATATGTGGCTTTATTTGATTCTTTTTACATCTAAAGATATCGGACTTGGTAAACATTATGACAAAATCAAGTGTAATATCCATTTGAACTTCTGAATCTGTACTAAATATAACATTTCCGTTTAATTTCAAGTTGGAGGACGAGGTACACTTTTCATTTAATTCTCTTTGTAATGTGGACCAGAAATGCTGTACACATTTACGTCTTCATAGAAAGTGCACGATTGAGTCTCTCTGATCGAGACAAAAGTGCATCTGTCAATCCAACAATTTTCATTTCTTTAATAGTTATATTTGTTGCTAATAATCTGTGTACTATTCCAACCTGAAGCCATTTTAGCTTGAAATCTTTTATTTTGTTCATTTTCAAAAATACCTCTTTCCAATTAATTAAAACAGCAGTTTGGATTTAAGTCATTTGCAGTTAGTATATCATAGTATTGGTTTGCGCCTTTCTGTACCGAACAAAGAGCTCTCAAAGCAGCAGTTGTTTCCAGTGACTTATTGTATTTTATCTGTATGCTGAAAGTTTATATAATACTTTTAATAGCTGCTAAATAACCCGCATAAGTAACGAAATCCATGTTCATAGCATATTTTATGTTAAGGTCTGTCTGCTTCAGATCCTCCACATTGTCTATCAAAAAATGTACAATGCAATGAACCCCATTTCCACCACATTCTTTACGTTTTATAGTTTGGCCACCTACTATAATTTTCTCGTTAAATAGAACAGGTTCAGCTAACAAATGACTAGTTTTGGTTTGTACTTTATCACAGCATTGTTTGTAAGCCCTAGAAGTATGCACCAAAAACGTTCTCTTTTTATTTTTATCTTCTTTAAAAAAAAGAAAAGAAAAGGAAAAATCATATTTGTACCGCGAATCTTCAAGTCCCTTAAAATGGATGTCTACTGATGCAAATGCTTTTCCACTTGTGGTTCGTATTTTCAATTATATTTTCAAGTTTGGGGTTCCAAGCCCTCCATCTTTTATGTTCTTTATTGTTATTCCCTGCTTAACTTGTCATCTTTGTTATTCCACACAAATTGGAAGCATAGTGTTTGAAGTTTCTCGGTTATTTCATCGGGTGGGTTTGGCAAGAGCAGCCAGAGATATATTACTTTGGACAGAATTAGTGATTTTAGAATGGCAATTCTGTTTAGAGGTGTGGTACCTTTCTTTGGCCAAATGTTAAATACTACTTGAACTTCAGTTTTTTTTTCTCAGAGTATTTTTTAAATTCACACTTTGTTCAGTTGCTAGTGAACCAGATACCCAATATTCTTTTCTTTTTTCTTTTTTTTATTCCATATTTTTATGTCAATTTGATTTAGGCATGTACTTATCACTTGCATTTTTTCACTTCCAAGCCATTACTCGTATCTTTTCTGCACTAAATTAGCCATTTAGAATGTAAGCAAAAATCATAATTATGAATAGACAAAAAATCATGACAGAACGTACAGCTGAATCAGTTGAATACATCTAGGACTAATTACCAATTCTTCTGACTAATCATTAACCCCACAAACAAGGACAAATAGGAAAAATCATTTGAAAAGAAGATGGTACAATACATTTTTGTCATCAGCATAAGCATTAACCATATAGAATGCATTCATTGAGAAGAATGGTTTCACTCAAATAACCACGTAGCTGTGCGACATATTTCTGGTTTGTGTATGTGTTACAGCAACAAAAACAGCAGACATGGACATCAGCGTCAAGCTGACGGCCCCAGTAGCAGCGAGTTAAAGATCACACCACAGACCCAAGACCCAGCATCACATCCACGTTCACTAGTGGAAATACACAAAACACACCGAGCTGAATGTACTACACTGAATATAGATAGATTGATAAAAAGATATGTTTATATATATATATATATATATATATAGAGAGAGAGAGAGAGAGAGAGAGAGAGAGAGAGATACATTATAGCAAGTTCATCATACGCACACACACACACACGCACACACGCAGGCACGCAGGCACGCTGGCACGCACAGAATATCAGCGACATACACCAAAAAAGCACCATATAAAACATGAATGGAGAGAGAGAGATATATACTGAAATCGCGTAACCATTCGAGCTTTCTGGAGGTTGAAACATTATTTCTATTACACGTTATCTAAAAATGCATGAAAAATGAATAAATTGTAGCCAAGTGCTCAGCTGGCTACTAACCGTAGTTCAACTCACAGCACATGCCGCAAAGCAGACGACAGCTTTACTGCAGTGACGGTGTCCAACCATTGACATGAGGAGGTAACTCCTGTGGCGGAAGGCTATGCAAATTCGAATTTGAACTGTAAGCTGTTAAGTGTCCGCCAGTCATTTTTCGAGGTGCCACTCTCAAGCACACATCAAGCGTGTTGCACACACAGTCAGCTGCCTCAAATTCTGCTGCATTGTCTTATCTCTTCTTCTCATCTCCTTTTTCTTTATCTCCTTATAACTATTCTAAAATAAAACAATAGAAAACCCTCTTTGTGACTGGCCTCTACATGTTCCTGGCCTGTGCGTGAATCTTTTCTGTTCTTCAATGCAGTAAATCAGTATTCTCTTAAACTGTCCCTTTATAATAATACTACTCGGTTTTATAACATGGCTACAAAAGAAAGGAAACAGTCAATCTTGATCATTCTTCCACCACAAGCTACATTCAGATCCACCAGAGGTGGAGGTGCAGTTACATCAATTGGAACGGTAGACTTGGTATCAAGATTCTCCCTCACCCCTCTCCTCCCTAACCTCAACATTCCACACATGGATGTCCATTTGTAACACCACTCTCGCAGGTTTGGCAAGTAAGTACCAACACTGTCACATTCTTGTCACCAAGCACGCCAGGAGCAGTAACGACAACATTCGTTAAAGTCTGTTTTTCATAAATACGGTATTTCATTCCACTGAGAGAAGACGGAAGAAACGTGGTAAGGCAAGGCAAGGAGTTTATTTAGAATGTAGTGAAAATAGGGTTCATCTTTAAAATTATATATCATGCAAATAAACAGAGCAATGTCAGATATTAGAAATAAACTCATTCGTTCAATCAATATTAATACCCATTAACAAGTAATATTTCACTCATAATACAAACACTTTCTTTCCTATAGATAGACAAAATATAAATGGAGGTGGAGTGCAGAAAGTAAGTCTCCAACAGTTAAGGAAATGAAATAAATGAATAATTAGTTGTTTTTCTTTTTGAATAACAAGCACCATTGAATACCAAAATGGGAATGTTATTTATTCAATGAATAGTCTGCATGTGTTTATGCGCCTGCGTGTGTGCGTGCGTGTGCGTGTGTGAGTACATGCGCACGCATGACTTAGTTTCAGGGTGTCAGTCTTTCGTATTATTTCTCATTTCTCTGTTAAAGAGCACATCAACGTCAGTGTAAAAGCCTACTTTGATTATTTTTCTATCTTTAAGTTTGCATATCACTTTTTCTTTCGAAGTCCATACCAACCGACATGGTTGGTGAGTGACTGAGACTTACTTCAGCAGCTGATAACTGGCTTGCATCAGGTCCTCACTAACTGACATACATGACTCTTTCAGTCGATGCCGCTCGGCAAGAACCATTCCTCTCTTTAGTCTTGACAGGAAACGAAGGAGGATCGGTCGTGGTCTGTCGCCTGTTTGCCCGCTCGATGCGTGATGTCCGCATCACTCGTGGAAATGGAAGTAACCCCAACCTGTTTGTTGAACACCTCAATGGGCACAGTAGCCGAGTGGTTAAAGCGTTGGACTTTGAATCTGAGGGTCCTGGGTTCGAATCTCGGTAACAGAGCCTGGTGGGTAAAGGGTGGAGAGTTTTCCGAATTCCCAGGTCAACATATGTGCAATCCTGCAAGTGCCTGAACCCCCTTCTTGTGTATACGCACACAGGAAATCAAATAAGCACGTTAAAAATCCTGTAATCCATGTCAGCATTCGGTGGGTTATGGAAACAAAAACATACACAGCATGCACGCCCCTGAAAACGGAGTGATGCTGCCTGCATGGCGGGGTAAATAAACAAAATGGTCATACACGTAAAATGTTACACGTCTGTATGAGTATGTGTGTACATGTGTGCGTGGCTTAAACATGTCACTTTTATATCTGTTTCAAAATCGTCTTTTGTCACCATATTGAGTAAAGTATCTTTATTATTTTGTAACGAGTTCTTTGGGTTTTTTTTAATCCGTGTCGTCGACTGAGGATTTTTCCCTGTCACTGTCTTTATTTCTTTTGTTTTTCTCGCTAATAACTGGAGTGCTCAAAGCACTATCACTAGCAGAGGAGGTTGAGGTTTGGTTTCTTTGGTCCCCGTGAGACTATCTCAGGTCCCGGGACCAACGGGTTCTGCCATGTGCGATCGGGCCAATGTGTCTTTCTAGACGCGTTTAGGCGGGATAGCTCGGACTCCCAACAGTCAGAAAGGCAAGGTAAGGCAAGGCAAGGCAAAAAGTCTATTTCTTGTGGCCCCCTAGGACTGTGGGGGATTTGAGTTCGGGCATGACCCCAAGTTACCCCAATTGGAGTGTGATTTTGTTGAGTGATGTGCCGCATTCCCGTGTTCTCCCCAGGTCAGGTCACCCCAGTATCGCAACGGAAGGGGATCTTAGGTGTATGACCCTCACCTGCTGGTCAGGTGACACCACTGTCCAGATGGTTTCCCCTTCTGGGGGAGGCACGCATGTGTCAGGCAGGCCCGGGCTGTCGGCCGCCAGTCTGCCGGCGGTCTGACACCCAGGTTGGGACAGGTTACTGGACTTCCCGTTGACTGGTCAAGTTCTTTCTTTTTTTCCTTCCTAGAGGTCAATGTGCCAGTGAGCTTTGGGGATGGGCTCACAGGATGGTTGGCACCCACGGGTAGATCTCCCCATTCTATCCGTACAGTGGCGCGCACCTGGCGACTCTGGGATGCCAGGAGGGCCAGGGATGACCCCAGGTCCTTTCCTCCCTAGACTCAGCCCAGCACCCCTTACCCTATACACTTGGTGCGTCAGATGGCTCCAGCCTGTCTACTTGTCGGTCGGCCCACGGACCCAACACCAAAGTTGTACAGGAACTCACTCCTACTGGGCCACCTTCTCCCTTGCTGGAGGTCCTGGTGCCAGGGGTCCCTTTGGGAGGGTGTCATGGAGTCATTCGACCCCATGGGTGGATTCTCTTTTTCAAACCATACGCAGATGCTTCTATGGTGCAAGCTTGGCTGCTATGAGGCTTGGGGAGAACACTCATCCTCTTCCTTCTGGACTCTGCTGCGCACCTCTTACCGGTCGGCACGCATCGAGGGGTTGGCTGTGAACACCCAATCTCTGGTCAAAGCAGCCTACATGGTCATCTTACATCACCTTCAAGGACCCTTTCCCTTGGGCTCCCCTTACTAGCGCCTCCGTCTAGGGACTGACCACTTCTGGGTCACCCCAACAAGATCAGTGAAGCTTGCCGCTTCTTTTTACCACTCGTTCTTGCATTGGGAAGATTACTGGATGTTCATGCCCTCCATGCATGTCCCTTCCTAACCATCTCAGGCGGTACAAAGTGACGAGATTGGAACAACCCTCGTAGGCGTTGCAGCAGGCATAAAGGGGATAATCAGCCAGCAACTTACCAGCCTTTTGATTGGCCGACTCTTCTTTCCACTGGACCACACACCCAAATCTGGAGACCCTCTTGGGTGTGTCCAGGTGTGAAGGAACCCTGCCTTATATGGACTGGGAGGTTAATTTCGAATTGCTGTTCTGGGGTGGGAGAATACAGACGGTTATTCCTCCCGTCTCCTTGGTTCCAGGTCGAGTCAATGTTCACTTTGTGTTCAGGCTGAATCCAGTTTGGTCCTGGCGGCACTGGGGCTGACCATCCCCACATGGGTCACTCTGCCATCAGCCCTCCAAATCTGCGCTTCATGCCACAATATCACCATTAACCCTTCTTTGGCAGCACGGCGCCACCTCCAGGACCACTTCTTGTCAAAAGGTCCTACAGACGGCACAGGAGTTGATGATTAAGCTTGCCCACATGGGCAGGGGTAATTATTCTGAAACCCCCCCCCCCCCCCCCCCCCACCCAGCATGGAGTCTGTCCCAGCGTGGAAGTACCTCAATAGACATGAATGAAAAAGACTCTTCCAGGGGTGCGGTTGGGTCCTCATGCATCCCTGTTCACCCAACCCTCTATGGTGTGAAGCCCTATGGGCAGGACAGAGGGCGTGTCCCACAACCCCTTTCCTTCCCTACTCTGGACACTCTTTCTCCAAGACGTTTGGCTGAGGCGGACAAATACGCCTGTTGGTGCCTGCTACATGTTTCCTCCTCGTTATGCTGTATTTGTCGCTTTCCTCTACAGGGCCAGTCACGTGTAGGAAGAGCATAGACTCCCGCAAGGTTCGGAGTTGTCTTCTCCTGAATCTCTTTAACTCTTCAGCTATCCACGGCTGACTACTTTTGGCGACAGAGTGGTTGCCAGTCTGACATCTAAGGCAGTGCTACTACCAGCGTACACCTCAACTTCATGCTTGCCAGAAGGGGCGCCGTCATCCATCTCTCTAACATCCCGTGGGAAGAAAGAGCTGCCTTCCACCCAGCAGCACTCCTCCTTGGGTCTTTATCCCCTGGAGAGAGCTGGGGTCTGATTACACCCCAAATGACACAGACACACTTTAGATCCTCAGGTTGTTCAGCCGTAGCAAGTAGGGGTTCTCTCCCATGCACAACAGTGGCACGACGTGGGACTCGACGATTGGGTTATCTGGATGCATGCTATTTTGGGCGGAAGATTCCCCTTCTTCTAAGACCCACTCCTCTCCCCTATGTATTCAGCTTAGAGGAGCAAGATAACATTTTGACGATGGGGCTATCACACGGCTTCTTGAAGGCATGACATCAGACCTCAAACCGGGGCCCTGGGTTTTATGGCCGCCCGCTTGTGATTCTAAAGGTCCCCAGAGGGAGGCAACCAATCCTGGATTTGTTCCCCTCACCACTTCCTTCCAAATTCTTATAAACACACAGGCATTCATTTGCGAGACCATTCAGCAGTGCAATGTGCTGCTGCTTTCAACCTGCAGGATGTGGGTTTCCAGATCCTCATTCATCCGGCATCCTGCTGGTACCGGACGTTCATGTAGAAGGACAGGATAATCTAGTTCTCTGCCCTCTGCTTTGGTCATTCCATTGCCACCTATCCTCTGTTGAAGGTGGGGCTGGCATGGGTATTCAGGTTCAGATTAGAGTTCCTGTGTGTAGCTACACAACTGACTCGACTTGGCACAGTCGCAGGCCATGTGTACAAAGCACACGTCCAGAATTCTGGACGGATTGTCGTAAAAAGGGGGAAACTGCACTCTCGCCAAGTTAGTCCTCCAAATTCTGCCACACGGTCCATGATGGTTGGTCAGGGGTTTTAAGTGTTCAGTTCAAGGTGCACAGAGACAAGGCTTGTCTCAGAGGACTTAGCCCAGGGTCATGCACATCTGTCTGGGAGATTTGTTCCTCAGAATGACATTAGCAATTGCTTATTCCCCCCCTCCCTACCCCCCCCCTCCCCCTGGCTCAGCCCCCATACTTCAAGTGACGCTCTTCACGATGCATTCTCACGAGGAATAAGGAGCCCACTCGGGCTCACTTCTTGCAGCCGTGATTTGGTCGTCACGTGAGCCCAAGTGAAACTTTACTCTTCTGGAACTTGCAGCAGTTCGCTGGGATCAATTACACTCCACAGGGGAGGAGGCCATAAAGAATATCCACACGTTCACAGACAACACAACTGCTGTGTACGTGAGCACAAAATAGGTGGGTGCGGGGGCCTTTATTAACCTCAGACTCTCCTTTGCTTTTGCTACAAGGGCATTGAGCTCTCAGCAAGACACAGAGTGGCAGTATCAACCTCAGCAGGTGCTCGAATCAGGTTCAAGAGTGTCCTCCACTTGGAGTGGACCCTACACAACGACACCCTGCAGGGGGGTGTGATGTTTAGGGTCTCCACAGAGAGTGGTTCTCTTTGCCACAGGTCAACAGAAGACCCCTGTTTTCTGTCACACTGGTTCTAGACGCTGAAGCTTGGGCAGCGAATTCTCTAGACTGGAGCAAGCTGACCGCTTACACTCTCCTTACTTCCCAATCCCGCCCAAGGTGGTTTGAAAGCCGGGTGGGAACGCCAACAGATCAGAACCTAAGGCGTTTTCAGTTCCTTTGCTACTGGATTTTTCGAGCTCAGGAGGCACCCGCTGTTGCCACTCCAGCCACCTTTCAGCACTTGGTGCTTTTTGCCAGGATTTGGAGGTGGCCTTCTGCCGTTCAGAGATTTCTTTAATCAGTTTCCACCTCAGGGAAGTCTGTATGCTCATGGCACATGTTCCTAGGGGTTTCCTTTGTCGTAGCTAACTCAACTGTCACTGTTACATGGGGCCCCCGTTTGAACCAGCTGGCACTGCCGTCCTCCATTTTCTTTGAAATCTGCATCAGTTTGACATCAGTTTGGTAGAGTGTATGACACCAAAATGAGGATTTTGTGTTATATTCCCAGTTTGGTAAAATATACTTACCATGTCAAACTCAGTGCCCGCCCATCCGTCCCCATGCTTCTTGCCGTGCTTCACATGGGGTATTTCTTTGCTGGCAATTGAAATGATTAAATGATCAATTACCTCCTGCCGGGAATGGCGTTTCATTGGCTAGCAGATGGCGGTCTAATGGTGAGACGTTTTATCACTGAGTTGCCGCGAAAATATTTAGCCGAGAGGAGCAAACAGATAAGCCAGGTTTGCATCAGTTTTACATGGTAAGTATATTTAACCAAACTGGGAATATAATACAAATTCCTCATATTGTATTTGGAAGCTTTTCTCTCTGGGATACACATCAAGACGTCAGTTTCGCTGACTTTCTGGAATAAACTTCTGTTTCACTGACGTTCTAGAACAAACTTCTGTTTCTCTGACTTTCTGGAATAAACTTTTGTTTCAATATGACATTCTGGAAAAGACAACAACAGTTGTTTCAATATGGCTTTCTGGAATTGAATTTCAGCTTCATTCGGATGAAAATAATATAGGCGATGTGCACTTTTGCGTGTAGTCTTTATTTGTTGTATTATTATCGAGTGCTTGCATGAACGTGCGCGCGCGCGCCTGTGTGTGTGTGTGTGTTCTCAAAGCAGCAAGATTCGAGTTTGCATGCGTGCTATTGCTCATGTTCTCGCGATCAGGTATTTTGTGGAAAGATGTGAGCTATCCCGTATTTTCACAAACTGTCTTCTTGTGATGAGTTGTGTCCCCAGCACATGAGAAAGCTACGAGGAATGATACCGACTGCGTGCCTAGTTTTGTGCAAATGGTTGCCTATAAATTTATCAAATTTGTTGAGAGAGAGGGAAGGGAGGGGGTGTAAAGATTTTAATTACCTTGTTTCTTTCGTTTTTTTTCTCAAGGCCTGACTAAGCGCGTTGGGTTAAGCTGCTGGTCAGGCATCTGCTTGGCAGATGTGGTGTAGCGTATATGGATTTGTCCGAACGCAGTGACGCCTCCTTGAGCTACTGAAACTGAAACTGAATTGTTTCTTTCGTGTTTGTGGTTGCTACTATTTATTTCAATATTTTCGTGAAGCGAAGGGAAGCATCCATTGCAGTGTGGGTTGTGCTGATTGCACGGGAATCTCATGTGTCTCAGTTCAGGCTGTCACTGAACTGAGATCAGCCTTTCCTCAGCTGGTCAGTCAGTGACAGGATTCTGGGCTTTTCGCCCGCGACTGGCATAGGAGGCAGTTGTGTCTGCTTTGCGTTCTTCAGGGCTGTTTGCCCGATTCTGCACTCGTGAGTGGGGATAGTTTTCCTCAAAATGGTTGGTGTTCTTCGGTCGGTGTTCTGTATTCTATGTCTTTCAGCGTCTGGGTAGCGGTACCCGCCTGGAAGTGCTTTCAGCGTTCCCACTTTCCGTGTCTTCCACTGACTTCCCTGTCCATCCACTGACTTCCCTACCCTTCCACTGTGCATCCATTGTTCTTCCCCTTGGAATCCCACTGCCAGCCTTTGACGTCCATGGTCTGGGCCTCCATTGACCGCTGCCACCTGCCGCTGCCTTCCATCACCAGCGTTCTCCGGCCTTGTGCTTCTGCTTTAGTTCATTTCCAGTCTCGTCGTCACTTACTGTTCCTCGTCGTCGTCACTTACCGTTCCCGCTCATCTTCTTCGTCGTCGTCACTGTTCTTCGTTGTCGTCACTTACTGTTCTCCATCGTCGTCGTCGACACTACTTCATCATCGTCGCAACCTCCTTACCTCATCATCAACATTGTGCTTATGTTTTCATGTCACCATCTACACACACATTCACACATCATAAAAGTGATTTATTCACCTGCGATGACTGTCAAAAAACACTTGCCAACTATGTATTTCAGTGCATGCGTATTAGATGACCGTTTATTTCTTTGTTCCCTTTGTTCTTTGTTGTGTCTATTAATCCTTCGGGATTTTATGACAATAAATAAGTCAAGTCAAGTCAAGTCAAGTCAAGTCAAGTCACACTCACACACACACTCACTCATGTGCTAAATCGTTTATTTTCCTTCCAGGAGTGAATTTATTCACTCTTGAGACCATTGGCCTTCACTTGAAGGATTGTGATTATTTCCACGTTTGTGCCATTCCATACCCTGTAGTTAATTTGCTGGATAACTTGTCTTTGTAGTAGTGTGCTTTGTTGTTTTCCGTCGTCTGTTAAACACTCTGTGCATTGTTTGCTCCATGTACCGAATACATATATATTGAACTATTATTCTGTTATAGCATGTGTTTGTGTTGTCGGGGTGTTAGTGCTGGGTTAGGTGGGGGTTACTAATCCGGTCTCATATAGAACGTGACATCCGTAACTCCAGCGATATATGGATATTGTATGATGTAATCACTGTCAGACTCCAACTTTTTACCGGTGTCTGTGTCTGACAGACACTGTGATATATACACCGATAAACGACATCACAAAAATGTCCTCGTTGTCTGGCTCATGTGGCAGATCCCGGCCTGTTTCTCAGAGAATGACGTGGTACGGGTACGTGATGACGTCAAGCTGCTCAAACTTCTCAATTGTCGGGTGGGATGGAAATCTGCCATGGAGAAGGTAATCCTTGACTGTCACTCGGCGTCTTTTGCTACTACTACTACTAAGTTTCGTCAACATCCGTCCTTCCTGACATATAGCACACCTGTTTCATTTTCACCTTCCATTCGCAGTCTTGGCGCGATCCAAGACAAGTCTCCAACAGCACATTTCGAATGTCTGGAAAGTTGCCTATCTGGAACTGCATAGAATCAGCTCTACCTGCCACTATCTCTCAACTGATGCAACCAGAACACTTGTATGCGCTTTGGTTATCTCAAAATTGTATCATTGCAATTTTCTTTTGGCCGGCGTTCCCAAATATCTGTTAGATTTAAAACGAATTCAGAATAACGCTCCCAGACTCATTTGCAGAGCTTCTAAATTTGACAATGTTTCTCCACTGGTTGCCGGTTTCTGACCGAACATACTTTAAGCTATCCATTCTCACTTTTTCTGCAGTCAACAGATCTGGCCCAGAGTATCTTTCTGAACTCCTCCATATCTATAATCCGCCTCGCCAGCTCCATTCTTCCTCTGATACTCGACTTCTCAGGATACCTCACATCAAAAGTAAAACCTACGGACACAGATCATTTTCTTTGTCAATCACCAAGGATGTGGAACAAGCTCCCTGATAACCTCCGTCATTCTGACTCCCTTACCTCTTTCATATCTGGTCTCAAAACTCACCTCTTTCCTCAGTAATAAGTTCAGTTGTGGCAGGACCACTTCTTTGCGTGTGGTGTGCTTGACTATGTGTGTATGTATGTGTACACATATACATGCATGTGTATGAATGAGTATTTGTGTGTGTTGATATGTTTGATCACGCACGCGTGTGCGCGCGTTTGTGCATGTGTGTTTGTGTGTGCTTATGTGTGCGTATGTGTGGAGGGCTGCTGCTATATACAGAGGTATGTTAAATGTATGTATGCTGTGTGTGTGTGTGTGTGTGTGTGTATGTGTGTGTGTGTGTGTTTGTGTGCTACTGTTTGAGTGTATGTTACTCACATTTTGGTGTGTGAACATAACATTGATGTAATGTGTTTTACAAACAAGTGTTTTGTATAGCACCAGAACAGATTTCTGAAAAGTGTACTTTATCCATTATTATTGTCACTACCTGCTACTACTTCTACTACTATCCGTCACTATCTGTCTACTGCTGCAATCAAAACACTTGAGTGCGCTTTTATTCTCTCAAGACTGGATAACTGTAATTTTCTTTTGGTCGGTGCAGCGCCTGAAAATGACCCCAAGCACGGTTGTGACTCACCTGGACTCACCCTGAAATACTCCCCTTGGAGTTATTTTAGGACAGGTCATATCTTTTACTCCACCTCCTGCCACTCCAACTGGAAAACCTGAATTTTCCAAAATGCGCATTTTGAAAATCGCGTACCATTGAATTTACAAAGCAAGAGGTAAGGTCACATTTAGAGAGAAGTATTCCAAGATCAGCTGAAAAAGACTCTTTTAAATCTGGCCTCAAAGCTCAACACTTCTCTCAACAAAAAGTTTGTTGTGGTTATGTCCATCCAAGCAGTACAATTATATGTATCCATTTATAAGTGGTACGCTTGACTGTGTACATACATGTGTATGCATATGCATGTATGTGTGTGTGTGTGTGTGTGCGCGCGCGCGCGCGCGTGTGTACATGGGGGGGGGGGGGGGGGAGTGGAGTGGTGGTTATGTATATAGACATGTTTGTATGAATGTATAAATTGTGTTTATGTGTGTACATAACTTGCTTGGTACAGTTTGATGTGTATATGCCACTTTGATGTATTGTATTGTATTACTCTTGTCAAACAGATTTCTCTGTGGTACACACGGACTGCTCTCCCCAGGGAGAGTGCATCGCTACACTGAGAGCGCCACCCTTTTTGTATTTTTTTTCCTGCCTGCAGTTTTTTTGTTTGTTTTCCTATCGGAGCAGATTTTATCTACAGAATTTTGCCAGGGATAACCCTCTTTTTTGCTGTGGGTTCTTTTACGTGCGCTAAGTGCATTCTGCACACGGGACCTCGGTTTATCGTCTCATCCGAATGACTAGCATCCAGACCACCACTCAAGGTCTAGTGGAGGGGGAGAAAATACTGGCGACTCTACGTGATTGATACCCCTTGTACTGAGCCACTACGACGTCCAGCCATCAACCCAGTTGAAAGTGTACAAGACAGTCGTTAAGACAGCCTATTCTACGGTTATGATACCTGGACTTTTTTCAGAAGTCGCATCACGCTTCTAGAGCGCTTCCATATGCGCATAATCTTAGGCACACGGTGGCAGGACAAGGTCACAAACCTAGAGATCCTGGACAGAGCAGAGGCCACAGGCATCGAAGCCATTATCCTCAAAGCCCAGATTCGTTGGACAGGCTACGTCATCCGAATGGATGACTCCAGAATCCCAAAGCAACTCATGTATGGCGAACTCTGCATTGGCATTAAAAAAAGCGAGGAAGGCCCCCCAAACGCTTTAAAGACTTCGTAAATGCCAACATTGTGCATGCTGAAATCCCCCGAAGGCAGTTAGAGGAGCGGGCACACGACAGGGCTGGCTGGCGTGCTCTGACAAAGCAAGCAGCACAACAGCTTTGAGAAGTACCGCCACAGCAGCATCTCTTGGCCCGCGAGAAGAGGAAGGCAGCAGCAGCGATGCCCAAAGAGCCCAGACAGTTTCCCTGACGTCACTACAGACCCCTACGAAGATAAAAACTGGGACTCCATAGCTGTATGCGAGTCCACACACACAAGTCCACAGACGCGCATTGATGTTATCGTTGGACACCAAGTCTACCAAGTGACTATTACTACTACTGCTACTTTTCTTCTTCTTATTCTTACCCACCTCCTCGTCTCCCCCTGGTCTTATTCTCCATTTTCATCCTCTCTCTCTCTCTCTCTCTCTCTCTCTCTCTCTCTCTCTGTCTCTCTGTTCAGCCTTCCTAGATCCTTCCTGCCTCTCTCCCCCACCACAGAACCTTCTTCTGTACGTACATTCTACTTCCTTTGTGTCACACTCACCAAACACATTCCTCTGTTCTCCCGCACTTAAAAGACAGCTGGCAAAGTAGGTCGGGTGGCGAGGGTGGACGACGATGGCAACATACGGGTGGATTTCCATGGTGTTCAGTATTTCTTCGCACCCGCCAGCTGCCTCCCAGTGACTGATGGTGCCACCCCACAGGATACCCTGCCCTCGCCCCCTGGGAGTCTGGCAGCGGGAGCTCATGGGAACAGCCAGATACCGAACATTGATGATAGACAAGGTAATGTGAGATGGTGGCGGTGTTGGTAATGACGATGTTGGCGACTGTGATGAGCGTAATTAAGATGGTAGTGATGATCATGGTGGTGGTGTCAATGATGACGACTATGATGATCGTGATGTGGCAGTAGCAGCAGCAGCAGTAGTGGTTATACAATACAATACAGTTCAATAAAATATAAGTATCCCTGATAAACTGAATAAACTTCAGTGCATTGAGAATCACGCAGTCCGACTCTTGCTCCGTAAACCCATGCACAAGAGTGCAAAATCACTGCTCAGATGACTTCACTGGATTCATATGAAGGCTAGAATCCAAAGCAAGATTTCTTGTCTCTGCTTTCGGTGTCTGTATCACAGCAATATGCCATCATATGTTTCTGATCTTCTCCATCTGTACCACCCTTCTACGGTTCTATGTTCTTTTGACACCTCTCTGTTACAGTTCGTCTCTCTTGAGTCCTTTGGCAAAAAATCTTTTCCCGTCTTTTGGCCCAACTGTCTGGAACTCCCTACCTCTGTCCATGAGTGAAAACTCACTGCTTTGCAACTTTCAAAAAATGACAACAAAACACCACCAGCTTGAAGGCATGTCTTTGAAATTCACCTCTCTCCTGGTGCCCGCGACAGTGTGAGTGTGTGCTTGTATCTGTTTTCTGTATACATGTTGTAGAGGTGTTGTGTGTGGAAGAGAGAGAGATGAAGGTTGAGACTGATTTTTAAGTACTGTGATTTTAGTTGTGTATTGTTTGGGTTTCTGATATGTGCGTTAGATTTTAAGTATTGTGACATGGTTTTTATATGTAACATCAGTGTCAGGTATTGGGATATGACATTCAATTATTTAGATGTTTTGATATGTATTTTGAATGTTGTGGACGCTGTTTTTGTGTGTGAATGAATATACGTTATTGCTAGTGTTTGATGTCTGTGCAGAGTTATGAATGGAAGTTGACATTTTAATGTTTAAAGGCATGTTTTAAACATCATTTCTACATCGTACAGCGCAGTTGAGCATGTTTTACATGGAAAGGTGCTATTTGAATTCAAGTATCATTATGGTGATGATGATTATCATTATCACTGTTATTATTACGAACGCAATACAGTGCAATACATTTTTATTAGCCGGAATTACTTGCAGAGTTGTGGAGTTCCTTGTGGTGATGATGATGGTAGTGATGATGCTGATGAAGGCAACAACAACCATGTAGATGACGACGACGATGATGGTGGTGGTGATGATGATGATACAAAACAAACAATATACTCGACAGAATGTACACTTTTTTTTTTCTTTTTTTAAAAATACGTCTGGTCTCACGGTTGGAATCGCAACTGGAAGTGGGTCACAACGCACGAGTCATACACGTCCATTGAACACCAGCGCATTTCAGTCAGGTTGCTCGGACTGGATCTGTTGGATGATTTGGTGGTTCTCGTGGTGGTGGTGGTGCGTTGTTCTTCAGAATTTCCAGTTGTTGTTTGTTTCTGTCATATGTTTGGTGCTGTCTCAGTGAAGGTATCCTCACACCCCCATTTATAATCATGCTTAGGCTTGTCCTGTCGCAGTTTCGGCACCGGCAGTCGAAATGAAGTCATATGAGTTTAAGGTTAGGCCGCCGCAAGGCCACACACAAGAGGATATCCTGCACTACTGCTGATTCACTGCGGATTTGTTGAATACATCCGATCTAATTTTCTGTTCTACCTTTGAGATGGCGCTTCGTCAGAATGACAGTTTGAGTGAGCGATGAAGCTCGCCAGTCCAGTGTGATGACATGTTTTGGACAGGCCAGACGCTCTCGCGCCGCTCTGTTGCCACGAATTGTTGTGTTGTGATCATTACGTCTCTGTTAACCAGGACTCGTGTGTCCACTTTAACAGTTGTTCAACTGTTTCTCAGTGATTTTGAATGTGCGTTTTCTGTGTTTTCTCTTGACACCATGGATCTTCTCGACTGTGACTGAACAGCTCTGCCTCTTCACCCTGGGCAGAAGCTAGTGGGCTGTCCCCAGTCTGGCCTTAAACAGCCAGGCGAGGAAGATGCAGTCTTTAATCTAATACCCCAACCAAGAGGGTGGAACCTAATACCCTACCAAGGCGGTGAAACATATTATACCCTTACCAAGGTGATACGCCACTGACCTCTGAACACCATAAAAGAGCTATTCTTTCTGGAACATAAAGAACTCTGGCTGGTCACTTCTGTGCAGGTATGGAGTCGTTTGATATTACTAAAGATAATGCTTCCACTTGTCCCCCAGCAGGGCCTCCCTCTCAGTATATCACTCTTCCCAGTACTAATTTGATGACAATGATTACAAGCATGTAAAAGGAACTAAGATCTTTGGCAAGCCGTTTGGAAACACCTGAACCCCACTCCCTACACAGTATCCGTCCTCAGCACTGTCAATCAATTCCCCAGTATTTATTGTCTTATATGTGACAACTGGACAGGAAAGTCGACGGGAAGCGTGTATGCTTTAAACACAAGAAAGCAACAGCTACAACTGAAATGACGATACAACTTATTGATTCTCTGTGTGTTGGATAGCGTGTGAGAATGTGGCGATGTTTCGCCAAATACGGGATCTGGTGCAAGGTCAAGGCCAGAATGTTCAAGGGCACAGTGTAAGAGCACTGTTTGCCGCCATTCAGTTGGGGGATGCTGACCATGTTCGTCGGATCTGTGAGGACGATCCCTCAATGGTAACTCTCTCTCTCTCTCTCTCTCTCTCTCTCTCTCTATCCAGCAGGATCAGTCGGCTTCATTTGAGTGGTGATCCCCATTGTAGTACATTGTATTTTATTGTGTTGTATTTATTATACTTCAGCCTGAGCAGATTTCTTTGCATTGAATTCGGAATAATCCACCACTTTTTCTGTCTGCACGTGACAGGCTTTGCTATCAAAAACGATTTTTCTGCAGAATGTTGCCAGACACAACTCTCATGTTGCCGTGGGTTATTTTACGTGCGCACATGCTGCACACTGGACCACGGTTTGTCGTCTCATTCGAAAGACAAGCACCCAAACCTCCACTCAAGTCTTGAGGAGGGGTGAATAAAAATCCAGGTCCGTGGGGGACTCGAACCCGTGGACACCCGCTTCCTAGTCGGGCGCATTACCACAAGCCCACCGCTCCCCACACCACCTGGTATCCGGATCTATGAGAACTTTAAAGGATTCCTCACCGGTGAACGGCGCAAGGGCAAAAACGTTGTAGTTAGTGTGATCTCCCGCTTAGGCATGAACGGATTTCCAGGACACTTAATGAAAATGACAGGTCATGGAGTGGGAATGAACAAAAGATGTATGTGGCAATTCCTTTATGGATCGTCAACCTCGATTTTTGACTCACTTGTCTAAACAAAGTGAGTCTATGTTATAACCTGGTGTTCGATTGTCTGTGTCTGCCTTGTGTATCCGTAGTAAACTTTAACATTGTCATTTTCTCTGGAAATACTTTGTTTGCCAATACCAAATTTGGCTTGAAAATAGTAGGGAAAAATCTTTACAATCGTACCAATAATAGATTGTAAGTCTCCCGAATTTAACCGTATTTCCGAATCATTAACAGTTTATTTCGTTGATTTCGTTCCGCATTCCGAAAACCGCTGTTTCCCCTTTGCAGCTTCCTGATTGTCTGATTCGAATACGCCATGATCTCGTTTTTCTTGTTCTTCTTCGTCTTCCGGTGATGTCCAACTGCCAACCTTGGCAGTTACATTTGGAGGAGCTGCGCACCGCATTGGAATCAGACGAAGAGAGACAGAGACAGAGGTTGTAGGTAGAATGGAGGGGTGTAGGGGGGTAGCTAATTTGCAGTATACAGCTGTATGCAGAGCTGCACCACAGCTGTTAGGCCTTGTCCCACCATCAAGCTGGAGGCAAGTGGTGCCCCAGGGCATCGTAGTGGTGCGCCAGGCCTGCAAAGCGCCGAATCACGTTTGGGGGAGGGGGGATTGTTGGGGGAGGGGGGGTGGCGGGGGGGGGGGCAGCAATGAATAGTCTACTGCTTGGACACCCAGGGGGGAGGGTGTTCCAGTCGCGGATCGTTCTTGGGAAGGTGTTGTTTCTATAGTCCGTAAGACAGGGGATGCGTTGGAACGGCTGACTGTGTTGGCTTCTTCTGCCGCTTGGGGACAGAGGTTTGAGGGCAGTGCATTTCACACATGCTTCACCTTGCTTTATTTTATACAGCATGGAAAGCCTGGCGATGCGTCGGCGCTCCTCAAGTGAAGGCCACTGGAGCTGGTGGAGCATGCTACTCACACTAGAGGTATTCCTGTGTCGGTTTAAGACAAAACTGTTCGCAATTAAAAGCAAAGAAATACACATTCTGGACAGAATACATATAGTGACACTAAATACATTATTGACGTGTTTACTGTATATGAATATTCTGAAGTGGACACTGAATTAACTAGAATGAACAGAAAGAAAATTTGAATCGACCGTTTCACTCTGTCGTCTACACGGCACTGGTCAGTGCAGATCTTGACAAAATATGTTGCAAAACATGTTACCGCTGAATTAAAAGAATTTCTTAAATAACACGTCAATTGTTTACTGCATATGAATGTTTTAAAGTGGACACTGAATTAACTAGAATGAACAGAAAAAAGAAACTGAACAGAAGGTGTCGTTGTTTCTCAGTGAGTGGAAAAACGAAGCTTGTCGAACACGGATCTCTGCAGATCTACAAAACCGGACATACATTGCAGTGTTATTGTGGCGATGGGAATGCCTCCTTTACCTTGGGCTTGAAAGATTTTTTTTTAAATGCCCGAGATATACTAAAATAATGATTGAAACCGGGTTATGACTTCGATTGCCGCTGTCGATTCATTCCGCTAAAAGAACATGCTCAAATAACTATTTTTGAACGGCAACATTGAACCCGCATTTGCGTAGTGGGTAAAACGGCTCGTTCTCGATTCTAACATCTGTGGTTCGAAACTGCATTAATTGTAGCTTTCGCGAAGCTTTATATAACTATAACAACGATTAGAGAACATATTTCAACAAATTAATTTTGATTTTTTTACAGTTTTATTTTTATTTAACCCCTTGCACTTTTTTCCCTTTGATTTTCGATCACTGGTGATCGATGGAGAATTTTCGGAAATTATCATACATAGAAACATCTGTTTGTTAATAAAAGCAATTATTCACTAAAATAATCCCAAACAGACACATTCATCATGAAAAAAAAGTATTACTTTTATCTATTATTGTCCGGAATCTACGCGAAAGGAGAAGGTTGCCACATGTTTTCGCTTCCGACGCCATCTTGAATTTTGACATTTGTACCCAGCATGTGCTCGCCAATTTTTCCCGCAATATGATATGAAGGGGCTTACACAAAACAAACAATGGTGGAAAACTCTTTTTCCATCGATTTTGCACGAGTATGTTATGCTTTTGTTATATTTCAAGATTTCAGGGAAAAAGAAGGCATTCCAGAATTACAGACTTTACTGAAGAAGTGATTAGACGGCTTGCAAGCCTGGGTGAATATGAAAAAGTTCCAGAAGCATAGAATTAAAAATATATTCACTAAACATTTCATTTTCCTGTTAGAGAGGGGGAGAGAGAGATTTGTAAACAAAAATGTTATGCAGAGTTAAAGAAAGAATTAGAAAACAACAACAACAAAAAAAAAACACACACACACACAAAAAAACGATGGGATGTGTGTTACCTGTGGAAACCACCTGTGCCTTGTGGATGGCAGAAGCTGCCGACTGAGTTTTCAGGTGGGTAAGATCATGCATGTATATGTGTGGACACAAATGCAATGATGATAGGTTAGGGTCGGGGTCTGTTTTTTCTTGGGGTAATTTCCTACAAGTAAGTGATGACTTCTGAAACAAACATGTGCAGTTTGTTATTACCGATAGTGTTATGACAGGGAAAAGCCAGAATGGAAGGGTGATGACTTTAAAAGATATATGCATGGGTTTGTCTCATACATTCCTTTCATAGTTTCTTCCTCGGGACGTTTTCTGCACATTTTTATATACCTTTTTTTTATTTTATGGATGTGTAAAAACAAAATGGTTTCATTTTGACATTCTCTTCATAACGCATGTGTATCCAAAGAACCAAAAGCAACTGTTTCCACTGTTGAAACGGGTAAAATGTTCAGGTGGGAGTGGTCGGTCTATTTTTAGCAAGAATATAAACAGATATGTTGTATAAAGAAAGAAACTGACTGTAGTTTGTGAATAATCTATATTCTTGTATCTATGGGATACTACATTAATGATAACCGTCTAAACTCTTGTGTGTTTTTTTTCTGCAAAACGAGAAGTCTGCTGTGGTGTACATGACTTATGTTTCGGTTTCAGTAGCTCAGGGAGGCGTCACTGCGTTCGGACAAATCCATATACGCTACACCACATCTGCCAAGCAGATGCCTGACCAGCAGCGTAACCCAACGCGCTTAGTCAGGCCTTGAGAAAAAAAATCAATCAGGAAGTATTGTTATGATTTTATTCACAGCACTGAACATACAGTTTTTGACACAGCACTGTGAATTTTGTTTCAGCTGAAAGAAAAATGATTGCTTTCTCAATAAAAGTTAAAGTTGTGAACTTGAACTTAATATCTTGGATTTTCTGTTCAATGAGAATGTGAAAAAATATTGAAAATGCTCAAATTTCTGTCTTTAGCAACAGAGGTCAAAGGTAATCGAAATGACAATGTTCTACAAGCGTTAAAAAAATAATAATATTTTGAAAGTTTGTTTTATTTTGATGACATTGATATATAACACATCAGGTTTGGTCCCTGAATGCACATTTTATAAGCATATTAAAACTGCCGCATAGTTATTGCTAAAAAAAAGTGCGAAAAACTCCAAAACAGTTGAGAGTTAAGTGTGTATCACAAGTGAGTCTTGAAGGCCTTGCCTTTCTTGTTTATTTTGTTGTTGTTGTTGTTGAGTTTTGAAGATCTTTTCGACCTTGGGAAACAGAGGAAAAATGAACAGTTAGACTTATCTCTTGTATAAACCATGGACGATTTCAACTGGAACGAGCAAACCAGGTAACTATTCAGTATCAGCGGAGGCATGCCCACCTCCAGATCGTCCTCTGTTGATGTGTGGAATGCGTCATGCCGATTCACCTGTTCCCAATTCGCCTGTCACTAAATTCGTGATCCAGATTCACCTATTTCCAGTTCGCCTATATAATCAAGTTCTGTGTCTGTGTGTGCGTGTCAGTGCACTCATGGCTGTGTGTATATGTGTTTAAAAAAACAATAAAACACTTTCTTCATTGGAGTGTGTGTGTGTGTGTGTGTGTGTGTGTGTGTGTGTGTGTGTGTGTGTGTGTGTGATAGAGAGAGAGAAAGATGAGAGACTGAATAGGTGAAGCAGAAACGGTGTGTAGGCGAAACAGGACAAAGAGTCAAATTCTTTAGAGGCCACTGAGTTTCAGTTTCTCAAATAGGCGTCACTGCCAGTCCATATACGCTGCATTGACACTGACAAATCCATATATGCTACACCATATCTGCTTAGTCGGGCACTGTGTGTATGCATATATATATATATATTTGTGTACCTATCAGAAGGGATTTCTTGTACAAAATTTGGACAGAGAACAACTCTTTGTCGCCGTGCGTTCTTTTTCAGTGCGCCAAATGCGTGCTGTACGCGGGACCTTGGTTTATCGTCTCACCCGAATGACTGGACGCTCAGTTTGATTTTTCCAGTCAAACTTGGCATAATGGGTGAGAGCTCGAATCAAACCCAGACCCTCACGAACACTGTGTTGGCAGATGAACGTCTTAACCATTCTACCACCTTCCTCCTTATATCTATGGCGGTATGAGTGTGCGAAACGGGAATTGGTGAATCGGACAAGCTCCGTGTGGGTGTGCAGGTTGAGAGAGAGCACGATGGTATCACGCCCCTCATCTGTGCCTCACTCAGGGGGAAACACCAGTGTGCTGTGACCCTCATGGACCTGGGGGCTGACCCCAATACATCTGCCAGGGGCGATTTCAAGAAAACGCCGCTGTCAGCTGTGGCAGAAGGGTGAGTGTTGGAAGGAGCGCGCGCACGCGTATGTCTGTGTGTGTGTTCTTTAGTTAACATCTTTTCACTTTGAGTGATATTTGACGTGTCATGTATGTGTGTTTGTGTGTGGAAGATAGGGGTGGGGCGTGTTGGTTTATTTATTGTTTATTGTTACTTATAGTCCAGCCAACCGCACAGGGCTATATCAGGACTGTCAAACCATACAAATGCTCAGCCGCCTCAACACAAAACTGTCACGTCTATTAAAACACACACACACACACACACACACGCACACACACACACACACACACACACACACAAATCATGACACATTATCTTAACCATTTAGCTCCTTTGGACAAATATGACTAGGCCGTAGTGAGGACGTCAGCCCTTCCGCTTAATTTATCATTCCCAGATTACAAAAAATCGTAAAAAAGGCCATATAAGCAAACATCACTGCAGAATGGACAGGTAATGCCCCATCCAGTGTTTGTAATTTCACTACATAACTGCCAGAGCAAAACGGGACAGGTAGTACATCAAAGACTTTTGAAAAGAGAAAAAAAAGTGTCAAGGCTTGCTCGAAAAAAGAAAGGGGAAACGAAACGAAACGAAATTATATTTTACCAGGTAAATGAGAGAGGCAATCAGTATGCTATTTTACACCCAGTCCTGGGGGGAAAAAAAAGAAAAAGAAACAACAACAATGAAATGGACTGGGAAGGCAGAAAAAGCAGGCAACATTAAATGGAGAAAAAAAGGCAGAAATAAAGAGAGCAATAGAAAAGAGAAAATTTCTAGCACATAATTTCCAGGTGGGGATGTTATTTATATTATAGAAAAACCCTCGGCATCCCCACGGGGGAAGGTGTGGCGGTTAAATAGGGAAAAACAGAGAAAGGATCAACTTGAGCAATGGAATCAACAATTCGTAAATAACTGTGTATCGGCAGTTAACAACATGAACAGCAATAAACGTAATTATATATCGGTAGGTCGCATCATACAAACACTCATACTGGACAATGTAAGAGGGATTCAGTAATTTCGAACAATTATAATTGGTTGGACATTATTTCTTTTATGTTTGTTCTGAGACTTTTCTAACCTTACATGACTTTGGAAGTAACCTGACAGTCCTTTGACACTGAGTCACAGTTCAATGGAAAATACCCCCCCCCCCCCCCTTTTTTTTTTGTTGTTGTGTAATTTCAGTTGTAAACCCCCTTTCCTTCGGGTATGAAGTCCTGTCATCAGCACTATCTGCTTCATATTGAAGACTCAATCACTCTCTCTCTCTCTCTCTCTCTCCCTCTCTCTCTCTCTCTCTCTCTATATATATATATATATATATATATATAGATGGGATAGATATAGATATATTATATGATGGAGTCTCCCGTCGGATCGACGGATGAGTAGGCAGGCAGGCTTATCTGTCGAGGTGTGTCCTCATATGGGCCGATTCTGGATGTGCAGCACTTCCCACAGGTGTTGCAAGGGAAAACGTCTCCAGAAGTTGAGCCATGCTTCCTTCGCTCACGATTCTCCTTAATGGCCAGCGTTCTCTTGTTTTCAAACACAAGAAATACTTTTCAGTGCACCTAAATATCTATTACAAAAGATTCAAAGTGTAGACTGTAATGCTATCAAAATTGCCCCCGGAGTGCCCTTTCATGCATCCAACCATGAAATATACAAAACAGCCGGAATTCTTGCTTTAAATGAGCATCGTGAGTTAGCAACAGGAAAATTTGCTGTAAGATACACTTCTATGACAGAAAAATTAATTCCTGATGAACTGACAGTAAGATCTGACATTGATTTTCCTAAAAGAGCTAAAGCTATTTCACCACAAGAAACAGGTGCAACGTACGTTTCAAATCTGTTACAAGAATCTGGTGTTAACATGAACGAGTTAGCTGTAAAACCATCTTATACTCCTATTCCTTTTTGGGAAATGTTGAAAGCAGATTTTTATATTAATTATTCTGAAACAAAGAAGGAAGAAAACATCAGTATCACGACGAGTACTGCCAGAATACACATACCAGAAAAATTCCAGAATCATCTCCATATATTTACAGATGGATTCGTTCTTGACAAAAATGCTGGCGCGGCTTTTTCTATTCCCGCTTTTAAAGTTGAAAAATCTTACTCTATTGGAAAGAATCTTTCCATTTTTACGGCTGAACTTGTTGCTATTATACAAGCTCTGAGCTACTTGTATAAATAGTTTTCTTGAAAATAGCTTTTTTTTTTTTTTTTTTTTTTTTTTTTGCTGCCCCAACATCTGCACCGTTTCAGTGGCATTACTCCCACGCCGCTCATTTAAATTCCCCCATACACGGCCACACCCGGGTTCGTCCATCGCAGTTCCAGCGTCGGCAGTCCACAGGGAACCATCGATGTTAGGTCGCCAGGAGGCCACACACCAGAGGAAACCCTGCACTGCTGCTGAGTCACTTCGGTGGTGTTCAGTGGTGCCTGTTCTGTTTTAACGTACTTAGGACACCACCTACTAAGCCCCCTACTAACGACAATAATGGCTTAGTCGCGGAGCCAGACTGAGTGAGCGTCCTTCCCAGAGTGGAGACCGCCACCACGCCCCTCAAACAACAGCTCCCCATGAATCTGCCGACACTGACGACATTGACAGGACTCACCCCAAGCACGGAAGTGGAGGGGTATCGAAACTGAAGTCACCATGAGAGTAGGGCATGAAAGGCCACAGACTTTGAGATTATTTTGTTTTTATATTGATGACGATGAAGGAGGAGGAGGATGACGATGATGATGACGATGTTGCTATGGAGGTCCGTTTTTGGTTTGGGACAGCGTGACAAGGCTGTACTCTACGCTTCCTGTCATAATGATATCCCGGCGTTAACCAGGCCCGAGAGATACAGACACTTGCAGTGTTGGTCAGGTAATTAGAGCAACACACCCAAAGACGCATCCTTGAAGTGGATGACACTCGACTGTGTGGTCCCAGTCTCCCCATTTAAGCCCACAGCACACTCAACTCTGGGTAGGAGCCGGCCACGGGCCGAAAAACCCACCTCCGCTGGGATTCGAACCCGCGTCCTCCCAGCCGTCAGTCCGCGACGCTAACCACTTCGCCACGGCGGCTGGTGAAAATAGCATTCTTTGTTGATTCTAAATCAGTACTTTATACTCTAGAATCATTTAGCCTTGAAACAAGACCCGACTTGTTATTGGGGCAAATCATTTGGTACATTGTTTGAGGATTGAAGGTACTATGTCTGTTTTTGTTGGGTGCCTTCTCATGTGGGCATTTATGGCAATGAAACTGCTGATAAAGTAGCTAAAAGAGGAGCACAAGATTCAGAAAAATCGACAAAAAACTTGTCCAACTTTCCGTGAAAGAAGCGTACACTATGTTAGAAAAAAACAGCATGGGTCCATTTCATAAATGATGGAAGGCAAAGTTTTCAAAACAGAAAGGGACATTATTCCCCGAACATATTATTAAAGAAGAAATACCGAATTTATCAGCTTGCTATACAAGGCTAATATCCTCTACTTTCTTCCGTATGAAACTTGACTCGCTGAAGACAAAATATAGTTAAAATGTTTTATGCATTTGTGGTAAGCAGTTCGGCTTGCATCATGGTTTGTTTCACTGTCAGCAGTTACGTATCTTCTTGCCCAAGTATTTCACAGAGAGTAACTATTCTGCAGTTGATTTGGGGGA
Source organism: Babylonia areolata (assembly GCF_041734735.1). NCBI lineage: Eukaryota > Metazoa > Mollusca > Gastropoda > Neogastropoda > Buccinidae > Babylonia > Babylonia areolata. The sequence continues at coordinate 12,859,702 of NC_134886.1, forward strand.
AGTTATTTCTAACGAGGTTCTCTTAGTGGAACTTTCAAAGGCATTAGTTCATAGCCCTATTTCTACATTCCTTTAATGTACTTCATAATTGTGTTAATGGTTTTAGTTATTATCGTATTTATTGAATTGTTACTGTTAAAGCTAATTTCATGTTAGTTATGCATTTCTTAGTAGTTTTCTATCTTTTCTGTATTATCCTGACCTCACATTCCCCTCTCCCCACCCCACCCACTTAAAAAAAAAAATTTGTTATTATTATTATTTTTTTTTTAATTGGCTAACAATTAATATCACTAATAGTGAAAAGACGCCAAACTAAAGAACGAACGCACGCACGCATGTACACACACACAAACACACACACACACACACTCACACACACACACACACACACACACACACACACACACACACACACACACACCATCCGCACACTTACAGGGGTGTACACACATACACATACGCACGTGCGCACACACACAGAGGCGTGCATTAAAACAATTCACACACGCACAAATACACATTATTATTTTACATACGCACACGCGCGTGAGTACACACACACACACACACACACACACACACACACACACACACACACACACACACACACACACACACACACACACACACACACACGCACACACACTTGCGAGCGCGCGCAACACACATTCCTTAAGGTACTTTCTATCCCCAATAGCTCCAGCTTTGCAAGAAGTGTTGCTTATGGCCAGTTGAGAGTAACACGTGCATGTTTTTCTTTACAGTAAGATACAGAATTGTTTTATAGTTTGTTTTCATAACAAAAATAATGTGATTTATCTTTTGCTTTGAATGAAACTAATTGATTTTTGTTTTTCTCTGATGCATTATACTTTTTTTTCTTTCTTTTTTTTTCTTCTTTTTTTAAATCCATTATTAGCTCTTTTGCTATGCTGGCTAGAGAAATGGTGTGGCAACTCATGTGAACTAGTGGGTGTGCGTCTTGAAAAACCTGACGGAATTCACAAAAGCATCGTGCTCATCAGTGCCTATGTTCACCCAGGAACCTGCACAACAAAAGAGGATTGGGCCTTTTTAGAGGAAATAGAGAACGAATTTGGAGACTCGGTCATTATCTGTGGAGACCTCAATGCAAGATCGAAGCTATGGGACCAGCGGAACACCAATCAACCAGGACTCGCACTTGAAGGAATGATAGGGGAAATTCTTCTTAGCTCAATAACAACCACATTCCCAACTCGCCTTGGAACAAGACAAGGAGACAGTGACAGTGTGATCGACATCGCTCTAACATCTCCAAAATTCAGAGCAGGAATGAATGCAGAGACGCTTCCACAACAAGGCAGTGACCACCTCCCGGTAGTTTTCAGTCTACAGAAACTATCAGATAAACCCTGTATGAAACCGCGTGATCCATTCCAGTATAAAACCAAAGAGTCAACCATCATTGAAAAATTAAGACGCAGAAGAAACAAAAGAACGGCACCGAACCGGATGCAAACTATTCAGCCCCCATGGTGGAATACCGACACAGAAAGAGCCTGGATAGAAAAACATGCGGCTATCAAACTTTGGCAAAAAGAAAGAACAAAACCTTCTCCGGACAAAGATATTGAAACAAAAATGAAAGAAAAAACTAAACAGTGTGAAGTCATTGCTCAAGAGGCCAAACATGACAAGTGGAAACAGTTTTCCAAGGCACTAAATTATGACACAATATTGACAGAGTTCTGTCAATTTTATCGTCGCATGGAAGGGAAAATGTGCACAACAACAACCCCAGGCATGTTAGATACTGACGGAACCAAGCTTAACTCTTTCCATACGAACGGCGAAAGAGACGACGTTAACAGCGTTTCACCCAATTACCATCATCAAAATATTGCAAGCGGAAGGCTCTTATACTGAAGACGTGAATATGGACAAAGAATACCACAATTCTGACGACGGAAGCTAAAGGTTGGGTCATTCAGACACCCACTGGACATCCGAGGGGTCTGTGTAGAGGAGAAGAGAGGACTGGCCGTACTGAACGAGTTAAGACAAACTAAGAAAAAGGATCCTCCCTGCTCAAACGTTTCATACAACAGAGTGATCAAAGAAACTTAGATGAAAAAAAGAAATATGTCGAGGAGTTAAACGAAACCCTTATGCAGACTGGACCCGATGATGACTTGACAATAGATGATCTAAACGAAGCAATAGCTAAATGCAAGAAAGAATCGGCTCCTGGCCCAGACAAAGTTCGCTACTCGGACATCAAGGAGCTATCAGAAGAAGACAGAAGCAAACTTTTCAATCTGTATCAAACCAGTTTCCACAATGGACGTGTGCCGGAGGACTGGACACACAGCTTCTTAAAACCCATACCAAAACCAGGAAAGGACCATCGTCAGGTAAGCGGCTACCGAATCCTAACCATGCAAAACATTGCTGGAAAGCTCATGGAACACATGATAGCCAGGAAACTTGCAAGGGATCTTGAACACAGGCACATTCTCCCATCAAATCAAGGTGGTTGCAGAACAGGCAAGTCCACATGGGAAAGTGCAGCTGCTTTTGCATATGAGGTATATGAAGGATTTCAAAGAAAAGAAGAAACACTAGCAGTAGCAATCGACCTTGAAGATGCCTACAATAAAGTCTCATGGAGCTGCTACTAAGGTATGGAGTAAGTTTGATACTGACAAGATGGATAGCAGCAGCGCTTCAGGAAAAAACCGTCGTCCTACGCCTCAGAGATTGGATGTCTGCGCCTTCTAAACTATCCATGGGACTGCCACAAGGGTCTCCACTCTCTCCTGTCCTCTACAACGTCTACACGAAGGGCCTTGCAGACTTAAACAACAATGGAATAGCTCGGGTGCTTACTCTTGCGGATGATGGCCTGGTCTTCAAAACTTCGAAAGATGCTAAGGAAAGAACTAAAGCCGTCCAGAAACAACTAAACAGTATTGCTCAATGGTGCAAAGACACAGGATCTTCCATCAATCCAGCGAAAGCCCAAACGTTGCTGTGCACCCTCAACAACAGAACCGCGAGCAAATCACCACCACCTGTGTCATTCGACGGGATTCAGATCGAGAAAACCGAATGCCTATGCTACCTAGGAATACACTTCGACAGGATGCTGACCTTCAGAAACCATACGGAAAATACTCTTCTCAAATGCAAAAAGGGCCTTTCAGTCTTAAAAGCAATGGCAACCAAAGGTATGGAACAACGCCACCTCTTCCTGCTATACCAATCACTCGTCCTCAGTGTGATCAACTACGGACTTGGGCTAACAACACCATCTCAAAGCAACCTCCTAAAATTAGAAAGAGTTGAAAATGAAGCTATGAGGCTGATCCTTGGAACAACAAAAGACACGCCCATGGAAACCATGTGATACCTGCTTGACCTTCCTTCAGTGCAGGCCAGAAACAAGTTAGAACAGGTTAAGACCTACTTCAAAGCATTAGAAAACCTTCAAAACCCACTGCATGACGCAGTCAAAGAACAAAAAAGGCAGCCGTTTAGGACGAGGAAGCTCATGGATGGGGCAAGCAGAAGACACAGTCCAGCTAGTATGCCGACTACAAGACCTGAAAGAAACAAAAGAATGGGAGAAAACCCCGAAAACCTCAACCATCTATTCAACGCAGCCATTTCACCCACTCTAGGAAGACATTGTCGGGAATGGCCAGAGGGCAAAACTGATGCGGAAGTGAAGCTACTCATAGAAGAAAACAGTAAAGAAGAGGACATCATCATATACACAGATGGCTCAGTCACCAAAGACCAATCCGGTTGGGGATTCACTGCGAAACAAAATGGAAAAACAATTAGGAAAGAGAATGCTGCCTACAAAGTCACAACCTCCAGCTTAACGATGGAAGTTGAAGCTGTGACATATGCCCTTTAGTGGCTATCGTCTATCCATATGCCCGGAAACCAACATGCCATGATCCTAACCAACTCAATGAACCTCATACAGAAAATTGAAAATGGAATGGGAAGCCCAGAGTAGCATAAGGCAATGCGCAACTTTCAGATTAAAAAACTTACATGGTCATACTGCCTGGGACACGCAGGTGTTAGGGGAAATGAGCGAGCTGACAGACTTGCTGGTAACGCAACAACAACGAACGGCCTGCATCTAGAAAATCGGAAATCCTCAGAAAAGTCAAAGAATACCAAAAAGAACAGGTACAAGGCCATCACACCATCGATCGCCTCAAAGAAGTAAAAGCAGTGAGAGGGAGCGGCCGTAAGTCTAGCATGAAAGGTAGAGCACGATACTTTGCAAATCAAACAAATATCGGCATCATTTCCAAACCAACAATGCACAAATTTCTTAAAACGTAACAGAGTCTCTGTGGGCTTTTCCAAATACAATAGACTGAGCAACACACTAGATGCCTCGTTCTTGGCATAGATCTTTTCCCATCCCTTTTGCGGCCAATTAGTGGCAGCCTCTGTGCGTGTGTGTATGTGTGTGTTTGTGTGTATGTGTGGGTCTGTGTGTTTGAGTGCGTTTGTGCATGCGCGAGGGTGTAAGTGTACACAAGTGTCAGGAGAGTTCTGTGCACGTGCGTATGTGTGTGTGTGTGTGTGTTGGGGTGGGTGGGGGTGGGGGGCCGAAGGGGGGGGGGGGTAGAGGATGAGGTATGTGTGTGTGTGCATGCCTACACTGTGGGAGCAACGGATAATTGGAACGTGCAGGTGTGCATATATACATCTTTGTATATATGTGTGTGGGGTTGTGGGTGGGGGATATGGGCGTATGTGTGTGTGCTTGTACAAGTAAGTGTGCCTGTGTGTGTGTGTGTGTGTGTGTGTGTGTGTGTGTGTGTGTGTGTGTGTGCCGTGGAAGCTGCGATACATTGCCTAGAAATGAGTGTGGGGGTTAGGGGGTGCACGGGAGGGGTAGTACCTCTAGAGGGGGGGCTTGTCACGCTCTTCCGGGAGTGGTTCGTCCTCTGTTGGTCCCCACCGGCACCCAGCTCTCACTTATGGGTCCTAGAAGCTGCTAGCATGCGGCAGCGCCCAATCCCCGGGCAACGGCTTTGACAGGCTGGCTAAACTAGGTGAGGGTAGCCGACGGGTCTCAAACCCTCGGTGAGTTAGGGCTTGTCTACCCAAGCATGTGAAGACTGGATCCGGCGGACTCTGTAGAAGAAACCTTCATGGTTCAACGGAGAGGAAGGCGGTTGCAGCAGAGCACTGTGGAGTGCTGAGGGCAGGATGAGGCACATAGGACATCCTGGTCATCCACTGCATCTGTTTCCATCTCCAGTCATCTTGACCTCGTCTTGCCACTGGATACAGACGGTCTCGGACAAGAGAGTGAGGTCGACGGCGCGCAACTCCTCCTCACTATAAAAAAGTCATCGTGCAAGTCATCAGTCATCCTTCATTCCATACCATCATTTTCCCCAAGCCCTGTGGCGACAGGCGAGCGACGAAGCGACAGGTGTGGGTACACTGGCAGTCGTAGCCGCGGACCTGCACACAGGCGGCTCAGGCCATAGGGTCGTTTTTCACTGACTGGAGCAGCGGTGGAGATCGGCAGCCCCCTGAGCGACTGAGCAGCCCTCTTCAGGACAGCACTGCTCACCTCCATGGCATGAGGAAGGGGCTAGAAAAGGTGCCCTAAACATTGCCTGCTCCACACCACCCTAGTCAGCATACCTCGGCTGACGGGGACCCTACTCAAGCGGTCGACACAAAAAGGAAAGAAAGAAGAAAACAAGGAGTACCCCATTGACCATTGCCACATGGAACGTGTGTACGCTTCTGGACAGAGGCGACTCTGACAGACCACAGAGACGCACAGCACTCATTGCGAGTGAACTAGCCAGGTACATTGACATCGCTGCCTTATGTGAGACCAGACTGGCAGAAGAAGGCGAACTCTGTGAGCGAGGTGCAGGCTACACCTTCTTTTGGAGTGGTCGCGGACCTGAAGAGAGACGTGAGGCTGGAGTTGGCTTTGCAGTGAAGACAACCCTCGTTGGTAAGCTGGCTGGCCCCCCAAAAAGAGTGAACGATCGCCTGATGACGATGAAACTCCCTTTATGCAACGGGAAGAAGTTTACCACCATTGTCAGCGCCTACGCACCCACCATGACCAACCCGGGTGAGGTCAAGGACAAGTTGTACGAGGACCTGAACGCTGTAATCACCACTGTTCCCAACTACTTCTCCAGACATGTGCCGAGCACGACCTTCTTATCACAAACACTGTCTTCTGCCTCCCTACCCGTAACAGGACGTCATGGATGCATCCTCGGTCTGGGCATTGGCTTCTCATTGACTTTGTCATCGTCAGGAAGAGGGACAGGCAGGACGTACGAGTCACGAAGGCCATGTGCGGCGCCGAGTGCTGGACAGACCACTGCCTTATCGTCTCCAAATTCAACCTCCGCATCCAGCCCAAGAGACGGCCTCAGGGCATGAAAGCACCCAAACGCCTGAATGTCAACAACCGGAGGAAGGCAACATCAAGCAGAGCTTTGCTGACACCCTGGAGGAACGCCTTGAGTCCACCGTGCTGGACAACCAGAATGTGGAGGTAGCGTGGGGCGCACTGCATGAGACGGTGTACAACACTGCCATGGAGTGCCTGGGGCCTTCTGCCAGGAAGCACAAAGACCGGTTTGATGAGAACTGCACTAAGATCAAGCAGCTGCTAGAAGACAAACGCCAAGCCTACAGAGCCCACATTGAAGATCCCAAGTCACAGTCAAAGAAAGACATACTGAAGAGCGCACGCAGCACCATCCAGCTGAAGCTGCGGCAGATGCAGGATTCCTGGTTGAACAACAAAGCTGATGAGATTCAGGGCTTTGCAGACAGGAACGACATGAAGAACTTCTATAACGGCCTGAAAGAAGTCTACGGTCCCACCACCTCCGGATCTGCTCCACTTCTTAGTGCTGATGGTTCTACCCTAATCACTGACAAGGACGGGATTCTTGAGAGATGGGCTGAACACTTTGACAGCGTACTGAACCGCCCTTCCACCACCAATGATGAAGCCATCGACCGACTCCCCCAGGTGCCAGTCAGTGAGTCGTTGGATGCCATTCCAACTTTGGAGGAGACCCAGAAAGCTATCCGTCTGCTATCCAGTGGCAAAACCCCTGACTCAGACTCCATTCCAGCTGAGGTCTACAAAGAGGCAGTTCCACAGGACTTCAAAGACGCTTCCATCATACACTTGTACAAGCGCAAAGGAAATCGTCAGCCTGTGACAACCATCGTGGAATATCCCTGCTGTCCATCGCAGGCAAGACTCTGGCCAGAGTGCTACTCAACCGTCTCATAGCGCACCTTGAGCAAGGTCTCTTACCAGAGAGCCAGTGTGGCTTCCGGAAAGAACGCGGGACTATCAACATGGTGTTTGCTGCCAGGCAGCTCCAGGAGAAGTGTCAGGAACAGAACGCCGACCTTTACTCCACCTATGTCGATCTGACCAAGGCCTTCGATACTGTTAGCAGAGATGGCCTTTGGAGAATCATGGCGAAGTACGGATGTCCCAGAAAGTTCATCACCATCATACGGCAACTACACGATGGGATGCTGGCCCGAGTCCAAGACAATGGAGAGACTTCAGGACCATTCCCTGTCTCCAACGGAGTCAAGCAAGGGTGTGTTCTTGCCCCCACCCTGTTCAGTCTCATGTTTTCAGCCATGCTGACAGATGCCTTCAGAGACGCTGACGTAGTCATTGGCATCAGGTACCGCACAGATGGCTCACTCTTCAACCTCAGGAGGCTTCAAGCAAAAACCAAGGTGAGGACAGACACCGTCAACGACTTCCTGTTTGCTGATGACTGCGCTCTCAACGCTGCCTCCGAAGCTCATATGCAACACAGCGTCGACAAGTTCTCTGCTGCCTGTGACAACTTTGGCCTCACAATCAGCACAAAGAAGACTGAGGTGATGCATCAGCCAGCTCCAGGAAAGCCTTACGTTAAACCAAACATCTTCATCAACAGGCAACGACTGAATGCGGTGGACAAGTTCACATACCTGGGCAGTACACTCTCTCGCACAGTTGTCATCGACGACGAGGTGAATGCCAGACTCGCCAAAGCCAGCGCTGCCTTCGGCAGACTCCATAAGAACGTTTGGAACAGGAGAGGCATCACCCTGGAGACGAAGCTCAAAGTATACAAGGCCATAGTTCTCACCACACTGCTGTATGGATGTGAATCATGGACGGTCTACAAACGCCACGCCAAAAAGCTGAACCACTTCCACACCACCAGCCCCAGAAAACTTCTTAGCATAAAGTGGCAAGAGAAGATCCCTGACACAGAGGTGCTCACTCGTGCAAACTTGCCCAGCATCTACACCATCTCGATGCAGACCCAGCTGTGCTGGGCAGGCCATGTAGTTCCCATGCCAGACCACCGGCTCCCCAAGAAACTGCTGTACGGCGAACTCCAACATGGCAAGCGCTCCCATGGAGGCCAAAAGCGCTTCAAAGACACTCTGAAAGCTTCTCTGGGAGCACATGGGAGCTGAATGCAACGGACAGACCAAAGTGGCGTTCAGCTGTCCACAAAGACGCCAAATTCTGTGAGGCCAACAGAATCGCTGCAGCAGAGCAACGCAGACAGGCCAGGAAAAGCAGTGCCAGCAAGTCCCCGACAGCCGCCACCATCCCCTGTCAACACTGCATCAGAACCTTCCGGGCGCGGATTGGCCTGACCAGTCATCTGCGCACCCACAGAGCCCAACCCACCCATCCCCAGAATGACTAGATGGTCCTCGTCAATCCCGACGGACGAACCACAGAAATGAGTGTGTGGAGGGGGGTAGAGGGGGTGCAGGGTAATGTGTGTGTGTGTGTGTGTGTGTGTGTGTGTGTGTGTGTGTGTGTGTGTGTGTGTTGGGGCTCATGTACGTTTATGTGTATTTGACTGTGCTTTCATATGTGTGTGTGTGCGTGTTGGGGCTCATGTACTTTTATGTGAATTTGACTGTGCTTTCATATCTGTGAAACTGCATGTTTGGTGCATATCTGTTATGCATATGTGTGTGTATGTGTGAATGTGTGTCAATTTTTTACATTTATTTGCTTATTTATCACCATTGTTGTCTTTTTTTATTTTTTTAAATTTTTTTAAATTTTTTAATTATATTATTATTATTTATTTTTATTTATTTATTTATTTATTTATTTATTTATTCATTCATTTTATTTCATTTTTGTTTTTATTTATTTTATTTTATTTTATTTTATTTATTTATTTATTATTATTATTTTTTTTTGTACGCTTATAGTTGACTTCATCACGTTTTTGCGTCTGATACATATTATTATTAGTAGTAGTAGTAGTAGTAGTAGTAGTTCTTTTTATGTATTTATTTATTTTATTTTATTTATTTTATTTTATTTTATTATTTTATTTATTTATTTATTTTATTTTATTTTTTTCTCAAGGCCTGACTAAGCGCGTTGGGTTACGCTGCTGGTCAGGCATCTGCTTGGCAGATGTGGTGTAGCGTATATGGATTTGTCCGAACGCAGTGACGCCTCCTTGAGCTGCTGAAACTGAAACTGAAACTATGCTGGATACTGCAGTCATCAAAATAAAGGCCCATCCCATGTGAATATTTTGTATGGGTGCCAGATCTTGTTCTTTGAAATTATGTTTTAGTGTTTAAAGGTAAAAATCCCTCCTTTTTGTTTGTTTAATCTTGATTTTCCCAGAATTCACCATTATTCTCCCCCAAATAACAGTCTTTAGAAAATATAATAGTACGTAAATCGTGTTCGGGCTTGATGCTCTGTTTTGTTGAGCCCGCCTAGTATTTTCAGGCTTCGGTCTTGGCAGAGAAAAAAATTCAGGCTTCGGTATGGACAGAAAAAAAAATTCAGGCTTGAGTGAGTCTTTCTGCTTGCAGAGAGAGAGAGAGAGAGGTGTGTGTGTGTGTGTGTGTGTGTGTGTGTGTGTGTGTGTGTGTGTGTGTGTGTGTGTGTGTGTAATGTTACTGACAGTCGTTTCTGGAACAAACCCGAAAAATGTACATACATAAAAGCTGTTTCTGAATGGATTGTCATAAAATTTTGTGTGCTTGTGAATTAAGTGTGTGTGTGTGTGTGTGTGTGTGTGTGTGTGTGTGTGTGTGTGTGTGTGTGTGTGTGTGTGTGTGTGTGTGTGTGTGTGAAAGCGGACTTGGGCTAACAATACTTTCTCAAAGCAGCCTCCTAAAATTAGAACGAGTTCAAAATGAAGCTATGAGGCTGATTCTTGGAACAACAAAAGACACACCTGCGGAGACCATGCGAGACCTGCTTGACCTTCCTTCAGTGCAGGCCAGAAACAAGTTAGAACAGGCTAAGGCCTACTTCAGAGCATTAGAAAACCCTCAAAACACACTGCATAGTGAAGTCAAGGAACCAAAAGGCAGTCGTCTAGGACGAGGAAAATCAATGATGGGGCGTGCAGAAGACACAATCTAGCTTGCATGCCGGCTACAAGACCCGAAGGAAACAAGAGAATGGGAGGAAAACCCTGAAAACCTTGATCATCTTTTTAACACAGCCATTTCACCCACTCTAGGAAGACATTGACGTGAAGTGAAGCTACTCATAGAAGAGAACAGTAAAGAAGAGGACATCATTCTATAAGCAGATGGCTCGGTCACTGAAGACCAATCCGGTTGGGGATTCACTGCAAAGTGAAATGGAAAAACAATCAGGGAAGAGAATGCTGCGTACAAAGTCACAACCTCCAGCCTAACAATGGAAGTTGAAGCTGTGACATGTGCTCTCCAGTGGCTGTCATCTATTCGTACGCCTGGAAACCAGCATGCCAGATTCTAACGGACTCAATGAACCTCATACAAAAATTGAAAGTGGAATGGGAAGCCCAGAGTGGCATGAGGGAAGCTCTGTGCATGTGCGAGCGCATACATGTGTGTATTTCCGTATGTATGTATGGGGAGGGGCGGAGGGGGAGGGGGGGTACGTCGTGGGTGCTGCGACTTGTCTGTGTGTGTGTATGTGTGTGTGTGTGAGGATGGGGTATATGTATACATGTATGTATTTTGGGAGCTACGGAATATTGGACCATGCTTGTGTGTATACGGGTATGTGTGTGGGGAGGAGGGAGTGTGTGTGTGTGTGTGTGTGTGTGTGTGTGTGTGTGTGTAGGGGGGGGGGGGGGGATATCGGCGTATGTGTGTGTAAGCTTTATGTATTATTCATTTATTTTTGTTTTCGTTTGTTTTTGTTTGTTTGGCTCGGTTTTTTTTTTCGTTTTTTTTTCTTTTTTTTCCTTCTTTTTTTCGCATTGTATTTAATTTCATTATCTATCTGCTTACTTTCTTTTCCCTCAAGGCCTGACTAAGCGCGTTGGGTTACGCTGCAGGTCAGACATCTGCTTGGCAGATGTGGTGTAGCGTATATGGATTTGTCCGAACGCAGTGACGTCTCCTTGAGTAACTGAGGTGAAACAGTGAACATTTAATGCGCCTTTGGATTGTCTTTTTCTCTTTGGAAAGGCATTTGGACTTATTGGGGGTTTATTTTGAGTCGCTGTGAACATGTTCTTTCAGTCCTCATTAAAACAGAAAGTCATGTACAGTTTGGAGATTGCCTGGAAAACCGAAAAAGGCTTCTGTTACCACCCGGGCCTCCAAGAACATGTTCTGTTTTACTTCTGAAACATAGATAGATCTTTGGTTTCTTAAACAGGTAGTGTGTGTGTCTGCATCTGTGTCTGTGTTTGTGTGTGTACATGCGTGTGTATATGTGTCTGTATACATGTGTGTATGTGTCTGTGTGTCTGTACGTGTATGTGTGTTGTGATTTCTTTAATCGACAGGAAAAGCGAGGAAATGGCTGAACTGCTACTGGCTCGGGGGGCAAACGCAGAGTACCAGTATGGCAGTGGAACCACCTTGGCCCACCTCTGTGTGGTCAGGAATAAACCAGTCATCATGAAAGCTTTGGCTGCGCATGGGGCGAACCTCGATGCTCTGGTAAGGCATGAACCAGAAGATAACACAAGGGAGAAATAAACAAAACTAAAAAAAAGAGTGACAATGATTCCAGAGACCGTAGTGACAAAGAGCCTGTACCTACGGGACTTTTTTTTTTTAATCACCAACCGTCGGCAGTCATTCCTTAGTAAAACAATCCAATTATGTAGGCATTTGAAGAATATTGTTGTTGTGGTTTCGATGGGATGAAAGTGGTGTCTTTTTATGGCTTTGCCTATCTCGTCTCAGCTGCCCCAAATTGAAAATAGTGCTGTCGATGGTTTGTTGGGGGTGACGGGTGGATGGTCTTGTGTGTACTGGGGTACTGGAGGTGTGGGGGGTTGGGGGCGTTGCATATATACATAGGCGTATATTCATATATTGCTGTGCATTGGTCAGGGAGTTACCCCAACTGGAGACCAAGACCCAAGCAATAAACAAAATGGCATTAATGGGCCTATCCTCGACCAGAGACTAAGCTCTAAGCACTTTCTAAACAGGGAATCATTTGCACACTAGGCTGACTACCTGGGTAGAGCTGACTGACAGCCGCCTATGGGCGCTCATCATTCGT
>NC_134886.1:12877266-12957266 GCF_041734735.1 Babylonia areolata
CTTGCCTTTGTTAACCTTTAAGTAGAAGACCGTGTGTGTTCACAGCCTTGGCTTTGTTAACCTTTAAGTGAGGGACTGTGTGTGTTCACAGTCTTGCCTTTGTTAACCTTTAAATGAGGGACTGTGTGTGTTCACAGCCTTGGCTTTGTTAACCTTTAAATGAGGGCTGTGTGTGTTCACAGCCTTGCCTTTGTTAACCTTTAAGTAGAAGACCGTGTCTGTTCACAGCCTTGCCTTTGTTAACCTTTAAGTTGGGGACTGTGTGTGTTCACAGCCTTGCCTTTGTTAACCTTTAAGTGTGTGTGTGTGGGGAGGGGAGGGGGGGGCTGTGTGTGTTCACAGCCTTGCCTTTGTTAACCTTTAAGTGGGTGGGTGGGAGGGGAGCTGTGTGTGTTCACAGCCTTGCCTTTGTTAACCTTTAAGTGTGTGTGTGTGGGGAGGGGAGGGGGGGGGCTGTGTGTGTTCACAGCCTTGCCTTTGTTAACCTTTAAGTGAGGGGTTGTGTGCGTCCACAGCCTTGCCTTTGTTAACCTTTAAGTGAGGGACTGTGTGTGTTCACAGCCTTGGCTATGTTAATCTTTAAGTAGAGGACTGTGTGTTCACAGCCTTGCCTTTGTTAACCTTTAAGTGGGGGGCTGTGTGTGTTCACAGCCTTGGCTTTTTGACTCACTTGTATAAACAAAGTGAGTCTATGTTTTAACCCGTGTTCGGTTGTGTGTGTGTGTGTGTGTGTGTGTGTGTGTATCTGTGTGTGTGTCTGTGTGTCTGTGGTAAACTTTAACATTGCCATTTTCTCTGCAAATACTTTGTCAGTTGACACCAAATTAGGCATAAAAATAGAAAAAAATTCAGTTCTTTCCAGTCATCTTGTTTAAAACAATATTGCACCTCTGGGATGGGCACAAAAAAAGAAAAAGAAAAAAAAAGAAGCCTAATTATATGCAAACTGCATTTACTGTTATATTTATATTTTTTGTATTCTCTAAACTTCACACTTTGATCTGATATTCTGACACAACATGAGCAGTCATTATTATCATTTTTTGTTCAAACAGGAACTTATTTTGCTAAGCATGGAAGTTTTATTTATTTTGCAAACGTTTTGGTGCAGATAGTATAAAAGGGAAATTACTCTGCAATTAATACTAGGGGACTTAATTTGATTTAAACTGATCTTTCTCATCTTAAACATTACATTTTGAAATTATACTCAGTACATAAAAAGCTTGTGTGTTTTACTCTCAGTGTACAGGGCTTTCACTATGTTCATTCGCCCAAGTGGTCTTTTTCGGAAAATACTAAAATCAATACGACGAGTGGACTTTACAGATCTGTTGGCTGAGCCATGAAGGTCATGGGCAAAAATCAATTGCGTACACATATTTATACACATTCAAAGTGCGTGCTCATATTCTTCGCGAACGCGAACGACGCCATTTTGTTTCAAGTTGTTGACCTGCCTGTTCAATCCTATATTCAGTGGACAATACACGATAACATGTGATGGAAAGTTGGAGAAGGAGACCGTTAAATATCTATTCAGAGAAAGATTTGTGAACGCCCCATCACTTACTGGATTATGCCCCAAACTGCCATAAAAATATCCACAGAATCAGTCGGAATTCACAGTTAAAAATTGTAAACCATGCGAGTTAATACCCTTGAACTGATCACAATGAAACAAAAAAATTTCCAGTCTTGACTTTTCTCAAAATGAAGTCCTTTTCACTTCTTACGACGTTTAGAAGTACTTGTACTTGGCTCTACATGTTATTAGTTTAACAAAATACTAAATTTTCATATCAACTTTAAAAAAAACTATCAAGCTAGAATGAACATAAAAGAGAAATTGAATCGACCGTGCTGTACTACATTCCCGGCGGGTGTAACTAAACTTGTACATCTATCTAGATCTAGTGAAAACGGCTAAATGTTGCAGTGTGATTGCGGCGATAGCCATTAAAAAGAATTTTTTTTATTGCCCTTAAAGATTTTTTGAATGCCCAAGATACACCAGAATAATATGATTTAAACAGCGTATGTTCAAATATTAAATTTTAGAACATCAGTTAAGGAGCCACGATAGTGTAATGGATAAGGCAGTTCCTTCTCACCCGAGCACGCGGGGTTCGAATCTGGTTAGGACTTTTTTTCTTTCTTTTTTTAACGCGAAGCTTTAAAATAACAAATACAGAACACATTTTAACGATCATATTTTTTTTTTAAAGTGTATCACAAGTGAGTCTTGAAGGCCTTGCCTCTCTTGTTTAACCTTTAAGTGAGGGGTTGTGTGTTCAGAGCCCTTGAACGGCTGCTGGCCCGGGACAGCAGCCGGGTTGACCAGGGGGACAGCACAGCCCTGCACATCGCTGCCATCAACGGGTTCGCTGACTGTGTGCGGCTGCTGGTGCTGCAGGTGAGCAATTTGTTGTTCATCTGTCATCACAGCATTGCACGTACTTACCGTGTTTCACATACATGTATGCGTTCACAGAGAATGTGCTTGCACATCTTTGTCTCATTGTGCGTGTGTCTGTCTGTCGTCTGTAGGTTGGTCAGTCGGTCAGTCCGTCTCTCTCTCTCTCTCTCTCTCTCTCTCTCTCTCTCTCTCTCATATGTGCCGAAAGCCAGACCGAAAATCTGGTATAATATTGTCACTGACAATCCTTACAAATTATGTCGAAATGCGTCAATCAGTTGATAACGTATCATGCCATAGGATATTGTTTTCAGATATCTTCTCCTTACAGTAGACACAAACTAACAAAATCAAACTCTAGTCTGGTCATGTCTACGATTCTGTATACTTACATGTATTACAAATTGTGAACCATCCTCACCCAACTCTTTTTTTTTCCCGCACTGACATATCTTTACATCTCTCTCTTTCTGTCTGTCTGTCTGTCTGTCTCTGTCTCTCTCTCCTCTTCTCTCCCTCTCTCTGCCTTTCTCATAATATGTCTATCTGTGCATATCCCTATTACCCGTTACCTTATTTGCTATCTTTTATGTCTCTTACATCTGTGTTTTAAATTTTATCGTTACTTCTCTGTGTTAATTTCACTTGAATCATTCGTGTGTAGCATGCTAGGGTTTTGTTGTTGTTTTTCCCTTGGTGTGTGTGTGTGTGTGTGTGTGTGTGTGTGTGTGTGTGTGTGCGTGTGTGTATGTGTTACTCGCTTCCGTTTCGTACAGATGTGAGCGATGTTGTGTCTCTCAGTTTGATGCAGTGTTATACTTGTACATTATACATGTATTAAGTATTAAGTATAACAACATTTATATGCGTACATGTTTGTGTGTCTCTTAGAACAGCGGCAGATGTGTAAGCCGGCCAAAATGCTAATGTCTTCACCGTTGGAAAATAAAGATTCATTCATTCATTCATTCTCTCTCTCTCTCTCTCTCTCTCTGTCTCTCTCTGTCTCTCTCTGTCTCTCTCTCTCTGTAGCCCATACGCATCCCTTGCTATAGTAATGTTCTCCCATTATTGCTGTGTGTATCTCTGTCAGTATATTTGTGCACCGATACTCGCATCACGCTTATGCCTTGTGGCATTTAGTATTCAGAGCGGGATAAAGGAAAGCACACCAGTGTTTATGTGTTATCCACGGAATCAAAGATTTTTTGTTTTTTCCTGTCTTGTCTTCTGTGTGTGTGTGTGTGTGTGTGTGTGTGTGTGTGTGTGTGTGTGTGTGTGTTTCTGTATCTCCCTGTCTGTCTGTCTCTCTCTGTGTTTCTGTCTCTGTCTCTTTCTCTTTCTTTCTTTCTCGCCCATTTGTGCATGTTTCCTTATGTTTGTGTGTGCGCGTGTGTGTGCGTGCAATCATCACAGAATCTGTAGGCCTGCCGAAAAGAACGAAGACAACCAACAGGACTTTAAAGAAGACTTTCTTGTTGTCCTGTCGAATTCAAGATGGGATTGGCATTTGGAAATGTTTGACAAATGAAATAAGAGTGTAACAGACCCAACAACATTATTACAGTGTAAAAGACTCAACAACAGTATAGCAGTTCAACAGACTCAACAACACTATGAACAGTTTAGCAAACTCAGCAAAATAAGTTATGCCTGATGATGACAGAGTGTCTTATTTCCTTTTAAAATCAAATTATTTTGATTAAAATTTAAGGCAAGGGAAGAAAAAAAAGCTAACAATATTTACAACTTAACATAATAAGATAATATACTACACTGTTTCTCAGGGCAGTGCCAATGTCGATGCCAGACAAGCCGGCAGTAGGTCCACACCTCTGATGCTGGCAGCTCACAAGGCCAAACTGGAAGCTGTGGAAGCCCTGCTGGAAATGGGTACTGAAACCAACACGTTAACGTCACTAACGCGTTAACGCCGCCAACATATCAGTGCGCAAACATAAATGCGAACACTAAAAATCACTCCCATGCGGGATTAAAAATGACTAAGTGCAGTGCTGACAGCATACAGAATACTTTATTATCTATTAGAGAAATTCATGTGCGGTGTATGCTACGCAAACAAGTCACTCAATGTGAATACATAAAAGACATAGAATGCTGAAATGTCAAGTTGATGTGAACCTTTCGTACAATGATCACAATCATACAAATGTTATGATCACATACTTTCACAGTCATTCAGCATTAACACATAATTGAAATGCTTCAATGCAAAATTAGTGTTGATTAATCTCATACAACAGTTACAAATCAACATTGCAATAAGTATGGTAAGAGAACAGATGAAAATAACGTACTATAATCAAAACAACAACGTACATGATTAAAACCAACTGTTATTCAGCAGTATTTAAAATCAGTACACAATATATGATTCACACACTCTTGCATGCGCGCGCACTCACGCACACAATAACACACAAACACACACATACACACACACACTCGATCTCTGTCTCTGTCTCTCTGTCTCTCTCTCTCTCTCTCTCTCACGCACACACAAACATGCACGCACACACACACACACACACACACACACACACACACACACACACACACACACACAGACCCCACCCCCTACCCCCTCCATACACACACACACATGTGCGCACACACACATATATCACCCCCCACGCACACACTCCCGCACACACACACACACACACGCGCGCGCGCGCGCACACACACACACACACACACACACACAGGGACCGATGATAAAAACAGTTGTGTTAGCTATTTATTCAAGAACTGAATTGACTGGAATATAAAACTGTTTTGGATTCTAAAAGTTTTCAGTATTTTGAGGGAAAATGGCAATCATTATTTAAGATCTTTGTTGATTTTTTTCTTCCACACGCTGTTTGTACAGCTCTGTCATAGGTTCTTGTTGGACAACAACTATTCGGTGCATAGATTCACAATTTCGCTCAACACACACACACACACACACACACACACACACACACACACACACACACACACACACACACACACGCATATGCACGCTCGCGCGCGCGCTGCGCGCATTCTTCACACTTAAACTTCCGTACTAGCAGATAAAAAAGAAAGTTAAAACCGATTCAGTGAGATATCGGTAAAAACCCTGGATAATTTTTGGATTGACATTGACCTGGATATTTCTAAACTTCTGTAAACAGTAGATGCAAGACAGGCATTTCTTTTGGATATTATAGGTATTTGGTGTTAAACTGAGTTTATAATCAATTATTGTACCCAAATATTTATATTCACTAACTCGTTTGTTCCATTGATACAGAGATAGGGACGGGGGATGGGCTTTTCCTGAAATCAGTAACCATTTCTTTTGTGTGTTTTTGTTGTTGAACATTTAAATCTAAGGAGTTGTCCTTGCACCACGAAGAAAACATCTTAACTTGTTCAAAATAGTTCGAAAGATCTTCAAGTGCAGTGTCATAAGAATATCAAATCAAATGTGTTGTGCATGTACCAGTGCGGTTGTTGGTGTATAACGTGAGCAGGACAGGTGACAGAACTGTTCCATGGGGAGCACCAGTTGATGTTATTTTAAAGGAGGAAAGAGCTTGAAGAAAATAGACAGACTGAATTCTGTTAACAATGACTGGCTCTGTATTTAAACTGATGTTGGTAATTGTGTGGAACGGTGTATGACAGAATGTATTTGAAGATTATACGTTCAAAGCACTTGATCACTATAGGGGTAAGGGCAATGGGGTGTTATTCGTTCAGGGAGACAGGTCTTTTGTTTTTTGGGACAAGGTGTATCATTTTTTTCCACATGTCAGGAATGCAACAGTCTTCTAAAGACCAGGCGTAGAGGCTGTAAAAAACACCACAGGCACACGTCTTCAAAAGAATACCACTGATCTCATCAGGGCCAGCTGCTTTTTTCACATGCACTTTTTTTAACACAGAGTTAACAGCATAGGAGAAAATGTAGAAAAATCTGTTATTTAACAGAGCTGGCATGCACTTAATATTATGATATACAAAACCTCCATTTTTTGCTGTTGATATAATATCTACACAGAATAATTGTTTTGGTTTGTTTGTTTGTTTGTTTTGCTTCAAAATGTTTGCTGACATGTAATTTTATATACTGAACGCGAAAGTGTTACTTCCACATGACCACATGACCTTCCGGGCCATATATATCATTTGAACATACGTAAATACATACATAATCTCTTTGTGTTTGTGTATGTGAGTGCTTCAGGCGCTGATGTCAACTTAAGTGACCGTGATGCAGACACGGCGTTTCATCTGGCCATCGGAGGCAAAGTGAAGGGGTATGGCAAGGTGAGAGGGCACACTCCACTATCACAATACAGTGCAGGGCCGCAGCGAAACGCAGGCGAACGTAGCGCTACACAACACTGCAGAGTGCAACACAAAGCTGAACTGAACGCCAGTGAGCGTTGCGCGAGACCCATTAAGGCTGCGGAACACAACGCAATGCCTCGCTGCTTTAAAATATAATAATAGTAATGATATTCATATGTGCTGAATCTTGTGCAGAGACAAATCAAAGCGCTTTCGCACAAGTCACTGAAAGAAAAGGAAGAGGCAGGGAAGAGAGGCAATCTTGGGAAGAGGTGGGTTTTAAGGCCAGACTTGAAAGAGCTGAATGCGGAGACCTGACGAAGCAAAAGAGGAAGTTCATATGATACATGAAGTAATGCAAAGTAATAAAAGTTCAATTCAGCACAAATACATGACAATCAAATGATGAACAGTGGAATTCAGAATAACAGAAGCAGTGTTTAAAAAAAATATTTTTATTCTTTTTGTAAAAGTCTCACTGCATTGTTGTACAACAGTGCAAAGTAAGACAAAGTAATTCAACACATTACAACACAACAGATACACTTTTACAGTAAATATGATATTAGATTCGACTGTGCAGTTCCAGGCGGTGTGATTGAGTTCAGTGCCACATTATAGAACATCATACGTTGAATGATAATCGTGCAGTGCAACGCATGACATGCGACTGAATACATTGCAATACAAGACAAATTGTGCTGTTTTGTTGCGTTTTGTTATGCAGCGAGTCATCAATATATGCCATTTGCAATGTATTTTTTACTGTTCCTAATTTTCTTTGTTGTGTGATGATTTTTCGTTGTTGTTTTTGTGTGTTTTTTTGTTTGTTTTTTTTTATTTGTTGTTTGGGTATTTTTGCTTTTTCCATCTCATTTTGATTTCTTTTACTGTCGATCAGCGCTTTCTTGTGATAACGTACAATTCTTTATTTGTGGTTTCCCTGTTGAGAGCATCTTTTGGAACAATTAATCCAGTCCTTTTGTCCTTTTTTCTGCAGTATTTTTTCTGTCGTCTCCGGTGCAAATTAAGAGAGAGAGAGAGAGAGGGAGAGAGAGAGAGAGAGAGAGAGAGAGAGAAAATGAAAGAAAAAATAAGGAAAGGAGCACAAGAAAGAAGAAGAGAACGAACAAACAAAATGTTAACCCTTCACTGTCCTGACATGCCCAGAGCGCAGAAGCAGAACTGACGGTGGCCTACAGAGTGCAGATCGCCAACCTGCTGATCAGCAGTGGGGCCTATGTGGATGCCGTGAACCACCAGGGCCGTACCGCCCTCACCTATGGTGTCCCTGAGGTCCGCAAAGGTGTGAAGGCCTTCATCAGACACAAGTGAGTGGTTAGGACACGATTCTAAAGATAACTGTATTGCTCATATTAAGAACACAAAGCTGCAGACAGTCGAATTTATCATAAGATGGGCAAAGATACGGGCGGTTGTATTTGACATGTTTAGGATACGAATCTACAATTGTCTTGTTATTGCATTCTTTTGTATTACATTTTGTCTGAACAAATGTATCTGTATGGAATTCGGGCTCTTTATCTGGGGAGAGCATGTCGCCACAATGCAGTGCCGTCCATGTTTTTTTTCTTCCTAGGCAGACGCGTTTCCTCTCGGCCATCACCCCACATGAAAATGCAGGGAGTACATAATGCACTGACAGTGTCATGACTGAGTATTTGAGGACATTCTTGGAAAGCTGTAAATCTGGTTTGAGACATAATATGTAGTATTCAGATACAGGCGATTGAAAACCCACCTCCTCCCCCCTCCAGCTCTCTATCCTAACCTACACGCTTCAGAAGCCTGTTGTGACAGACACACTCAGATGCTTGGCAGACTTTTAGTTTTTACTTTATGTTTCATCAATCCATATGAAAGACATGGGACGACTTTCTTGTACAGTCCTCAAGGAAACCTGCTGCCAGCACAGACATTCTAATCATGAATCCTGCATCGTTCAACGAGAATTATGAAGGCAATGTAATTTTTAAATCTATGTTGTAAACATTGTTTTATGAAGCTGTCAAAGGGGTTTGAAATTCCTTTTTAATTACACATACTTAACAGTGACCCGCTAGTGCAGACTCCGGCAGGGGTCTGACATTCCTGTCCTGTGCAAACGACTATCCACCTGTGCAGAGAAAACGAAAGTAGCTACGGCCGATAACCTCCCGGAAGTAGGTAACCTCCCCTTTGCCGCCCTGACTAGCACCCTCTTTCCGGCAGCCATCTTGACTCCTGTTCCTGTGCTCTTCATACGGCTAAGTTTTTTCGTATTTTCTGTCTGTCTGTCGATTCTCTGGCGTTCTTGCTTTTTGTCAAATTATGTCTTCAACCAGGTCACATAATTGTATGGCCTGACTGGGCGATCGGGCTAAAATTAAGGCGCGATCGCAATCGATTCACGGACACTCTGGGCCCTCTACTTCTGGCCCTCTCAGCAATGCCAACCCGCCACCTCCTCCACTTCCTCCGCTCCCTCCGGTCGACTCCAGACCTACACCACCTCCTGCACCTACTCCGGTGACTTCTAGGGGTTTGTTGCCCCACATTCAGATCAGTGGTGCCATTGATGCCATTTTAATCAATCTGCGAACGGACTCGACGCGATCCGTGTTTTCTCGGCCCTGCCAGTCAGCAGTGCATGAGTCGACCTCCTCTATCTCTTTGCCCATACCCATAGTTTCACCAATGGAATGTGCCACAATCCCCTTGGGGAAATAACACAAACAGGAAAAGTGTGAAAGTCATTTACACCTCTAGAATGCAAACACACACATTAATTTTTGTTCAAATGAATCATAAAGAACATATTCAACAGATAACACCTCCACAAAGTGAATGTATTTTGTGTTTTGTATGTTACTAATATTTATTTTAATGATCATTTTCCCCGATTTGTAAATCCCGCCTCTCGGAAGCCCTGATCTATATTTATCCATAGTCGCGGCAGCTATCTGGGCCGTGTCAAGGACGGCCTGATCTATATTTATCCACAGTCGCGGCAGCTATCTGGGCCGTGTCAAGGACGGCCTGATCTATATTTATCCACAGTCGCGGCAGCTATCTGGGCCGTGTCAAGGACGGCCTGATCTATATTTATCCATAGTCGCGGCAGCTGTCATTTTCTTTTTCTCAGTTAACGAGTCAGACCAAGCTTAATACAATTTTCTGTGACATCTTATTTGTATATATATTTTCCTGCAAGAATCAGGAAAAAATTGTTAAATTCAATTAAATTACCACGTGGTCGCGCGAGACAGTGTTTACAATCTCTATACCATACCGGAATATAATTTTTAGTTTCTTTGCAGCTATGACAAATTTTGATCAATTTAAAACAAATGTTCATAGCTGTTTTTATGTTAATTTGTACTTTATAACATTTTCCACAATATTACAACAGCAATGAGCACTGCCAAATCTTATTTTGGAATCGTCAGAACAACCGTTACTATGGTTCTAGAAACAACATGGCGGCTGTTATAGCAGCCGAACTGGAAAGCCTTATAATAAGTTGAAGCAGAGAGCTTTGCGAACTGCTCACAAACCCAACTTTTTACCATTTTTTATATCGCCGGCGCACACACCTTCCAAGTTTTAGCAGGCCCCAAAAACTGCCAGTCCATCTCGCAAGTAGCAGAAGGCATGGGTAATAATTGTTTTCCTCTATACTCGGGAGAAAGGCATATTGACGAGGACGGATGTGTATCACAAAGCACAACGAACCGTTCATTACCCACAGGGGTGTACCTTTCTGCCCACTCATACCAGCATGGCAGATGCCACATTCAAGCCCATTAGTTCGCCCCATCACTTTGCTTGAACAGAGATCCAGCATCGACGTCTCAAACAATTGGCGTTGGAAAGCACTTTCTGCACTTGGTCTTCCCTGCCCGATCCTTTCAGCCTCAACACACAACCACTGCTGTGGTTACAGTTGGACATTCCTTCTCAAGCACTGTCTTTCCAATGAGACACTTCCAGGGGTTTCTAGCGTAGACAGGCTATCCCATCATGGAGCCCCAGCCTTCAGTCAAGGGCCTGTCAGAGGATGACTTTGTTGTCACTTTGGAAGCAAGCACCATGTCTTTCAGACACATGGTTGCCCCACAAGACCCCGTCACATCCTTCCGGCTTCCTTACATTTCAGCAGAACCTACATGGTGGACACCTTCATCCCTCAAGCACACAGCAGCTGTTTCCTGATTTACCCATACTGATTGGTGACCAGTATATGATTCCTCCTAGGACCAGTATATGATAATCAGTCGTGTATGACAGTGACCATCAAAACAGCAGAGGAGGCAACTGCTGTCCCAACAATTCGGGCTGGAATTTGATTATACAATTTATAGTAGAGAGTGTTTTGCCCAAGTTGCATCCCCACTCCCTCGATCAAGAGGGCCTTAGGACTGTCACCACTGGGACGGATCCTAAAGGCTAGTTAGCCCCCAAGTCCCTGTGCAATTTGACTTCTAGTGTGAGAGACATAGTCCTTCATGAAAGACTAAGCTGCAAACGATTTGCCTTTGCAACTAAGAAACCACTGATAATACATCTCTCACTTTGCTGTTGGCCATACTGTAAACGTATGTCAGATCATTGATTAGATGTAAATGGCCAGTACAACACATCTAGAGCCACTTTTCTCCATGCCCCCATCCGGCCCCATCCCAGACTTAGTGCACACCACACACAGCCAGAGGCCTGTCATGGGTCCGGTCCCCTTTCTCACTAAAGAACCGTCAGCGCAAATTTTCCCCATGGAAACCCTCTTCCATTAGGAATTCCACCACAGAATGAGACTCAGTGACCTGGAGGCACATGAAGTGCACTCCCACAGCCTGATCCAACCCAGCCATTGACTGCCGACAACTTTCTGCAGGTTGCTCCAACATGTCACACTCAGGTAGAGAAGCCACCAAGCCTTCTGTATGCCCCTTCGTGATGGTACCTACCTGGACAATTACACAACCCTGTCCCAGAGACACCAGGGACCCCAAGTCTCTTGTTGCCAAATGTCCGCCGTTCTATGTATAGGCAACATGCCAGTGCTGGTTTTTTTGGCAGCGACAGAAAAGTGGTGGGGGGAGCGCCCATCGCCTCTCAGCTCGCATGGAGGAGCTCTATAGATCTGGCTGTCATGCCTATGGCACGTCCAACATGGTGGGCTACCTCTGTCTCATGCCACAGTTTCCTTCAAACACATGTATTACTTCCACTAGCGGCCCACAACCGATGTGGAATCATCAGATCAAGCCACATTGACGCTCAACTGCGCTCAAGTGAGAGAACCCTACAGGGTACGTGTTTCCTACCCTTCCTTTGATTGGAAGGGCTCTCAATAAAGTGAAGATTCAATACTCTGACCCAATTCTCTTTGAGCTACATTTATCAGCACAGCCTGCTTCCTAAAATTACGTTTAAGTAAAATACTTACCTTGACCCACATTTAAGACCCTCCCGTTCCTCCCTGCTTTCTGTTCTCCCTGCACGCTGCACTGGTTGTGGCGAATTGCCGTAAAAAGAGGGTGCTAGTCAGGGGGGCAAAGGGGAGGTTACCTACTTCAGGGAGGTTTTCGGCCGTAGCTACTTTCGTTTTCCCCGCATAGGCGGATAGTAGTTTGCACAGGACAGGAATGTCAGACCACTGCCGGAGTTTGCACTAGTGGGTCACGGTAAGTATGTTACTTAAACGTAATTTTAGAAAGAAATTTCCTTTTCACGTGTTCAGCATATATTGTCGTGTCTTTCTGTGTACAGTCTCTAGAGCTTTTGACAGTCACTCAGAGCATGCGAGCTTGTGTCTGAATGGAAGCCACCCACACAGACTGCATGGTTTTGCCTGTAAGTGCCTGGAAAGTATGTGTTGCAGACAGCATTGTGTCTGCTTTTAGTGATGAACCTTTCGCCCAGAGTTAGGGACATTTGGTCTCTATATTACGATAATGATGTATGATGATAATGATATGAAGATGCTGCTGTGGGGGTTCATTTAGGTTTGGGACAACTTGACAGAGCTGTACTATGACAATAATTATATCCATATCCTAGTGTCATCCAAGCTGAGAGATACAGACACCTGTGAGGTAAGCGACACTTCCAAAGACGCATCCGTCAAGTGGATGACCCTTGACTGTGTCGTCCATTTCTTCCCATTTAAGTCCATAACACATTCAATTCTGGGTGGAAGCCAGCCACGGGCCGAAAAATCCCACACTGATGCTGGCGAGGTCACCCAAAGAACTGGTACGGCAGTGCCTCTCATTGAAATCGTTCGGGTATGGTTTGAAAAGGATGGCTTGGATAAAGGGCAAGGTAGAAGGGTGTTGGAATGGAGTAGGAGTATCAATAATAATAATGATAATTATGATAATACCTTTTTTTCTGTGGCGCGATATTACCATTGCAACTCAAACGCCTTACATCATCCAGTTGAATGTAAACATGCCTTAAAAAACGTTGCAACAGCTCTCTGTCAAAGAAAAACATCCAATGTGTTCATACATCAAAATCAAAGAATAAAGGTTATCAAGTAAATACGGATGAGATTAAAACAAAATGCTTTTCATAAAAGACACAGAACACACACACACACGCACACACACGCACACACACAGACACACACACACACACACACACGCACACACACACACACACACACACACACACACACACACACACACACACACACACATACACACACACACACAACACAACACAACGCACAAACACACACACATACACATACACATTGAATATCAACTGCACTAAAAGCAGATTTGCATAAGCATTAATTTTTGCCGATACAGAATTCCATTTGGACAAACTTACGCACTTACGCACGCGTGTCAGAACACTGCACCCTCACACACGCACACACACCCACACGTCGGGATTAAAAACAACCAAATAGAAAAAAAGGTTATATCATATCAAAGACCAAACTACGTGAAATACACAGTACATTAAAACATGATTACAAAAACACTAGCAGAAAGATATTTGCTAACAAACAGACTTTGGTTTAACTGTTCTGCCCAGAACAGAAATGCTCACGGAAAAGATAAGTTTTCATATCTGACTTAAACGAATTTACATCAGAGGTATTTCTAAGAGACGAAGTAAGAGAATTCCAAACTTGGCGAACCTGAGCTCGAAAGACCTATGTCCAGCGCATTTCAGATTAGTCCTTGGGACTGTTACAACGTTCAGAACTGGATCTTAATGTTCTGTGCGGCTCACACGTTTCCAGTACAGAGGACAGATACAAGGGAAGAAACTTGTCAAAATGTTTGAAGGCAGGTGTCACTTACTTAAAGTAAATGCAAGCCAGTGTAACTGGCTCAGAAGAGGTGTAACAGGATCATATTTCTTTTTAGCAAAGACCAGTAGTGCAGCATTATTCTGAATTTTCTGTTATTTCTTGATAGAGGAAGATAGCACACCTGCAAGAGTGGAATTGCAGTAATCAGTAGTTAGTCTGGACAGGAGGAAACCAATTTAACCATGTTTTTTCTCTGTTATGTAGGATCTGACTGAGGCTAGCCTAAGAAGATGAAAGTTACACAAGCGACACAAGAATGAAATTTGGTCGTTCATAGTCAAGGTTTGATCGAGATAAACACCCTGATGTTTGAAATGCTACTGAATCAAGGCCAAATGTAACTGGGTCATTTTTTTTTTACTGCATCAAGACAAACTCGGTCTCCTACAGCGACGAGTTCAGTTTTGTCTTCATTCAGCTTAAGCTTTTTTTTTTTCGGAGGGGGGGGGGGGGGGGGGGGGGGGGTGGGGGGGAAATTGGTTTGTTTTTGCTTTTGGTGGGGTTTTTTGTTGTTTTGTTTTTGTTTGGTTTTTTGTTGTTGTTTTTGTTGTTGTTTTTTGGTCCACCCATACTTTTACATCAACTACACAAGTTTCCAATTCAGTAAATACTGTTTTGTAAGTCAGTGTCATCTGCATATTTATGGTAAGCAAATGAACGCCTTTTGAAAATGTCAGACAGTCTGAGTGTACAAAGTGAACAAAATAGGCCCTAGGAGATCCCTGAGGATCACCAAACACAAGAGGAATAAGTTTAGATGTGCAGTGTTTTACTTTAAGTCTGAGTTGACGATTTGAAAGATATGAAGAAAACCATTTTAAAGCAGTAGATCGAATGCGTAAGGTAGTACAAAGACGGTTGACAAGGATTTGATGGTCAGTTGTATCAATCGCCGCTGACAGTTGTAAAAACACCACAACAGACATTAGTCTTTTGTCGGTGTTTTAGAGAAGACTATCAGTGGCGGAAAGAAGGGCTGTTTCTGTACTTTGGCTTTTATGAAAAGCAGACCGACAGGTTTCAAGGCCATTTTTATCAAGTTGTTCCTGGAGCTGATCAAAGAAATTTAGATGAAAAAAAGGAAATATGTTGAGGAGTTAAACCAAAAGCTTATGCAGACTGGACCTGATGATGACTTGACAATAGATGATCTAAACGAATCAATAGCTAAATGCAAGAAAGAATCGGCTCCTAGCCCAGACAAAGTTCGCTACTCGGACATCAAGGGGCTATCCGAAGAAGACAGAAGCAAACTTTTCAATTTGTATCAAAACAGTTTCCACAATGGAAATGTGCCGGAGGACTGGACACACAGCTTCTTAAAACCCATACCAAAACCAGGAAAGGACCATCGTCAGGTAGTTTGCAAGGGATCTTGAACAGAAGCACATTCTCCCTTCAAATCAAGGTGGTTATAAAACAGGTAAGTGTACATAGGAAAATGCGGTTGCTTTCGCACATGAGGTGTATGAAGGATTTCAAAGAAAAGAAGAAACACAAACAGTAGCAATCGACCTTGAAGATGCCTACAATAAATTCTAGTTTGCGCACTTCATGGAGCTGCTACTAAGGTATGGAGTAAGTTTGACACTGATAAAATGGATAACAGCATCACTTCAGGAAAGAATCGTCGTCCTACGCCTCGGAGATTGGATGTCTGCACCTTCTAAAATGTCCATGGGACTGCCACAAGGGTTTCCGCTCTCTCCTGTCCTCTACAACGTCCACTCGAAAGGCCTTGCAGACTTAAACAACAATGAAAGAGCTCGGGTGCTTACTCTTGCGGATAATGGCCTGGTCTTTAAAACTTCGAAAGATGCTCAAGAAAGAACTAAAGCCGCCCAGAAACTACTGAACAATGGTGCAAGGAAACAGGATCTTCCATCAATCCAGCGAAAGCCCAAATGTTGCTGTGCACCTTCAACAACAGAACCACGAGCAAATCACCACCACCTGTGTCATTCGACGGAATTCAGATCGAGAAAACCGAATGCCTACGCTACCTAGGAATACAGTTCGAAACACACGGAAAATACTGTTTTCAAATGCAAAAAAAGGTCTCTCAGTCTTAAAGGCAATGGCAACCAAAGGTATCAAACAACGCCACCTCTTCCTGCTGTATCAATCACTCGTTCTCAGTGTGATCGACTATGGACTTGGGCTGACAACACCGTCTCAAAGCAGCCTCCTAAAATTAGAAAGAGTTCAAAATGAGGCTATGAGGCTGATCCTTGGAACACCAAAAGACACGCCCACAGAAACCATGCGATACCTGCTTGACCTTCCTTCAGTGGAGCTCAGAAACAAGTTAGTACAGGTTAAGGCCTACTTCAGAGTATTAGAAAACCCTCAAAACCCACTGTATAGTAAAGTCAAGGAACCAAAAGGCAGCCGTCTAGGACGAGGAAGATCATGGATGGGGCGTGCAAAAGACACAATCCAGCTTGCATGCCGGCTACAAGACCTGAAGGAAACGAGAATGGGAGAAAAACCCCGAAAACCTCAACCATCTATTCAACACAGCCATTTCACCAACTCTAGGAAGACATTGTCAGGAATGGCCAGAGGGCAAAACTCATGCAGAAGTGAAGCTACACATAGAAGAAAACAGTAAAGAAGAGGACATCATCATATACACAGATGGCTCAGACACCAAAGACCAGTCTGGTTGGGGATTCACTGCGAAACAAAATGGAACAACAGTTAGGGAAGAGAATGCTCCCTACAAAGTCATAACCTCCAGCCTGACGATGGAAGTTGAAGCTGTGACACATGCTCTCATCTGGAAACCAACATGCCATGATTCTAACGGACCCAATGAACCTCATACAGAAAACTGAAAGTGGAATGGGAAGCCCAGAGTGGCATGAGGCTATGCACAACTTTCAGATTCAAAAACTTACATGGTCATACCGCCCGGGACATGCCTGTGTTAAGGGAAATGAGCCTAAGTGTGCGTGTGTGCGTGCGTGTGTGTGTGTGTGTGAGTTTGTTGGAGCGACAGACGTGCTCAGCTTGTCGTTCCCGACGCTTGGCACCCCTCAGTTCATCAGTCATCCAGGGAGCAGGGGGACGGTCAGTGACAAGGCGAGTGGAGAGAGGGGCATGCTTGTCCAACACAAGTGGACTAAATCGGTCCACCCGGTCGGATTTAGATCAAGCACACCAACGTTTTTTAACGGCTTCTTCAGACCTAAAAATAGGACATGAACACACGACAAGTGTTGTATTCGATCACAGATAGTCTGACAAAAGTTACTGACAGTGCGAGTCAAACAGGTATGCTGTTAGTATACAGTAATGCGTTGAGAACCAAAGCTGGTGACTGAACCGGTGGGAATTAGATCACTTTACCCTATATACCATTTGTCTCCCTGCTCATGACCATGTTTCATTCAGTATGGCGATGTCAAAAGGATGGTCAACAATCACATCGTGAATAAAAACGACTTTCTCTGTGCATGACTGAATGTTCAAGCGCATCAGTTTTAGATGCGACGGGTGAGAGGGTAAGTCAGTCAATTATAGATTTGAAGAGTTTACTCTCACCTTATGAATCTTGTGTGGTTCGTGATTTGAGGGATAAGCACATAGAACTTCAAGAATATGCACTTTAGCAAGACTCTTAATAAATGAATAAATAAATAAACAAATAGATAGTAGGGTAATGGATTTTCACACAGGTAGAGGCATATAAAAGCGACATGAGCCCTTTTAATGGTTTTAAAAAAGATGATACAGGAAAACAGTGCAGCAAACATGTGGCATGCTGGCCAAGAGTGTAGACGAAACCCAAGACAGTTGGAAGGCTTCAGGCTGCAGGTAGATCAAATGATCTCAGCTCTCTGTGCCTTCCGGCAGTGTATGCAAGTTAACTGGACTACAAGTGACAACAAATATGTGTGACAGGTGTATCTGCTCACATACATAAATACACTAATGCGGACGGTTGAACATACGGACGGACAGTCACTAAACTACTCTGTTTTATGAACACGGCACAGTGGGGATGTGGTCCGCCAAAAACCAGAAGGAGCAGACAGTGTGCTGCAGTCTCTTGGCCTGTCCAGCCTTGAAAGCCACGGGCCCGGACAGCTCAAAGAGGTCCTCAAGGGGGTGCAGCTCCCCTGCGGGGTTTGCGGGGCCTCCAAGTCTGACATCACCCTGCGACCCTGCGCCCACTGCTGTGTGTGCCGCGCGTGTAGTGTCAAGGTCACGCATTGCCCTCTTTGTGACGAGGAGGTCAAGGATAAAGAAATCTGTGGGGACTGAGGGGCATGCTTGTTTTTCTCGTGGTGGGTGAGGTTTTTTTTGTTTTTTGTTTTTTTGTGTGTGTGTTATTTTGTTGTTGTTTTTTCCTCGTTTGTTTCGTTTCTTCTCTCTTCTGGTCTTCCTTCCCTCATTCCTCCCTTTCTTTTCTTCTATCAAACGTCTTTTCTCACAGGTGTAATAAGACATACCTGTAAAAAGTAACACTGCTTCGTAAAAAGTAAACCATTGACAAAGGAGAACAAAAAGTTGTTCTTATAAATGCTGCTTATTTCTTGGCTACCAGCTGATGTTTTTCAATACTATAGTGTGTGTGTGTGTGTGTGTGTGTGTGTGTGTGTGTGTGTGTGTGTGAGTGTGTGTGTGTGTGTGTGTGTGTGTGTGTATGTGTGCAGTGTCGTTGTACATTGGTAATCATGCACATGTTTATTCATGTGAGTGTGTTTTCATGCACAATTACAGTGTGTGTGTGTGTGTGTGTGTGTGTGTGTGTGTGTGTGTGTGTGTGTGTGTTGTTGTTGTTGTTGTTGTTGTTGTTGTTGTTTTGTTCTGTTTTTTTTGTTTGTGTGTATGTGTTTAAGCTGGTAACCCCTTTTCTGGATGAGCTAAACACGATTGTTCAATTTTCTTTCATATCTAATGTTTCTTTGCTTACAGGTATCTGGAGAAACATGTGGCTGTTGCTGAAAAGAAGAAATAATAAACTGCCAAAATGAATGTAACCCGCATTCATGGACAAGACTACTAGTTTTGGCGTTTGTATTCTTACATAACTGCACAGATAGTGTAGTCATTACACTATACATTTTATTAGTGTAGTTTCATTCCCATTATCTCGACATTTTGCTTTATTTGTGTTATATCTATACCAACAATATAAAACTAATAGAATACTGAGTGATCAAAGGACCAGTC
The DNA here is from genome assembly GCF_041734735.1 of Babylonia areolata. Lineage (NCBI taxonomy): Eukaryota > Metazoa > Mollusca > Gastropoda > Neogastropoda > Buccinidae > Babylonia > Babylonia areolata. The sequence goes on from NC_134886.1 coordinate 12,896,553, forward strand.
CAAGAAAAGATTCATTGATTTTAGTGCAGTATGTGGTATCATTTTATAAGATGAATGGTAAGTAGACGTTTAGTGTTTTCGCTTTCATCTGTGTTCTGGCACTGTGTTCACCTGAAGAAGGTGTCATTGTTCTAGGGTGTGTCGGACAAATTGGTGAAAACACAGATGAGTGAGTTCAACCCCTAAACTGCTGAGGCAAGTACATTCATTTCAGAAGAGTGAAGAGGGTGGAGGTGGGATTAGAATGTGTGGGCTGTCACGCACACTCACACACACACCCCACTCACTCACTCTCTCTCTCACACACACACACACAAACTACACACACACACACACACACACACACAGTAGCGGTAATTTTCGCAATCCGGTACTGTGCAACAGTTTGCCCATTACTAGTGTAACGCCCCAGAATGACTGCATCCTCAAATCAACACCATTGAGTTTTTCTGGGATAGGCCTGAAATGACTCCAGCATGCAGTTCGCCTGGGACGACTTAACCCTTGTCCTGAAATGACTCCCCTTCCTTATGTTAAAAAAAAATTAAAATCAGTCAGAAAGTATGATTTAGTATATTGCTGGGGAAAAATCAAACAGGGTGGGGCAGCCCCAAACACACTCCAGTCTTTGTCCCGAAAACACTCCATACTGAGTAAGTCTGGGTTGGTATCTTTTCGACTCCAGCTGTCATTCTGGGGAATTACCAGGTTAACTCCACATAAACGCGAGTGGGGTAGATTCAGGACTAGCCCCCAAAAACGTCTATGGGGAGTTTCTTCGGAGCATAAACGCTGGCCCTGACATAAATCCTGTGGAGTCCTTTTGGACATGTGATAGATCATTCTGCTTCTATTAGAGGTAGACCCCCTTTGCAAAATCCGTTTTTTGTTTGTTGTTGTTGCAAAAACGCATGTCATTGTTCAGCCGTTGTATGGAAGGGGATGTTGTTTGGAAGGAAGTTATCGGGAATCAGCCCAGAAAGAGTCAATGAATATTTTTGGTAAGGAATTCACTCTTTGGTGAAGTCTTTGATATGCAATGTGGTTCGTCCGTCGGGATCGACGAGGACCATCTAGTCATCCTGGGGGTGGGTGGGTTGAGTTCTGTGGGTGCGCAGATGACTGGTCAGGCCAATCCGCGCCCGGAAAGTTCTGACGCAGTGTCGCCAGGGGATGGTAGCGGCTGTCGGGGACTTGCTGGCACTGCTTTTCCTGGCCTGTCTGCGTTGCTCTGCTGCAGCGCCCTGTTGGCCTCACAGGATTTGGCATCTTTGTGGACAGCTGAACACCACTTTAGTCTGTCCATTGCATTCAGCCCCCACGTGTCGTGGCTGATGTTGAAGGCTTTCAGAGAAGCTTTCAGAGTGTCTTTGAAGCGCTTCTTTTGGCCTCCATGGGAGCGCTTGCCATGTTGGAGTTCGCCGTACAGCAGTTTCTTGGGGAGCCGGTGGTCTGGCATGGGAACTACATGGCCTGCCCAGCACAGCTGGGCCTGCATCGAGATGGTGTAGATGCTGGGCAAGTTTGCACGAGTGAGCACCTCTGTGTCAGGGATCTTCTCTTGCCACTTTATGCCGAGAAGTTTTCTGAGGCTGGTGGTGTGGAAGTGGTTCAGCTTTTTGGCGTGGCGTTTGTAGACCGTCCATGATTCACATCCATACAGCAGTGTGGTGAGAACTATGGCCTTGTATACTTTGAGCTTCGTCTCCAGGGTGATGCCTCTCCTTTTCCAAACGTTCTTATGGAGTCTGCTGAAGGCAGCGCTGGCTTTGGCGAGTATGGCATTCACCTCGTCATCGATGACAACTGTGCGAGAGAGTGTACTGCCCAGGTATGTGAACTTGTCCACCGCATTCAGTCGTTGCCCGTTGATGAAGATGTTTGGTTCAACGTAAGCTTTCCTGGAGCTGGCTGGTGCATCACCTCAGTCTTCTTTGTGCTGATTTTGAGGCCAAAGTTGTCACAGGCAGCAGAGAACTTGTCGACACTGTGTTGCATGTCAGCTTCAGAAGCAACATTGAGAGCGCAGTCATCAGCAAACAGGAAGTCATTGACGGTGTCTGTCCTCACCTTGGTTTTTGCTTGAATCCTCCTGAGGTTGAAGAGTGAGCCATCTGCGCAGTACCTGATGCCAATGCCTACGTCAGCGAAGGCATCTGTCAGCATGGCTGAAAACATGAGACTGAACAGGGTGGGGGCAAGAACACAACCCTGCTTGACTCTGTTGGAGACAGGGAATGGTTCTGAAGTCTCTCCGTTGTCTTGGACTCGGGCCAGCATCCCATCGTGTAGTTGCCGTATGATGGTGATGAACTTTCTGGGACATCCGTACTTCGCCATGATTCTCCAAAGGCCATCTCTGCTGACAGTATCGAAGGCCTTGGTCAGATCGACATAGGTGGAGTAAAGGTCGGCGTTCTGTTCCTGACACTTCTCCTGGAGCTACCTGGCAGCAAACACCATGTCGATAGTCCCAAATTCTTTCCAGAAGCCACACTGGCTCTCTGGTAAGAGACCTTGCTCAAGGTGCGCTATGAGACGGTTGAGTAGCACTCTGGCCAGTGTCTTGCCTGCGACGGACAGCAGGGATATTCCACGACGGTTGTCACAGGCCTGACGATTTCCTTTGCGCTTGTACAGGTGTATGATGGAAGCGTCTTTGAAGTCCTGTGGAACTGCCTCATGCTGCCAGATGAGCTGGAACAGCTGATGAAGCTTCTCAGTCAGCGCCGTACCACCTTCTTTGTAGACCTCAGCTGGAATGGAGTCTGAGCCAGGGGCTTTGCCATTGGATAGCAGACGGATAGCTTTCTGGGTCTCCTCCAAAGTTGGAATGGCATCCAATGACTCACTGACTGGCAGCTGGGGGAGTCGGTCAATGGCTTCGTCATTGATGGTGGAAGGGCAGATCAGTACTCTGTCAAAGTGTTCAGCCCATCTCTCAAGGATCCCGTCCTTGTCAGTGATCAGGGTAGAACCATCAGCACTGAGGAGTGGAGCAGATCCGGAGGTGGTGGGACCGTAGACTTCTTTTAGGCTGTTATAGAAGTTCTTCATGTCTTTCCTGTCTGCAAAGCCCTGGATCTCATCAGCTTTGTTGCTCAACCAGGAATCCCGCATCTGCCGCAGCTTCAGCTGGATGGTGTTGCGTGTGCTCTTCAGTATGTCTTTCTTTGACTGTGACTTGGGATCTTCAATGTGGGCTCTGTAGGCTTGGCGTTTGTCTTCTAGCAGCTGCTTGATCTCAGTGCAGTTCTCATCAAACGAGTCTTTGTGCTTCCTGGCAGAAGGCCCCAGGCAGTCCATGGCAGTGTTGTACACCGTCTCATGCAGTGCGCCCCATGCTGCCTCCACATTCTGATTGTCCAGCACAGTGGACTCAAGACGTCCCTCCAGGGTGTCAGCAAAGCTTTGCTTGATGTTGCCTAGCTCCAGCTTGTTGACATTCAGGCGTTTGGGTGCTGTCATGCCCTGAGGCCGTCTCTTGGGCTGGATGCGGAGGTTGAGCTTGGAGACGATAAGGCGGTGGTCTGTCCAGCACTCGGCGCCACACGTGGCCCTCGTGACTCGTACATCCTGCCTGTCCCTCTTCCTGACGATGACAAAATCGATGAGATGCCAATGCCCAGAGCGAGGATGCATCCATGACGTCCTGTTACGGGTAGGGTGGCAGAAGACGGTGTTTGTGATAAGAAGGTTGTGCTCGGCACATGTCTGGAGAAGTAGTTGGCCATTGCTGTTACAGTTACCAACCCCATGCTTCCCAGTCACGCCTTCCCAGGAGGTGCTGTCACAGCCAACTCTCGCGTTAAAGTCACCAAGATTTGATGAGCTTGTCTGCGTTGGGAACAGTGGTGATGACAGCGTTCAGGTCCTCGTAGAACTTGTCTTTGATCTCGTCCGGGTTGGTCATGGTGGGCGCGCAGGCGCTGACAATGGTGGTAAACTTCTTCCCGTTGCATAAAGGGAGTTTCATCGTCATCAGGCGATCGTTCACTCCTTTCGAGGGGCCAGCCAGCTTGCCAACGAGGGTTGTCTTCACTGCAAAGCGAACTCCAGCCTCACGTCTATCTTCAGGTCCGCGACCACTCCAAAAGAAGGTGTAGCCTGCACCTCGCTCACAGAGTTCGCCTTCTTCTGCCAGTCTGGTCTCACTTAAGGCAGTGATGTCAATGTACATGGCTATTTCACTCGCAATGAGTGCTGTGCGTCTTTGTGGTCTGTCAGAGTCGCCTCTGTCCAGAAGCGTACACACGTTCCATGTGGCAATGGTCAATGGGGTGCTCCTGGCAATGTTTAGGGCACCTTTTCTAGCACCTTCCTCATGCCATGGAGGTGAGCAGTGCTGTCCTGAAGATGGCTGCTCAGTCGCTCAGGGGGCTGCCGATCTCCACCACTGCTCCAGTCGGTGAAAAACGACCCTATGGCCTGAGCCACCTGTGTGCAGGTCCGCGGCTACGACTGCCAGTGTACCCACACCTGTCGCTTCGTTGCTCGCCTGTCGCCACAGGGCTTAGGGAAAATGATGGTATGGGATGAAGGATGACTGATGACTTGCGCGATGACTTTGTATATAGTGAGGAGGAGCTGCGCACCGTCGACCTCACTCTCTTGTCCGAGACCCTCTGTATCCAGTGGCAAGACGAGGTCAAGACGACTGGAGATGGAAACGGATGCAGTGGATGACCAGGATGTCCTATGTGCCTCATCCTGCCCTCAGCACTCCACAGTGCTCTGCTGCAACCACCTTCATCTCCGTTGAACCATGAAGGTTTCTTCCGCAGAGTCCGCCGGATCCAGTCTTCACATGCTTGGGTAGACAAGCCCTAACTCACCGTGGGTTTGAAACCTCACCTAGTGTAGCCAGCCTGTCAAAGCCGTTGCCCGGGGGATGGGCGCTGCCGCATGCTAGCAGCTTCTAGGACCCGTAGGTGAGAGCTGGGTGGCGATGGGGACCAACAGAGGACGAACCACTCCCGGAAGAGCGTGACAACCACCACCCCCCACCCCCTCTAGAGGTACTACCCCTCCCGTGCACCCCCTAACCCCCAGGTCTTTGATATACACCAGGAAGAAGGGGAGTTTGGAGGGTCAGCTCCGAAGCGACTCCATGCATGACATTCAGTCCTCCAAAAATGTGTGCCGTTTTAAGACAGGTATTGAGGTATGGGAGAGTTAGGGAGGGAGCCTTTTGAGGCTAGTACCAGAGGGAGGGACTCCATCAAGGTTAATTTGTTAACTTTTTACCCTTCAAAAGCACGTTTCTCAATAACTGTGGGGGTGGGGATGATGCTGGGGTTAGGAGAGGGGGATTGGGAGGGAGTCTCTTTGGGTCAGATAAAAAAACAAAACCAACTCCTCGAACAACTATAGCATGAAATGTACTCTTTTCCGGAAGAATGTTCTGTTTAAGAGGAAAGGGGAGGGGGTGGGGAGGGAAGGTAGGAGGAAGCGAGGGACTTGCTGGTATGTGGTAGGATGGAGGTAAGAACTATAAACCAAGAGGGGAGTCTTTGCGTGAGTCCTAGGATGACTCCAACTATATGTTTAGCTAGTTTGTTTTCTTCAAGACCAAGAGTGATTTCAGGACAGGTGTCGAAATGATTTCGGGGGCAGGAGCGATGAGACGAAGGGAGTCTTTTTTCGGTCAGTTCCAGAATGATTCCATCGATATGTTTAGCCTGTTTGCTTGATTTAAAAACATGTCATATCAGAACAAGTGTTGAGATGGGTTTGGAGGCAGTAGCAATGGAACAAGGGGAGTCTTTTGGGGTTCGTCCCAGAATGACTCCATTCATATATTCAGTCAGTTTGCTTTATTTAGAACTAATGTTATATCAGGATGTGTGTTGAGATGTGTCTAGTGGTAGGAGGAACGAAAGGGAGTTCTTTCGGGGTCAGTCACAGAATGACTCCATTACTCTTACCCCCAGGTCGCTCAGTACTAATCACCCATGAAATCCCATGTCAAGGGGAATAACTCTAGCGATTTTCGATAGTGCGTAATTATAAAAATTGATTTGATATATAAATACCTGCTTTTGTTGCACATATTTATTTTTTCTGCATTTTACACATAATAGAGTTGCAAAAGAATTTTTGTTTCCAGGCTCATGTTGCTTTGTACTTACACAAAAAAATTAAATGTCAAATTTGATGGTCAACTTTGAAAATATGTCTTTTAATTTCTTTATGTTTTCTTTCCTTTTTTTTTTTTTTTTTTTGAATAAGTTTATCTTTTCTATTCTTTTTCTTACTCAGCTTGAATTGCAACAATGAACATGCTGATTTTTATGTTCTTCTCATTTTGACTTTTGAGGGTTCATGTGTTTTCCTATGAGAAAAACAATGCAAACAAACAAAAACAAACAACAAACCTTCCTCACATGTAATTTCTCCATAATGAAAAGAAAAATATAATACACTGAACCAGCAAAATCAGGACGATCGAGCAGAACACCAATAAAAATCAGTGAAATCAACGACGGACTCACTGACAGTATCGATTCAGACGGTCTGGCGATCGATCCACGATTTCGGAGGTCCGGCGATCGATTTACACTTAAGTACCGACTTCACTCTCAATATTGGTGAAACTCAGTCAGTCGATGTCTAGGTCGACTTTTACAAAATTCTCACGCAGAAATCATCTTCAGAATTGTTGTTCAGATTAGGCTACGACTCCCGACAGTCATCAAACTCATCTTGCAACTTTGAAACTTCAAAACTTTGGCAAAACTTTAGCAAATCAGTAATATAATCCATTGAAATAGCACAGTCAGTAAGATCGTGCAGAACACCAATACATATCAGTGAAATCAAGACCGACTCGCTGACAGTATCGATTTCAGAGGGCCGGCGTTTGACTCATGATTTCGGAGGTCTGGCGATCGATTCACATTCAAGTGCCAACTTCACTCTCATTGTCGGCAAAACTGGGTCAGTCGATATGTAGGTCAGTCAGTACGATCGCTTTTTACAAGATTCTCACGCAAAAATCATTAAAACAGTTCAAAATCATCTTCAGAATCGTCGTTCAGATTACGCTAAAGCTCTCGGCAGTCATCAAACTCGTCTTGCAACTTAAGATTTACAACTTTGTCAAAATTCAAGTAAATCGGACTCTGAAAAGCGCAAAATGCACGATAGGACGCACGTGTTTTGCTGGCGGTATCGGGCACATTTTGGTATTACACTGCAAGCCGCTACCGTGCGTAAATGTTGAATATGTTCAGCCAGTTTGGTTTATGTAAAACAAATTCATGCTACATCAGGACAGGTGTTGAGGTGTGTTTGGGGCTTTTTGCGCGGGCAAAGGAGTTACTTTGGGTCAGTCCCAAAAATGACTCCATCAGTACTTTATCCAGACTGTTTGGAAATATAATAATGGTGATGATGATAATAATATTAATAAAAAAAACCCCAAAACATTATGATAATAATAATGTACATTTTACGTAACGCCCTTTCTCTCAAAGAGCTCAGGGCGCTTTACATAAAAGAAAATATTAGAAATTACACAAAGCATTCATGACCACTCTTTCTCAAAACCCTCCCTCCACCCCCCCCTCTCCGTCTCCCACTCGTTGTGCATCCACAGTGAGCTGACATGGATGGTGTTGGAGAAGAAGGAAGCCTAAAATTCTTATAGCTAGGTCTTAATATGTGTTATTTCAGTACAGGTGTTGAGATGGGTGTCAAGGAAGGAGTGATGAAACTTGAGTGGAGTCTTTCCGGACCATTCCCAGAATGAATTTTTCACTATGTTTAGCCACTTTGCTTATTATCAAGAAAATTATGTTACTTCGGGATAGGCGTTATGGAATGGGAGGCGGGTGTTGGAACTTTGGGGGAGGTATTTTGGTTGATCTCTAGAACAAATCCTTCAGCATTTTAAGATTAAGGAAATCAAAACAATAAGACAGTATAAGGAATTACTGAATATAAGAGATTCAAAACTGAAGAAGCCGTTCTGGGGATGTCCTAGTAAGACTACCCGAAGCTTCAACATTTCCACTTGAGAATTTCTTAAAAATTAGCAAATTATAAATGAAATAGTGATGGAATAGTTTCGCGACTTATCCCAGAAGATCACCCCGAAGTAAAATGAAAAAAAAAAAAAAAAAAAAAATCGACACTTCTGCTTCTTTTGATGCAGTACATGTTTCTTGAATGAAGTGAATGAAAATAATTTGGTGCTAAAATTAGTGAATGGATTCATAAAGTACTGATGGAGTCGTTCTAGGATGAACGAAGATAACTCCCCTTAAAGCCTCTTTCTTCGATCTCTCAATCCCCAGCTCCTACCCTGCCCTGCAGTAGCAAGAGGTCTTTTTTTCTTTTTGAAAGGGGGTGGGGGGATAAAGAAAGAAACTAGACTGAAATTATGGATGGAGATCCAAACCCGAAGTACTCTCCAGGATTGCTACTTTGAACTCAGACGAATCAGCTCCAACGCCGCTACCTCACACTGGACGCAACTAAAACACATGCATACTCTCTAGATTAGACTATTTCTAACTCTCTTCTCATCGGTAGTCCGCAAACACTCCTCAGACCACTACAGCTCAACTCCACCGCCAAACTGATTTATAAAGCAAAACGATCTGCATATTGTACACCCCTTCTAACGAGTACTGGTTACCCATCGAGCAAATAATAAAATACAATGCTGCCTGTCTCTGCTACCATATCATATCTGGAACTGCACCAGATATCTCTGACGTCTTTCAAATCTATGTACCCTCCCGTTCTCTTCGCTCTGCTGCAGATGGTAGAACCTTCCGCGTCCCAGAATACAAAAGAGAACAGCATGGTAGTCGAGCTTTTTCATTATCTGCTGTTCAAATATGGAACTCTTTGCTTCACTACGTCCGTCACAGTCCTTCACTGCCTTCCTTTAAATCTAGCCTGAAGACTTTCCTCTTCCAGCAGCATTTCCTGTAGACCCTCTCTCATACATGAAAGCAGTTTGTTGATTGTGTAGGTATATTTGTAACACTGTATTGTGTGCGTCGGACATGTATGTATGTATTGTACGTACGAGTTTGTATGCGCATATATATATATATATATATAGATATATATATAGATATATATATATATTGTGCTGATTGTGAGTTGAGGACAGTGCATTTCGTATGCGTGTGTGTGTGTGTGTGGTGTGGGGGGGGGGGGGGGTTGTAAAGCGCTTAATGCAATGAGGAAAGCACTGATAAATGTCAGTTATTATTATCATTATTATTAATTAGGCATACCTACCCTAGCGTGTATGTATTTGGACATAACGGACGCCCTGGTGAGATCAGAGTGCGAATCATCAATGAACTTGCCTTGCATCCTGAGTTTTACCTGACTACAGTGAATATAAGGAAAGGGGTGGACAATGCACACACAAACGGACGCACAAAGAAAGCTTTCGCAATGAATCTGATGAATTTCTTCCTCTAAGTGATGGTATCATTGAAACCAGTTTCGAATATGAAGTCGTAAAGATCACAAAACCAGATATATATGAAAATATGGCAGATCTCTGTATTATCTGGTGTTTTGCTTTTTGCTGATGTAATTCTGCATGGAAAGATCTTTATCGAGGAAAAAGCCAAGACGGCCACAACAGCCCAGTGGTTAATTAAAGCATTGGACTTGACATCTGAGGGTCCCGGGTTAGAACCCCGTTCTTCTGGAGCAGCTACGGTGCCTGGTGGGTAAGGGGTGGTGATTTTTCCGATCACCCAGGTTATTAGGTGTGCAGACCTGCAAGCGCCTGAACCCCTTCGTGTGTATTCGCATGCAGAAGATCGAACATGCACATTAAAGATCCCACAATTCATGTCTGTGTTCGGCGGGTTATGGAAACGAACATACCCGGTATTCTTCTTCTTCTTCCGCGTTCCCTGGCCACGCTACATTTTCAGTCCGGTCAGGACAGCGAAGTCCGCGGTCCGTCGCAGGGACCCCGCCGGTCCCCACAGTTTCTCCTGGAGTTCCACCGGAACTGGGCCGTGCCTGGCGTCTTTGAGCGTTGAAGGTGGGGCAGGACTGCAGGATATGGGAGGGGGTCTGTGGGCCTGTGCCACATGGGCACTGGTCAGTATGAGACGGTAAAGATGGGAGAGGAGCTGACAGTGTCCCGTTCGCAGTCTGAAGATTGTGACCTGTGCTGCTCTGTCCAGCTCATGGATGCCGTCTTTTTCGTCTTCCAGCCTGATGTCCAGACGTTGACGCCATGCTTTCCTGAAGCTGCCTCTCAGTATTTTTGCCTTGCTGTAGGACACTGTGTCCTCTAGGTTGTTGCCTGCCTTTGATAGGCCGCCCGCCTCTTCATTGCCCCCTATGCCACAGTGGGAGGAGATCCACTGCAGCACCATAGCAATTCTCTGTTTGAGGAGATTCAGTTCTTGCCTGATGTCTCTTAAGATCTACTCTCCTCCTGGCGCCTGGACACTCTGCAGGATAGACTTGCAGTCAGTCAGGAACACTGAGTTGGTGGGTAGTGTGTCTTCCTGGCTGAAAGTCTGGGCTGAGAGCAGCAGAGCACAGGCCTCAGCACGGAAGTTGATGGACAGGGTGTCTATAGCCACTGACTTGCTGATAGTTTTGCCGTCAGGGAATCTAATATACACCCCACTTCCTCCGTTCTTCACTGCCTCTTCAGCAGACCCATCTGTGTATGCTCTTGCCCAGGTATCGGGGGAGGTGGGGGGGCGGGGGGGGGGGGGGGGGGGGTATTTGGTGCTTAGTGCTTCCAGAGTCAGCGACTTTAGTTCAGCTGCTATGTGGTACTCCTTGCGCTCGACACCTGGGATGTTGAGCATGGTGGCTGGGGTGTCTGCCTGCCAGTCCTCATAGTCTTTGAGGGATTCAGTTGGCTGATTGGTTGCCGACAGAGGGTGGTGGTGTTTCCTCTCAAGAGCCTTGATGAAGTGGTTTGGGCTCTGTCACTTCAGTCGGTTCTTTGTGGGGGCTTTCAGTTTGGGGAGAAGGGGGTGTGAAGGGAGTCTCTTCAGTTTTTCATTTTGCCGCGGGAGTTTTTCTTGTCTGCTTTCTTCTAGTGAAATGAGGCCTGCTGGTTTCTCCATTGCTGACACTGAGTGGTTTTCATGCCACCTGTGATCAGTCTGTGGCTAGCATTCTGTGTCTTGGTCAGGCTGTCGAGGTTGGTCTTAGCAGCAGTTGACCAGGCATTGGTGGCATATTCCATGTGGGGTCTGTTACAGTACACACTGTTTTTAGTATTTTTGTGTTGGGCCCCCGTTTTGTTCCTGCCAGCTTCTTCATCAGGGCCATTTTCCTGAGGCTTCTGCTGTGGATGGAGCTAATTTGATGGGTCCAGATAAGCTTTAAGTCCAGCTTCACTCCTAGGTAGGTTGGGATGTCTTGCTGGGGGATTTCTTGACCGTCAATGCCTGTGGTGATCTTTTCTCTCTTGGGTGAGAGGGAGAAGCAGGTGGCTTCTGTCTTGGTCCTGTTGATGATGACCAGCCACTCTCTTGCCCAGTCTGAGATGTGGTTCAGAGCCTCTTGCATCCTGACGGTGGCAGTGGTGACTTGCTCTGCTTTGGTCCAGATGGCAAGGTCAGCTGCGTGCAGAGCCCGAGGGATGTGGGTGGTCAGCTGGCCGGCAATGTCGTCAATGAAGATGGTGAACAGGGTAGGCGAGATAACTCCTACCCTGATATTCACTGAAATACTAGTCTGGCCTTCTAGCTTGACCCGGGTTGTCCTGTTGAACAGGTAGCTTCGGATCCAGAAGAATATCTTACCACACACTTTCCTCTGGAGCAGCTTGAAGAGAAGGCCCTCCTTCATACTCTGTCGAGCTTTGCTGAGGTCAACAAAGACAGTAAGAGTCATCTTCTGTTTGAAGCCGTCTTCGGTGTCTTGTATTAGCAAGGTGATCTGGTCTTCAGTGCAGCTGTTTTTGCTGTTTTTGTCTTTTCCCTTCTCGAGGATTGGGACAATGATTGCCTATTTCCAGCTGATTGCAAACACTCTGGTACTCCAGGACTGGTTGAAGATGTCCAGGAGCTTCTGTTTTGCATGGTCTCCGAGGTGACGGATCATTTCGATTTCGATTTCGATTTCATCTTTAGCTGTCTAATGGAGCAGTTCAGTTCACTGATGGTTAGTTCAGAGGTCATGCTAGGAGTCAATGTTTACTTCCTTAGCTCCTGCTTGGTTTTTGAACGGATATCAAAGGTCTTCTCCCTTGGCACATCGAGAAGACTCTTGTCGGCAGGCGGCTGCCTTTCTTCCCACAAACAACTCTCCTTCTTTCAGTTGGACCATTCTTGGTGCATGGTGCTGGTCATCATTGAGGACCTTAGGTTCCACAACTTCTGCGTGTCCTGTTCCATGTTGTGGGTGCCAGTCTTCTCCAGCCAGGACTTGGGAGCGTCTTCGTTCCTTTACTCCTTGAAGGCAGTCCTCGCCTTGAGATGGTGGTGTTTTCTGCGGTTGGGGACCGTTCCAGTTGGTCTTTGGTGGCTGTTACCTGGTCATGCAGAGACTGGAGCTGGTCACTCCAGTAAGGCTTGTAGTTTTTTCCTCACCCTCTTGGGATGCTCTGCTTGGCTGCCTGAATATGCAACTGGTCAGTTGTTTGACATTATAATTGATGTCTTGGTTACAGTTAATGTTACAGTCCCTGCAGAGGTTGTCGGCCAGGTGTTGGAACTGGGACCAGTTTGCCTTCTTGTAGTTCCAACTGGCTTCTTTCCTCTGAGGGGCAATCCACTCTGTCAGGGGTACTTTAAGCAGAACAGGCAGGTAATCACTCTCTCCCAGCTGGGAGCACACCTCCCTGTCACAGACTTTTTGAAGGTCTTCTATGGCGATTTCGAGGTCGGGTGTGCTAGTGGTCTTCCATGCACGTGAGAGGCAGGTGGGCCGGTCATCAGGCCTATTGACTAGGATGAGGTTGTTTTCGATTATCCAGTCTTCCACCTGCTCTCCTCTGCTGTTGAGGTCAGGGTATCCCCAGCCTGGTGAGTGGCTGTTAAAGTCACCAGTTATCAATAAGTTCTGATTGATGAGAGGAAGGGTGTGTAATTGGAGATCTTTGTCTGGTGGGCAGTAGCAATTAATGACTGTCACTGATGACTGCCTTGATGGCCAGAAATTCATTTTGGCTTTCTGATCCTCCAATCTCTATTGCTGGGATGGTGTTGCCTACAAGGGTGATGAAGCCTCCCTTGTGTCGATTGGCGCAGTCATGCCGGAGGAGCTCGTAACCTCTGAGGGTGAAGCGATGGGCATCTGTCAGGTGGGTTTCCTGGATACAGATGATGTCCACTCCTTTCCTTTTTAGGAACTCTTGTAGCTCAGGCATCTTCTTCCAAAGGCCCTCAGTATTCCACTGTGTGAAGACAATGTAGGATGCTGGTGTTTGCAGCTGATTCACTTGGGTGTTCCATTTCTGCTTCCCGCTCCTCTTCTTGTGTTGCTCTTTCAGTAGCTGTGGTTGGGCCCCTTTGAGGCCTGGCACTGTCACCATCTGGAGAACCCCAGGACAAGCACCATACCGTCGTATGTCTGTCTGCGTGGCCATATTGGGTGTGATTCATAGTGCCTGTGTTTGTGACTCTGCAGGAGGTCTGCCCACTGGCCTCAGCTGGCACGTTCTGAATTCAGAGCAGCTCATGGTTTTCTGTCGAGTTTGCCTGTCCAGCTATTCAACCCATAGCTGGGGGTCTGGTTCGTGGGCATGTCCACAAACTGGTGGGCCTGCATTTTGCACGTTTGGGAGGGCTAGAACCTCCTCCATCAAGACTGGTCTAGCCTGCGACCCTCCTTGAGTGGAGAGGCCAAGATCTAGTTTTGTTATCGCGCCAGTCATCCGCGATCATGCTGCTTCAGTTACAAGTTGTGTCCATCCTGCCCCGTGTCCCACTGAAGGAACACCCACATTGACGTGGGGTGGAGGTGTGACTCATGTATACGATTGAACGTGGAAGTCACAGCCCACGAACGAAGAAGAACCACTATGTTCACAATGATATTCATAGATAAGTGAAGCCTGGTGAGGCAAAACTCCATGGTGTATACACTGAGCTCAATATTATATTGAACACGATGGGTGTATGCGATGCAACCAGCATCTAAGTGTCAGATATCTGACTGACTGTTGGGATCTGCATAATATCAGGCAAAAACATTTTACTGCTTGCTCCATGAAGATCCTAATCCAGGATGTTCCACCAAACATCATCTTCCAGTTCCTAAGGGAAATTAATGTTTTTAACTTGATTTGAACTCAACGTGGTCTGAGACATACGTTGGTGAAGTGATCATTTTACTGTCAATCTTTTCAACTTTGTTTCAGTTCTGTGTTGTTTAGATGAGAAATGAGTGAATTGGTTCTTTTAACGTTTAAACCAACCTTTTACATTACTTTGTCCTCCTTCACTGGTTTTAAGAACTGACGGGTGACCAGTCCCGAAATTGCCTTTTGCAGTTTGGGGACGGTAGGGTAGGGGCAGAGGGGGAAGAAAGAGAGAAAGGGGATGACTTTCAAAGTTACACCTTGATGATCATTTAACTGCATTTCATTTGTCGGGTACTCTACAAGATTCAAGATGGCGCTGACCAATGGCAACACGGGGATAGCTGTCCTGTTTATTTTGTGTTTATTTCTGTTTATGTGTGTTAGGGAAACAGCTGCGATATTACAGTATGATCGTGACACGCTGCTGCGTGTTAGGGAACAGGTGGGTGAGTCCAGTGTGCTGAGATCTCACTTCAATTCACCATATCATGGTATCAATCGTCAACCACGAACACTGACCAGTCAATACACAAGGCTCAGCCCACCGCAAGGAAACGGGGAAATCGAGGTGGGGCCCTTTCAAGGTTACGCCAACGATGTTTTCGCTCACCTCTACCCAGTATGTTCCTATCGAACGTTAGATCTCTAGCCAACAAAACTGACAAACTTACATGTAACATTCAGACGAGGAATGCTCTGTGTTCTGTTTTACTGAAACATGGCTCAACCCGGACATCCCTGCCAGCACTGTTCAACCACCAGGCTTCACTGACTACAGAGGTGACCGCACTGCTGACTGAGGCAAGCAAAGGGGTGGCGGTGTGTGTCAGTTCCTCGTGAACACACGCTGGTGCTCCAATGTCAAGGTGCTATTGCGTGCCTGCTTCCCTGACGTGGAATTTCTAACCAGTGATGCTGATTGCTTTGTACATCCATCCCACAGCGAACCTCTCCGCCGCACTGTGTCTGCTAGCAGACGAAATTATCAAGTGAACAGTTGGCCTGCCTCCACCATCATTGTTGCTGGTGATTTTAACAAAGCCAGCCTCAAGAAAGAGATGCCGAAGCTGTACCAACAAGTGGACTGTCCAGCACGTGGTGACAAGACCCTCGACCACTGCTACACCTCCATCAAGAAGGCGTACCACATGAATCCACTGTGCGCCTTTAGGACAGTCTGATCACAGCATGATGTATCTGGTGCCAGAGTACAAACAAAAACTAAAAGCTGAAAAACCAGTCGTGAAAACTGTCAAACAATGGTCAGCCCCTGCTTTAGAGACTTTGTAGGACTGTTTTGAATGTACAGCCTAGAGTATTTTTAAAGACTCTGCAGGGAACTTAGATGAATATACCGACACAGTGTGCGGGTACATTTCTTTCTGTGAAAGTGTGTGCATTCTAAAATTTAAAAAAAAAAAAAAAAAAAAAAAATCAAACGTCAAAATTTGGTGTAATGGAACTGTTAGGCAAAAACTAAAGGAAAAAGAGAGAGCGTTTCGTGAAACTGATGATAGAATAGTTCATAATAAGGCAAAAAGAAGTGTTGAAAAATGCATTAAGAAGGCAAAGTTTCTATATAAGAAACATTTAGAAGAACATTGTCTGCAAACAACTCTAGGAATGTGTGGACCGGACTACAGAACATCATCGATTATAAAATGACCCACCAGACAGTCGACTTCATTGACAGAACTTTTCCAGACAAGCTGAACACATTCTGCTCCAGGTTTGACAAACCATTGTCTACTTCCGACATGGTTACACCCAAAATCACCCCCACTCCCCCTTTCATAGTCCAAGAGAATGAAGTCAGATGCCACTTCAGTCGTCTGAAAATGAGAAAAGCCGCTGGCCCTGACAACACCTCACCAGGCCTTTTGAGGAAGTGTGCAGTCCAAGTATCTTGTGTCTTCACTGACATATTTAACATGTCCCTTCAGTCATATGTGGTACCACACCACCTTAAGAAATGTACAAACATTCCTGTTCCAAAGAAAGCACAGCCTAGTTGTCTTAATGAGTATCGTCCCGTAGCCTGCTGGGATCCTTTTCATTGACTACAGCTCTGCGTTCAACACAATAGTACCATCAAAACTATATTTTAAACTGAAAGACCTCTCGCTGCCTGAATCTATTTGTGCATGGATCCTAGATTTTCTAAGATGCAGACCGCAAATTGTTAAACTTGGTGACCTCACCTTCTCCACATGTATTCTCAACATAGGCGCCCCACAGGGATGTGTTCTGTCCCCACTGTTGTACTCAATATTCACACATGACTGTGCAACTCGTAATGAATATAACACCATGGTCAAGTTTGCCGACGATACTACTCTAGAAGGGCTGATTACGAACAGTGATGAGTCAACATATAGGGAAGAAGTACTAGAACTTGTCAGCTAGTGTGATCAAAACAACTTAGAACCCACCATATCAAAAACAAAAAAAATTAATTTTAGATTTCAGGAAGACCAGATCTGACCCCTCACCACTTGTCATTAGAGATAAGCAAGTAGAGATCATCAGCGAATTTAAATTTCTCGGCTTGATCATTTCCAACGATTTGAAATGGGAGAAAAATACAGAAAAAATTGTTAAGAATGCACAACAGCACCTGCACTTTCTTTGGCGCCTCAAAAAGTTCGGAATTAGAAAAGAAATCATGGTTGATTTCTACCAAGCAGTTATTGAAAGCGTGTTAACCTTCGCTATTACTCTTTGGTTAGGAAACATTTCCAAGGCAGAAGTCACAGCCCTGAACAGAACCGTAAAAACTGCCACCAAGATCACCGGGGCTGATCTACCTTCTCTAGAAGACATACATTATAAGCGGCTACTAAAAAAAGCAAAATCAATTGGCCAGGATGAATCACATCCAGCTTTTAGGATTTTCGAGATGCTCCCCTCTGGTCGACGGTACAGAAGTATAAGGACGAAAACCAATCGCTTCGCCAATAGCTTTTCCCCAAAAGCAGTCAATGCCCTGTTTTTCGAACAAATCCAGTCTGATAACTAGAATTGTGCAATCAACAACCAGCTACCTGAAGATCTCAGGTCAGATCAGGTCATTAGATCATTTGATGTCAGGTCAGGTCATTAGATCTGCTACTGGTAACCTGTAATCCAGTACAACCTGTTCAGAGTCGGGTTGCCGGCGACTAAACAGGCACTCCCACTGCTCCCTTCCGGGACTGGTGAGGCGGGTGGCTAGACACCCTTATGGAGATCCCTAAAAGGGCGTCGGGTCAGGAGAGCCACCGACGGCCATCTAGCTCCACCGTGCTGTGTGCATGCCACACGCAATTGGCCCCCGGTGTGTGTCAACCCATGCATGCGAAGTCTGGATCCGGCAGAATCTGCAGAAGAAACCTATCGGTTCAACGGAGAGGAAGGCAGTTACAGCAACGCACTGTGGAGTGCAGAGAGCAAGATGAGACACCAAAAGGATATCTTGGTCCTCCACTGCATCCGTGTTCATCCTCCAGTCGTCTCGACTTAGTCTTGCCACTGGAAATTGGTGGACCCGGACGAGAGAGTGAGGTCGACGTTGCGCAACTCCTCTTCTCTTTAAACAAACTCATAGCGCAAGTCATCAGTCATCCTTAATGACCTTTCATCCTTCATCATTTCATTACCCCCAAGTCCTGTGGCGACAGGCGAGCGACGAAACGACAGGTGTGGGTACACTGGCAGTCACAGCCGTGGACCTGCACGCAGGCGGCTCAGGCCACAGGGTCGTTCTTCATCGACAGGAGCAGCGATGGAGCTTGGCAGCCGTCTGAGCAGCCCTCTTTAGGAATGCACTGCTCACCTCCCTGGCATGAGGAAGGGGCTAGAAAAGGTGCCCTAAAAATTGCCTGCTCCATATCACCCTGGCCAGCATACCGCGGCTGGCGGGGACCCTACATCAGCGGTCGAAACAAAAAGAAAGAAAAGAAAAAAACAAGGATCGTTCCTCTCACCATTGGTGCTTGGAACATAAGGACTCTCCTAGACAGAGATAACGCGGACAGACCCCAAAGGAGAACGGCACTAGTTGCATCCGAACTCGCCAGATACAACATTGACATCGCAGCCTTGAGTGAGACTCGGCTTGCAGGCGAAGGCGAGCTCTGTGAACGGGGATCTGGTTACGCCTTCTTCTGGAGTGGACGAGGAAGCGAAGAGCGACGTGAGGCTGGTGTTGGTTTTGCAGTAAAAACAGCACTTGTCAGCAAGCTAGCTGGAATCCCAAAGGGAGTCAACGATAGGCTTATGACCATGAAACTCCCACTGGCATCTGGCCAGAAGCACCTCACCATTGTCAGTGCCTACGCCCCAACCATGACCAACCTGGATGAAGTGAAGGCGAAGTTCTACGGGGACCTTCACTCTGTCATTGCTGCTATCCCTAAAGCAGACAAGCTCATCTTTCTTGGGGACTTCAATGCTAGAGTTAACTCTGACTACATCTCCTGGGATGGAGTGATTGGAAAGCACGGTGTGGGCCACTGCAACCCAAATGGATTGCTTTTGCTTCAGACCTGTGCAGAGCACGAGCTGCTGATAACCAACAGTTTTCTGCCTCCCTACCCACAACAGGACGTCATGGATGCACCCTCGCTCAAAGCATTGGCATCTCATCGATTATGTCATCGTCAGGAAAAGGGATAGGCAAGATGTACGTGTAACAAAGAGCATGTGCGGCGCCGAGTGTTGGACAGACCATCGCTTTGTAGTCTCGAAGCTGAATATTCGAATCCAGCCCAAGAGACGTCCCCAAGGCCAGAAGGCTCCAAAACGGCTCAACATCGCTAAGCTGAAAAACATCACCATCAAACAGTCCTTTGTGGAGCTGCTGGAAGATCGTCTGGAATCCGCCTCTCTGGACAACCAGAATGTGGAGTCTGACTGGAGGACCCTGCGTGAGCTGATCTATAGTACAGCTTCAGAGACCCTGGGACCCATGATCAGAAAGCACAAAGACTGGTTTGATGAAAACTGTGATGAAATCAAGCAGCTTCTGGATGAGAAACGCCGTCTGCATCAAGCCTACCTGAGCAACCCAAAGTCCACATCAAAAAAGGATGCATACAATGCCATCCGCAGGACTGTTCAGCAAAAGTTACGTCAGATGCAGGATAAGTGGCTGAGTGACAAAGCTGATGTGATCCACGATATGAAGAGGTTCTATGATGCCTTAAAAGAAATCTATGGCCCCACATCCTCAGGATCATCTCCCCTCCTCAGTGCAGATGGGAATACCTTGATCACCGAGAAGGAGAAAATTCTCGAATGCTGGGCTGAGCACTTCATCAGTGTCTTAAATCGCCCTTCCTCCATAAATGATGAAGCCATAGACCGTCTCCTACAAGTCCCCATCAACGAAGCACTGGACGATCCACTTCTTGAGACCCAGAAAGCAATCCGTCTGCTATCCAGTGGCAAAGCACCTGGCTCAGACTCCATACCAGCAGAGGTCTACAAGGATGGAGGCACTGTGCTGACTGAGAAGCTCCATCAGCTGTACTCACTCATGTGGAAAGAAGAGACGATCCCCCAGGATTTCAAAGATGCATCTATCATTCACTTGTACAAGCGAAAGGGGAACCGGCAAGCCTGTGATAACCATCAGGGCATTTCCTTGCTCTCCATTGCAGGCAAGATACTTGCCAGGATCCTACTAAACCGCCTCACAGCACACCTTGACCAAAGTCATTTGCCTGAGAGCCAATGTGGATTCCAGAAAGAGCGCGGAACCACCAACATGGTGTTTTCTGCAGGGCAGCTGCAAGAGAAATGTCAGGAGCAAAATGCTGATCTGTTCTCCACCTATGTCGACCTCACTAAGGCCTTCGACACTGTGAGTAGAGAGGGACTGTGGAAGATCATGGCCAAGTACGGATGCCCTCAGAAATTTATTTCCTTGGTCAGCCAATTCCATGAAGGCATGCAGGCTCGAGTCCAGGGCAATGGCGAAACATCTGCTCCTTTTGCTGTCACAAATGGTGTCAAGCAAGGCTGCGTCCTGGCTCCAACGCTGTTCAGCCTAATGTTCTCTGCAATTCTTACTGATGCCTTCAGAGATCGCAATGTTGGAATCGGCCTAAAGTACCGAACAGATGGCAAGCTGTTTAACCTCAGAAGGCTTCAAGCAAAAACGAAGGTCATGACAGACATCATCAGAGACTTTTTGTTTGCTGATGATTGTGCCCTCAGCGCTGGATCTGAAGCTGACATGCAACTCAGCGTTGACAAGTTTGCCACTGCCAGCAGGAACTTCGGCCTTACCATCAGCACGAGGAAAACTGAAGTTCTCCATCAGCCAGCCCCAGGGAAACCCTACGTTGAGCCCAACATCACAGTCAACGGTCAGAGACTCAGTGCGGTGGAGCGGTTCACATACCTTGGCAGCACACTGTCACGAAATGTGACCATCGACGATGAAGTGAACATCAGGATTGCAAGAGCAAGCGCAACTTTTGGTAGACTCAATGCAAATGTCTGGAACAGAAGAGGCATTAGTCTTGAAACCAAGCTAAAGGTCTACAGAGCAGTAGTTCTCACCACACTACTGTACGCCTTCGAAACTTGGACAGTGTACCAACGACATGCCAAGAAGCTGAACCACTTCCACACAACATGCCTCAGGAAGCTACTGAACATCAAGTGGCAAGACAGGACCCCAGACACAGAGGTGCTCGCAAAAGCCACCGTTCCCAGCATCTTCACCATCCTGATGCAGTCCCAGCTTCACTGGGCTGGACACGTGGCGCGCATGCCAGACTATCGGCTGCCCAAAAGGCTCTTCTATGGCGAGCTGCAACAAGGGAAGAGATCACACGGAGGTCAGAAGAAGCGTTTCAGAGATACTCTGAAAGTCTCTCTGAAAGCGTTTGATATCAACCCTGACTCCTGGGAGGAATCTGCAGTGGACCGTGACAAATGGCGCGCTGCTGTGCACAAAGGCGCCAAGTTGTGCGAGGCCAACAGGACTGCTGCAGCTGTTCAGAAGAGGCAGGCCAGAAAGTCACGGGCAAACAAGCTCCCTGACAATGATATGCCTGTCTTTGTCTGCCCCAACTGTCAGCGAACATTTCGTGTGCAGATTGGACTATTCAGCCATCTGCGCATTCACAGATAGATTCATGAGCATCCTCTCCCCCACCCCACCACCACCCTCCCCCCATCCCCCAGCTGGATGACAACGATGGTCATCATCGATCTCGATGGACACACCCACACCATACCACACCTGAAGATCTAGTCATCAGCCCCATCCACATGTAATATGCGGCTTCTGTTCAAACGTGTGTGTGTGTGTGTGTGTGTGTGTGTGTGTGTGTGTGTGTGTGTGTCACAGTGTGTGTGTGTGTGTGTGTGTGTGTGTGTGTGTGTGTGTGTGTGTGTGTGCGCGCGCGTGTGTGTGTGTGTGTGTGTGTGCGCGCTCGCGCGCGCTGTTCGTTTCTGAACATTTTCTAAAGTAATGACCATGACCCATCCTGGTGTTTCAAACTGTCATTGCATTCCTGTTTTCAGTCATTCCTGTTACCCCATGTCAGGTCATTCCTGTGAAATCAATGGTTTGCTCTGTTGTTTAGTCAGTTGCAAAACTTGTTTGCTGCGATGACTTCTGCCTCACATTGTGGTCAGTCTTCGATGCAAGGACACATGCTATGTTTTATTCAGTTTGGCAGATATGCAAAAAATAAGCGCTTTAGAATTTCATATTCCTTTATGGATTAGAATTGTATGTCCTGAATATTTCCAACAAAATACTCGTTTAGAATGTCGAAATCGCTTTTGCAAAGAAGGCTGTAACGGAAAAAGTCATAAATGTAATGTTGCTTTAAGGCAACAACAAAATTTTAAAAAATATTGATATGTAAGATGATATATTCAAGCATAAAACCCAACAATATTTGAACAATAAAACGTTCAGTTATCAGCATTTTGTGTTTTTCACTTTGAAACTATAATTATGTCTTTTCATGAAAACATGTTTCAGTCAACTTTTATGTAATAATGTAATGTCCAGGACAAGCATACACATTCTTGAAGGTAGTGGGCTTACCATTTCTGTATTCATGGACCATGTATTGAAAATGTAGCCGACACGACAAAAATAGGTATACACAGACGAAATCAAATCATACATACATAAAATATACAGATATACAAAGACGAATCATCATCATCTCGGAGAAAAAAACCCAACTTTTTTCTTTGAAACGAATAGTCGCAAGCAGGTTGCATGCAACAGAATGTGAACACACCTGATTTGCTGTGTAAGCGGTGCAAAATCATCAACTGTGAGCGCTGCAATCCCCTGCATCTGCCCACCCTCTAACCCCTGCCCCTCCCCGGCTCCCTCTCTCAACCATCGAGATCAATAGTATGGAGGGGAAGAAGGGAGGCCGGCCGCGCGCTAGCAGGCTGCCATCTTGCTGGGGGCTATCTGCCTGCCGCGCGTACATCTCCCTCTCTCTTTGAGTCTCTCTAATTAAGCTGGCAAATCTGTTGTAGCTGAAAATTACCTTGGTTTTAATGTCTCCAAACAACTGGAGAGAGAGGGAGAGAGAGAGAGGGAAAAAAAAGTTATTCAGCTACAAAATGTTAACTGCGACGAAAACTTAAGGAGGGAGGGGGGCAAAGAAAGAAAACGAGATAAAGGTGATGGCACACACACACACACACACACACACACACACAGTTTTCGGCTGTTGTTTTCTTGTTTGTTTTGTTGTTGTCGTTGATGTTTTTTTGAGGGACCTCCAACCTCCTAGCTAATTTTTCCCACTTTTTTCCCCACTTTTTTTCACACACACACACCGCACACTGACGCTGTTTTTTGCCGTGTGGGGCCGCCAACCTCCTATTTTTCCCACTTTCTTTTTTCCTTTTTCTTTTCTGACTCTTTTTTAAAAAGTTTTCTTTCATTTTAATTCTTTCTTTTTACACCAATTCATGCACAGTTCTTTGCCTGTCTTTCTATTGATGGGCAACATTTGTCGACTTAAGTGTACGATTAGCTACATGAACTTTGTCAAAGACAAATTTGTTTTTTTATATATATAAAAAAAAGTATTTTAATTTTTTTTTTAAATCTTATTTATTTATCTATCTTATTTTATTTTAAAGTTATTCATTTATTCATTTATTTATTAATTTCATCTTATTTCATACTTATTTATCACTATCTTTTTTCTTTTCTTTTTTGTTTTTGTTTTCGTTATTATTATTTTACTATCATTCTTATTATTATATCTAATTTTTAATATTAATTTACTTCTTCTTTTTTTCTTTTCTTTTTTCTCAAGGCCTGACTAAGCGCGTTGACTTACGCTGCTGGTCAGGCA
The DNA here is from genome assembly GCF_041734735.1 of Babylonia areolata. NCBI lineage: Eukaryota > Metazoa > Mollusca > Gastropoda > Neogastropoda > Buccinidae > Babylonia > Babylonia areolata. The sequence goes on from NC_134886.1 coordinate 12,920,163, forward strand.
TCTGCTTGGTAGATGTGGTGTAGCGTATATGGATTTGTCCGAACGCAGTGACGCCTCCTTGAGCTACTGATACTGATGCTGTCTGAGACAACTATTTGTTGCTTTAATTATCATTATTGTTATCATCATCTTCATCATCATCATTATTATTATTATCACCATCATCATCATCAGTTGTTGCTATGATCATTATCAACATTATTAATATTATAATTATCATCATTATTAGTCGTTATCATTATTATTATGGTCAAGACTAACACACACACACACACACACACACACACACACACACACACACACACACACACATACACACACATACACACACACAGAATGAGAGAGAGAGAGAGAGATGTCAAAAATAAAAGATCGTATGTTTGCACCTCCCAAACCTCCCCTGCTCAACCCCATTTCTCCCAGCTGGCAGGAAACTCAACTGCAGCGACGACAACAACAGAGCAACACACTCGCGTGCGTGCGCGCCCTCACGAACACACACACACATACACACATTTCCTTGTCAAATTTTGTGTGCTGACATTGGCAGTGACCACGACCTCTTCTCTCTCCCGGTCTCTCTGAAAATAAAGAGCACACTCAATTCGAAAGGAAAAATATCTTTGCAAGGGTAAACCAGATACATTTCGAGCGCCTATGACAAGGAAAACAATCTTCCGGTTCGCCATCATTGCTCATTTTTAGAAATACGGGAAATTCCACAAAACCGAAACGAAACCAGGAAAGAAATCAGCCATGTTCAACGTTTCTTCATCTGATGCGCGGCGGTCTCATGATTGAGATATCAGTGCAGAACAGCGCAAAATTGGCTAAAAAGCTAACAATTCAAGGATTCAGGTCAGACTCTGAGCATGACTGTGAAGTTACAGATGAAAAGGTTCAGGCCTGGCTCTCAGTGATAGGGTTACGTCTTGCTGCTGGTGAAAGGACTGTGCGCAGTGAGACGAACACATTATCCAGTTCGACAGAGACTGACGCTGTGTATCACTTGTGTGGATGAAGTAAAATTGATAGCAGGTTTGCTTTGCAGCTGTGTGCAGGTTAGTATCTTTGGTGTGTGTGTGTGCGTGTGCGTGCGTGTGTGTGTGAAGAATTTGGTGTGTGTGTGTGTGTGTGTGTGTGTGAAGAATTTTGTTTCATATCCCGTCACATATACTGGTGATTGTACTTTTAGGCTGTCGACACTGTTTCGCCATTGTGGCACGGCTTTTATTCTGTAGTTTTATGTATCCATTAGATATCAAACAGACAAATTTAACACGGTAATAAAAATGATAAGGCAGACAGATATAATTATTATGCTATGGAACTGCAGATCTATTTCAACAAATCTACCTCATCTTGTACAGCATTTTTTTATAACTGACATGCGTACATTTGGCTACATGATTACTACTATCCACTCATATGAGAATCCAGTCTGAGGTTGATCAATACAGCTATATGTGCAAAAAAACAGTTACGTTACGAACCCTACAGGAGCAGAATGAAAAATAATTGATAGCCGGTGATTCAATACCCATTCTGGGACAACGACTGCAAAATGGCCATTAACAATCGCTTGAAAATGTAGTGGATTGATCTTTACATCTTCTAAATGAAGGTAGTGGAACAAGAATCCCTGATATATCCATAGAGCAACGGCTTTTGACCTGGTACTGACGCATCTATTCCTAAATGTAGTGCAGTAAAATCAAACAAACTTTTGGGCAATGTGTGGTGGAACGAACAATGTGATGAAGCTAAAAAAAGCAATAAAAACAAACAACAACATAAAGCATGTAGAGTGTATCACAAAGACCAAGGTGATGACTGAAAAGAAGCACACAGAAATGAAGGAGATTTAAAAAAAAAAAAATCATTATAACTGGATATTGGCACAGACCAATTACAGTACTGGTCACAATTTTTTAACAAAGATGCTTCCGATCAAAATATATCCAGAAAGTCTGGAGAAAACTTAAAGAAATGAAAAAAGGCGTACATTTTCCTGTTTACGACACTAAATTAGAAAACACTTATTTCCCGACAGCTTTTGAAAAAGCTGAAGCATTTGCAGAAATGTTTGCCAAATCCAGTTGTACAGAGTGTTTGCCAGAGAAAGAAACATTTTAAGGGAAACGGAAGCAGCAAACGAAAATAATGTTGAAACACAAATTCATATAAACATACAAACTGAGCGTCTGTATAATGTTTATATGAATTTGTGTTCCATCATGAAAGCAAACACTTTTCTATAAATGAAAGAAGCTATATCTTCTCTTGGAACAAAAAAACCAAAACAACAACAACAAAAATCACCTGCAGTGGGACCATACGCCATTTCAAATGAAATGTTCAAGCATTTACCGGATAAATTCTTCAGATTTCTACATGATCATATTCAATATAGTTGGTCAAACGGTACTTTGCCTACTTAATGGAAACAGTCCATAGTGGTTCCTATCCTCAAAGAAGGCAAGCCAAAAACTGATAAAGACAATTACAGATCAACTGCTCTGACTTCACATGTTGGAAAATCAATGGAAAGAATTGTGCTAACATGCTTCTTCATTACTGTGGATAAAAAGACAACAACATAATTCCAGTTAATCAAGCAGGTATTAGAAAAGGGAGAACAGCAGTTGACCACCCAGTTGAATGAAATTACTAACAAGATCAAACATCAGTTTGCTCGTAAAAAATGTACTGGCCACTTTCTTTGACATAAAAAAGTGTATTACCAAGTACGGCATTCAAGTTTACTTTATAAAATAAAATCCATTGGTTTACCAGGTTGCATATTTTATCATTTCAAAGCTTTTTTCAAGCAATAGAGTAATCCAAACAAAGGTAGGAAATACTCTTTCTCCAGACACATTACCTATCTTCAAAATTGATGGGTATGTGATTGAACATAAACAAGCAGTAACATTTCTTGGCGTATATCTCACATCAGAACTGACATGGAATTTATATTTGGAATACTACTTGATGAAGGCGAGGAAAAGCCTCAACTTATTAACGATTGTTAGCAGACAACACTGGGGTCAGAATACCTCTGTACTAAAACAACTCACGCACAAGAGATATTCTTTTCTGCACCAAAATACATATCTAAAAATGACAAAATGTGGATAGTAAAGCAGGTGTGTTCCAGCTCATGTTTCAACTTTAAAAACATACACAGACATTAAAATATTACCCTTTGAAGAGTGTGTCAGGTCAGGTCGTTAGATCTGCTACTGGTAACCTGTAATCCAGTACAACCTGTTCAGGGTCCGGTTGCCGGCGACTAAACCGGCACTCCCACTGCTCCCTTCCGGGACTGGTGAGGCGGATGGCTAGACACCCTTATGGAATTAAAAACGAGATCCATAAAAGGGCGTTGGCTCAGGAGAGCCACCGACTGCCATCTAGCTCCACCGTGCTGTGTGCATGCCACACGCAGTTGGCCCCTGCGGTGTGTCTACCCTTGCATGTGAAGTCTGGATCCGGCAGAATCTGCAGAAGAAACCTATCAGTTCAACGGAGAGGAAGGCGGTTACAGCAACGCACTGTGTAGTGCAGAGAGTAAGATGAGACACCGAAAGGATATCTTGGTCATCCACTGCATCTGTGCTCATCCTCCAGTCGTCTCGACTTAGTCTTGCCACTGGAAATTGGTGGACCCGGACGAGAGAGTGAGGTCGACGTTGCGCAACTCCTCTTCACTTTAAACAAACTCATCGCGCAAGTCATCAGTCATCCTTAATGACCTTTCATCCTTCATCCTTTCATCACCCCTAAGTCCCGTGGTGACAGACGAGCGACGAAACGACAGGTGTGGGTACACTGGCAGTCGCAGCCGCGGACCTGCACGCAGGCGGCTCAGGCCATAGGGTCGTTCTTCATCGACAGGAGCAGCGATGGAGCTCGGCAGCCGTCTGAGCGTCTGAGCATACCTCTTTAGGAATGCACTGCTCACCTCCCTGGCATGAGGAAGGGGCTTTTTTCCCTGTCTGAGTGCGGCGAAACCGTTGCGACTGTTCAAAATCGTATTCGGCTTTTCTAAGTTTTCTTTTGCCGTCCGTCGTGTTCGCTCTTTTTTTTTCATTTTGTAGATATGGCCGGGTCTGCAAGTGTCAAGCCTGTCTTCTTAAAGACAAGAGACATCCCTGACTCCAGAAACAAGTGCGCTACGGTGTTGGAGATGTGCTTGGCTGCGGAGCGAGTTGCAGGACAAGGTTCGATGGTGGGTGCCCAGGAGATCAACGGGCTGTGGAGGCTGTACCCCGCTACGATAGAGGCAAGGTCCCAGCTTCTCGTTCAAGGGATACGCATAAGAGGTACGGTACTGCAATCATCTAACACTAACCCGTACATCCTAAGAGACAAATCTGGAGAGGAAAAGCCAACCACTAAAATTTTCATTGACAGCATCCCTATATCCGTTGCTGATAGTGAGATAGAGCACTCCCTTCTGAAAGCGGGATGTGAGCTACGATCAACTATAAAATGCGAGAGAGCGAGAGATGCTGACAACAAACTTACCCGGTTTTTAACTGTGCCTCTGGAAAACGCTCTTGAAGTAAGCTTTTTCACAGCTAAAGTTTTCCATAAAGAACAGAAGCTAGCGAGAAAGCCAGTAGTGTGTTCCAACTGTTTGGAGCAAGGCCATCACAATTCTGCCTGTGAAAAAGACGTTTGTAGGGCTTGCAGAAAGACAGGGCATAAAAGGGGGGGACCCTACCTGTGAGTTTTCTGTTTCGGATAAGCCAAGAAGGGAGAGTGAATGAGGAGGATGAAAGTGAAGTGCAGAGTGAGGAAGGACAGAGAGTGACAAAAAAGGACAGACAATCCAGGGGACGACCCTCAACTCGACAGGCAACGCTGAGCACATCATTGGAACTGAGGAGTCCCCCTCGTCACCGCTCGGAGACCCCCAAGCGTCGTCGGTCTCGGGAGAACAGCCCTGAGGGAAGGGGTGACAGTAAACAATCCAGACGGGAAGGCGGGCGATCTGACCGCCGTGGGGCTCCAGACGTGGAGGTGTCTTGCTAGCTTCTAGCACTGACCTGGACTGACCTTTTGATGACGGACTGGCTTTGAACAACGGACTACGAGTTTTGATCACACCTCATGATTCGACGACTTAAGATGGATAACAATCACGGAAATACGGAACCAGATTGTCAACTATACATGCAAACACGCAGAGCACACAAACAGGCATATGAACAGAAAAACGAACAAGCAAACAATAATTTAATCTCATTCTCTCATGGATAAGTTACGCATAGCATCATTGAATTGTAGAGGATTAAAAAACAAATTTAAAAGATTATCACTTTTTCAATATTTGAAAAGGAACAAGTTCAATATTGTTTGTCTACAAGAGGCCCACATAACTCATAGCGACTTACCTGTATGGGAAAAACAGTGGGGAGGGGAAATCTTTTATCATGAAAGAACAAACAGAAGTAAGGGAGAAGTAATCTTAATTGCAAAACAGTTCACTGGGAGAATAAAATTAGAAATGGCACAGAGCAGAATCTTAATCGTCTCAGTCTCACACGAGAAATGTAATTTTCATCTAGCGAATATATACGCTCCAAACAATGCCTCAGAAAAAGCGGCCTTTTTTTATTTTTATAGAACTTCAGCAACACTGTAATGACTTTAGTGACGACAACTATTTTGTGTGGTTACTTTAATTGTGTTCTTGACAACAACCTTGACGTTATATCGGGTCAACCTCATCGGGAAAATGAAATTCAGGAACTTAATAGATTAAAAAATGTTCTTTATTTAACTGACACCTGGCGAATGTTCCACATAAAAGAACAAGACTTTACCTGGTGTCACAGCAATCCATTTATAGCCCGTCGCCTTGACTATTGCTTTATATCAGAAAGCATGATACATCATCTAGTAACTTGCGAACATATTATAGTTCCTAATTCAGATCATAAAGCTGTTGTAATAGAATTTAGTGGCAATGAATTTTCACGTGGTCCAGGATACTGAAAGTTCAATAATAGTTTCTTAAAGAATGACTCTTTCGTACAAAGAATGAATGACTTACCTGACAGACAGCTAAACAATGACAGTATTCTATGCAAAATGAACACCACTTTTTACAGGTTTCTATGGCAGAAAAAACAAAGTAATAGAAAGGCATTTGAAAAGATAAAACGGAAAGTCATGGAAGCTGAATACAATGCTGGAGGCCTAAAAATGATAAACATGATTACTTTACATAAATGCTTTAATTTACAGTGGGCAGGAAAACTTCATGAAGTAAATGAAGAGCAAAACTGGTGCTTAATACCGATATGGCATGTTGGAAAACTTGCAAAATATAACAGGGTTTTCCATATCAACTGTAAATTAAGAGACGTCAAGGGTTTAGATAGAATGGATAATGTGTTCTGGCAGAGTATAGTAACTACCTTTTTAGAAAAACAAATCTTTAGCAACACACAATATAATAAACAGCAGCAACTTCCAGAATCAGATGCTATTCAACAACTCTTTGATCACATACAAAAACAAAACGTTATTTTTTCAAACATGGCAAGCAAATGGGATAGAAGTGATTAAAGATGTAATTCATTCAAGTGAAAACAGACTACTTACTTTTGAAGAAATACAAACACAAATTGGACAGAACAAAGCCTGATGCTTGAATATAATCTTCTTATCCATTCTTTCCCCAAAACATGGATTCAGTGGATACAGAAAGGGGAAAAAAATACAGAATCCAATGTATGTGAGGTTAGCAAGTATAACACAAAACCTAGAATTATTAAGAATATATTACTTGAAAATGAAGAAATAGTAACTCCAGTTGCGGAAAAACTTTGGTTAAGAAAATTTGGCATAAATTTAAATAAGTCAGCATGGTCAAGAGCCAATGATGTTACAAAAGAAGTACGATTAAAAGTTCTTCAATGGAAAATTCTACATAACATTTATCCAACAAATATTCTTCTTTGTAAAATGAAAGTAAAAGAAAATAATAAATGTTCTTATTGTCCAGACACAGTCGATTACATTGAACACTTTTTCTTTGAATGTCCACTTGTAAGCAGTTTTTGGTGTCATATAGAAAAATTGATCAATTCAAAAACAGATCTTAGACTGAAACCTTCAATAACTGATATACTTTTTGGTATTAACAAATCAGAACGCCTGCTTGGAAATTACAAATACATCAATTACATAATTCTTGTAAGCAAAATGTGTATAAGCATTTTCAAAAAACTGAGTCCTCCCTCTCTATACAATGCATTTTTGAAAGAGAGCTAGGCCTCAAAGTCAACTGAATCCATGTTAGTAAAAAAATTTAAAAAAAATATCACACACACACACACACACACACACTGTACGCAAACACCTTTCACATATTCACTTTCGTATCTTTTATTTGTATCATTATTGCTAAATACTTGTATTTATTTCACGGACTGGCCGAATGAGTATATGTAAAATGTCCGACAATGCGCATTGTATAATGTCAAATATATCGTTTACTTTCATGTGTTACACGACGAGTTGTCCTGAGGACAATGTGGCGAGCGTCCTAGATCAATGCGTCCGGCAGAAGAACAATCACTGTGCGTCGTTTCGGGGGAGGGCGGAACCTGCCTCCTGTCCGAGCGTCAACTTTCCTTTTTGTTTCTTCTTCTCCTTTTTTTTTCCTTCCTCCAATAATTAATGTTGATCTAATTTCATGTTTTTCGACGTATATGTATTATACTACGATGATTTCGATGATTATCTCACATACAGAATCCACACACTCACATCAGAGCAAACTAAATCACAGACAACTGAAAACACATGCATAATGTTAAAATATTCACTGAAATTGTCCATGAAAACTGAATATTCAGACAAAGAACTTAGTGTATTCGGAAGAATACTACTTTGAATACATTTAGATGTATTTACGTATATCAATCGAAAACTGACATGTTATACAGAAGAAAAAAAAGCGAAAGAAAACAGAAAAACAGAAGGAAAAAAAAGGTTTTTGTTTTTTTTGGCCAATGAAGAAGGCGTGTGAAAGCACACACACACACACACACACACACACAAAACCCCAACAAAAACAAAAACAAAACACGTTCTGGTGCTCCATGACCTGCATGCAACAGCGGCAAAAAAAAGGGGGGGCTAGAAAAGTTGCCCTAAAAATTGCCTGCTCCATATCACCCAGGCCAGCATACCGCAGCTGGCTGGGACTGTCACACTGAGCAAAATGTGTTTGTTTTGTTATTTTTCTTTTTCTGGTTCTCGAAATTTTATACGGCTAGGCCTTTCTGTTTCTCAGCACTGGGAAGATGAATTGTCATCTCTTTAAAAAAAATTTTTTTTTAAAATAAATAAAAAAAAGAAGAAGAAGAAAAAAAAGAATGTAGTCATAATTGGTGCATTCCACACATGTGCTTGCTGCTGTATTCGTGATGCAAGGAAGTAACTGTGTTCAGGGTAGTTGATGTCGTGTTTGTGGAGTATCCTTACGTTTATAAGCTGCTTCACTTGGAAGGTAAAGCTTTTGTTTTATTGAGCATTCTGCATCAGACCAACCGACTGCTTCCTATGATTTTTGTCTGCGACCTTTGTCTTTCATGTGGTGATGTGGTGGCCAAAAAGTGGATTTTCGGTGCACAAAGAATAACTGACGTCAAATCATTGGTAATTGCATGGATATTGACGTCATCCATGCGGAGTTTGTCGTATGGGATTGGCGACGTTGGGTTTTTTTTTGTTTGTTTGTTTTTTTCCCCATGTCGTGTTCATGTGTTGCTGTTAGTCTTCAGTCTGTTTTTTTCTTTCTTTTTTTGTTCAGCTGAAGGGCCAGGGTCATCGACTAGCGAGTTGAGTAGTTTTTGTTTTGTTGTTTATGTTTTTTTTAATCTTCTTTCTCAAGTAGTCATTCTCGTGGACCTACTGTCCTTGATGACTAATTTCGTGTAGCTGAGTGCCTAGCCATCTGGTCAACCCAGTCTCTTGTCATCTGAAGATGTGAGTGTCGTCACAAAAGCAGCTTTGAGTCGGTCGATTGAGACCTTCTCTGAGCGGCCTTTGATGTCCAGGGTGAAGAACTTGTCACTGGTGTCCATGATGCGATAAGGGCCTTGATAAGGTCGCTGAAATGGATGTCGGTGACAGTCAGTTCGGACGTAGACATAAACTGTTGAGGCCAAATTTGCAGGTACACAGGTAGACTGTTGTCCATGAAACTTTGGTGCTGGAGGTTGTACGGAGCACATGGTGTGCTGAAGATGTTTGAGAAATGTAGAGTCTGGTTCAACAGTCCGTGCTTCAAGTGGTTGAAGAAATTCACCAGGAAGGCGAAGGGTTGAGCCATACACAAGCTCAGCTGGAGAACAGTCAGGATCCACACGCCAAGAAGAGCGAATTCCCAACAGAACCATGGGTAATTCTGCAACCCAGTCAGGGCCAGTAGTGCGTGCCTTGAGTGCTGCCTTGAGCTGACGATGGAAGCGCTCAACCATGCCATTTGCCAGGGGGTGATAGGCTGTGGTCGTGTGTGTCTCAATGCCCAAAAACTTGTTGCACTCTGTCCAAAGAGCTGAGGTGAACTGCTTGCCACGGTCTGAGATAATGTCTTCTGGAACCCCAAATCTTGTGATCCAGTGGTGAACAAGAGCGGTAGCACAGGTAGAAGCATGAGCATCTGGTAAGGGAAAGGCTTCTGGCCATCTGGTGAAACGGTCAATAATGGTGAAGAGATAGTTCATGCCCTAGCTGGTTGGCAGAGGTCCAACAAGGTCCACATGCAGACTGCAGAATGTGGTATTTGGTAGTGGACGTTCTACTAGTGGTGCTCTTGTGTGTCTATGGATTTTGGAGGTTTGGCAGGCATGACATTCCTTGCACCACTTGCGTATGTCACGTTTCATACCGTGCCACACAAAACGTTGGCTGATAGCTCGTTGAGTCGGACGTGCACCTGCGTGAGAGAGGCCATGAATGTTGTCAAAGACTGAGCGTGTCCAGGACTTTGGTAGCACTGGCCTCTGGACACCAGTGGATATATCACACAGCAGGGTGAGTGTCCCAAGCTGAACATCTTGTAGCTGGAGACCAGTGGCAGATGTGCGATAGGTTTCCATCTCATCAGACTGAGCTTGATCTTCAGCAAGGCGATTGAAGTCACCCACAGAGGAAATGCAGCGTTATTTTGCAATGGAGTTGGTGCTGAAACGTGAAAGGGCGTCGGCTACCACATTGAATTTGTCCTGGATGTATTGGATGTCAGTAGTGAATTCAGCAATGTAGGAAAGATGTCTTGTGTGACGAGGGGATCGGTCAGTTTGACTCTTGAGAGCTGATGTTAAGGGTTTGTGATCCGTGTACAGAGCAAAAGAACGTCCTTCCAAAAAATGTCTGAAATGTTTGATGGCACTGTAAGCTGCAAGAAGTTCACGGTCAAAGGCACTGTACTTCTTTTCTGTTTTTGATAGTTTTCTGGAGAAGAGGTACCCAGGACTGGCCTTGACGTTGTTCAAGTTGAGCTCCTACAGCAGTGTTGGATGCATCCACTGTAAGACTTGTTGGTGCATCTGTTTGGGGGTGATGTAAGAGCACCGCCTCATTCTTCGGCTTTTTTAAAAGTAGTTTGGCATTCTGCAGACCAGTCAATGGATTGTCCTTTACCACTTGCTTGGGCATGAAGTGGGGCCAGGATGTCTGCAACATGTGGGATGAAACAATGATAGTAATTCATCATCCCCAGAAACCGTTGAAGGCTGGTACGGTCGGCAGGTGCAGCACAGTCATGGAGGGCAGCTACCCAGTCAGGGAGTGGACGTATTCCTTGAGCCGTGACATGATGCCCAAGGAAATCCAACTCACTAGCACCAAAAACACACTTGCCTTTGTTGATGACTAGTCCATTGGCTGAAAGGAGCTGACAAAGTTGTCTCAGGTGCTCAAGATGTTCCTCATGTGAGTGACTTGCTACAAGGATGTCATCAATGTAGACAAAAGTGAAGGGAATGTCCCTTAGAATGCCATCCATGAGACGTTGGAAAGCTTGGGCTGCGTTCTTGAGGCCGAAAAGCATGTGGAGAAATTCCCAGAGGCCGAAAGGTGTGATGATGGCAGTCTTAGCAATAGAAGATGGTGCCATTGGAATCTGATGATAACCCCTGACCAAATCAATCTTGGAGAAAATGGTGCATCCTGCCAAATGATTGCTGAAATCCTGAATGTGAGGCAAGGGGTATCGATCATCTTTGGTAGCAGTTGAGGCGTCTGTAGTCACCAGGGTCGCCACTGGCCATTTGACTTGGGAACCACATGTAGGGGTGAAGACCAAGGGGAGTTGGACCGACGGATGGTACCCATCTCTTCCATTTTCAGGAATTCAGCTTTGGCAGCTGCAAGTTTTTCTGGGTTTAAGCGTCGGGCACAGGCATGAACTGGTGGGCCATGTGTGATGATGTGATGTTCAACACCATGTTTGTTGATGGTGGAGTCAAAACGTGGTGTCAGTAATTCTGGAAGCTGTTGAAGCAGATCAGAGTAAGCATTGTGTGGTAGAAATGAAAGACAAGCCACAGACAAAGGTGCATCCGTGTTTTTGAGTGAAGTGGAAACATTGTCTAGGGACAGGAGACGTTTGCCCTTGAGATCAATGATGAGTGAGTGAGCGATGAAAAAATCAGCACCAAGAATGGGGCGTGTGACATCAGCAAGATAGAAGTCATGTGAATAGAGTTTTTTTTAACTGATTTCTAAAGTAATGTTGTTTTTGCCCCAGGTTTTGATGGAAGTTCCATTTGCAGCAGAAAGGGGTGCAGGTGGGTTAGTCTTGAGATCCTGTGCAGAGGCAGGATACACCGACACGTCAGCACCAGTCTCGATCAAGAAGGATTGTCCAGTGCGGCGATCAAAAACAGAGAACGTGTTTGAGTTTGAAATGCCGGCCCCTACCACGTTTAGTGACCGGCTTTGTCGTTTCCCAACAATGATGTGTCTTGTTTATTCTTCAGAAGAGATGCGAACTTGCAACTAGGCTGGCAGCGACGAGCATCTGGTCCAAATCTCTGATGGTAGAAACACACAGAGGACTGTGCTGTTGATCGTGAAGCTGGAATTGAATTACTCTGATGAAGTGAGCGGGAGTTTCGCTGAAATCTTTTAGCGGCAGATACAGCTACCACAGATGGGCCCATGGTCACACCATATGTGTCAGGTTGAACCACTGAAATCTATTGGACACCTGTAGTGCGTGTTTCCCAGATATGGTCTACAGCTTCAGCAAGCTCTTCTACATTATCAGTGTTATGTCCTGCGAGGATGCTACGAATGTCGTCAGGAAGGTTCGATAGAAAAAGTGCACGCTTCAGTGTCTGTGGATCATCATTCAGTGCATTGATCTTACGCATGAGGGCAGTAGGACGTTTGTCACCAAGTCCATTGAGATTGAGTAACTCTGCATCTTTCTGGGCCTGGGATTTTCCAAAGGTCTTGATGAGAGCACTTTTCAAAGTGTTATATTTGTTTACAGCTGGTGGATTGAGGAGAATTGATTGCACTTCATCTGCAGTGTTGATGTCAAGAGAACTGACAATGTAGTCATACTTTGTTTGATCTTGTGTGATAGCTTTGGTGCCAAACTGGGCTTCAACCCTCGCGAACCACACTTCTGGAGATTTAATCCAGAATTCTGGGAGCTTTACAGACACTGCATTCACTTCGTTAGTAGGTTGACTAACATGAGTCTGCATTTGAGTTACTAAGTTTGCCAGAATGTTTGCTTCAGGAGACTCTTGTGCCATTTCTTACGTGTTCTGGAACGGGGTCACCAATGTTGAGTATGCAACAAATGGTTTTGTATAAAAAATCGGGAAACTCTTAGATAAGTCCCACGATTTTTAATACAGCTTTCGACGATCCGTTGAGCCAAAACGGAAGTAGTAACCAAGGAAACAAAACAAGGGAAGTAACTTATCTAAACTAAACAAAGGAAGTAAATAACACGTAAGAGGGAGACGCCACAGTAAGTTTGTGTTGGCGCTGATTCTATGTGCTGGTTTGATCAGCGGGTCAAGTCCAGGTTTTCTTTATTCTTTCGTTTTGAAGTGTCCCTTGCCTCTCTCCATGAGGTAGCTGCTGTGCTGTCATCGCTTGTGTTTGTGTTTTGCTGAGGCCAAGAACAAGACGTCACCTACTTGTGCACCCTCCTTGTCAACACAGAGCGTGTGTGTTGTGTTGTGTGCACGTTGTCTGGGCGTGTTTTGCAGACGTGTTTCATCATCTGTTGCTGCTGTCATCCTAGCCTGCGCCCCTGTTGCCGTCGTCGTCGTTGTCTTCACTTCGTCGTCGTCATCGTTGTCTTCACTTCGTCGTCGTCATCGTTGTCTTCACTTCGTCGTCGCTGTAGTCGTTGTCTATGGTTGTTGTCATTGCTTTCTCTTCATCATCATCGGCGTCTTCGCTGCATCTTCATCATTGTTGTCTTCACTTCAGTCTTCATTGACGTCGTCAGCTATTCTACCATCGTTGGTGTCAACGCCATGGCTGACTTTATTTCGTGATTTGTGTGTGTGTGTGTGTGCGAGGGCGTGCGTGTGTGCGGATCAATTAGTTTATATATGTATATATGTATGTATATTTTCTTTGCTTTCATTACAGTTGGCTGTTTGAGTATAAAAACAGTTGTTTCTTTTATCTGTGGCTCCGTATTATCTTGTTTTTGTTAGTGTCATTGTCTGAGAGTGTTAGGAGGGGTTGGGAAAGGGAAATAAGTTATTTCTGCGGGGCAAGGCGAGAGAGGCAGTGCTGAGATTATCCCCTACAGAACTGACTGACTACCATACGGTCAAGACCGCACTGTTTTGGCATTTCCATTTGGACGCTGAATACTATCGAAAAAAAAATCGAAATATTAAAAAGGAACCAGCTGAGACATTCACCCAACTACTCGAGAGGATGAGGCGGTGGTTTTCCTTATGGTGCGTGACAGCAGGGAAGGACGAAAACAACGTGGAGGACGTCAAAGATCTTTTGATGCAGGAACAGTTCTTTCAGATGCTGAGTTCTGAATTCATAGTTGAGGTAAAAAGATTGCGTCCATCTACTGTTGATGATGGGGGGGGGGGGGGGGGGGGATGATCATGCCTATTCCAGGATGCCAAGATCATCAGGATCAAGGGCATCTGTAGTGTGCTACAACTGCAAAAAGAAAGGATATCTGGCTTGTCATTGTCCAGAGCCTGCACCCATTCAGCTGGTCCGCAACAGCCCGTCGCTGTGATAGATCTTGATTCCAAGGAGCTGCGTCAAGCTATATTGAGTCTGGAACATGACATTCCTATGTCCGGGCATCTTGGGGTCAGCAAAACCCGCGAGAGAATAAGGGACAGTTTTTACTGGCCTGGCATGTGTGACGACATTCGTTGATATTGTCAGTCCTGTTTACAGTGTCAGAGGACTGTTGACAAGGGAGGAGTGCCCAAGGTGCCTTTGGTTAGGATGCCCTTTTTTAAGGAACCTTTTGAACGTGTTGCTTTGGACATCATTGGACCAGTTGTTCCAGCATCAAGAAATGGCTACAGGTACGTCTTAGTCATGGTGGATTTCGCAACACGTTACCCTGAAGCTGTTCCTCTTCGCCAGATCACGGCAGGGGCTGTTGCTGAAGCAGCTTTCAACATGTAGACGCAGACAGGGATTCCCGAGACAGTCTTGACCAACCATGGCTCACAGTTTGTTGGACAAGTGATGAAGGAGGTCTACAGGCTGCTGTCTATCAGAGGGCTGCATACAACCCCATACCATGCACAATGTAATGGGCTCGTCAAACGTTTCAACGGGACTCTAAAGAGGATGCTGCGTCGCCTGGCCCAGGAGAAACCACAGGAATGGGATAGGTGGATACCTGCACTATTGTTCGCCTATCACGAGGTGCCGCAAGAGAGCACTGGTTTTTCTCCTTTTGAGCTGCTGTATGGGCGGAAGGTGCATGGACCTATGAAAGTGTTGAAGGACCTGTGGGTTCAGCCAGAGCGCCAGGAGCTACGGACGGCTGCGGAATATGTTGTTACACTAGGGAACAAAATCGCTGAATCCTGTGCAGTTGCCCAAGAAAGCTTGGAAAAAGCATCGGCAAGGTACAAACGTCATTTCGACGCAAAAGCCAAGACAAGGATCTTGGAGCCTGGATCAAGACTTCTGGTACTCCAACCTACCAAGGCAAACAAGCTGGACATGTCATGGCAGGGGCCATACACTGTGTTGGAGCGTGTTGGAGAAGCCGACAGCAAACTGAATGTTAAGGGAAAAGACAAGCTTTACCATGCGAACCTGTTGAAGAAGTTCATTGAAAGGAACCCTCAAATGCAACCAAAGAAGCCAGTAGGTTTGTGTTCACTGGTCATTCAGGAAAGATTGGAGGAGGAGGTCACACCTTTGATGAGCAAAGATATGCCCACTATTCCCCTTGAGGCCTTGGAGGGGCCTGAAAATGTGAAGATCCTGACAACGGATTCCCAGTTTGAGGGCCAGCTGCGTCAGCTGACTAAACGGTATACGTCAGTTCTGACGGATGTCCCTTCCTGTACTAACCTAGGGTCATGCAGCCTGAAGTTGACGACTCAAGTACCCGTGAGGGTACGTCCTTATCCGGTGCCATTTGCACAGCGAGAGACCGTACAGGAGCAGGTAAAGTCGATGCTTCAGATGGGCGTCATTGAACCGTCAGTCTCGCCATACTGCTCACCCATTGTGCTTGTCAAGAAGAAAGGTGGAAAAATCAGATTTTGCATCGATTTCAGCCGCCTTAATAAGATAACTGAGTTTGATGCAGAGCCCTTGCCAGATGTTGAGTACCTGTTTGCCAAGCTGGGGGAGAAGAGAATTTTCAGCAAGATTGACTTGGTGAAGGGGTACTGGCAGATACCTATGGCTGTGGACGATCGCCCCAAAACGGCATTCTCTATGCTAGAGGGCCACTTCTAGTGGAAAGTAATACCGTTTGGCTTGTGCACAGCTGGGGCTGTGTTCACGAGAATGATGAGAAAACTTCTCCAGCCTCTTCAAACTGACGATGTGGACAACTTCATAGACGACGTGATTGTGTCCACCGTTGACGAGCAGCAACATTTGAGAGTGCTGGAAAGAGTTCTTCGACGACTACAGGAGTGCTCCTTGTCTGCCCGCCCAGCTAATGTGAACTCAGAGGATGTAAAGTTGTTTACCTTGGCCATTGCATTGGGGAAGGACAAATTAAACCACAACAAGACAAGATGGAACGAATCAGGGAAGCTCCCAGACCATCAACCAAGAAGCAGATTCGCAGCTTTCTGGGCTTGGTAGGCTATTATCGGTGGTTTGTTCCCCGATTTGCCAACATTGCCAAACCTTTGACTGACCTCACCAAGGCCTCCGTGCCATATTGGGTACCGTGGGACGAAAGTTGTGAGAAGGCTTTCCAGACCTTGAAACGTCAGTTTTGTAATGCCCCTATCTGTCGCCTGCCCGTGTCAGGGAAGACGTTTGTGCTGCAAACTGACGCATCTGATGTGGGTCTGGGTGCGGTGCTGTGTCAGCAGCATGAAGATGGAGTATACCCTGTGACTTGTGCCAGCAGGAAGCTGAGCTCAGCTGAAAAGAACTATCCAATTGTTGAGAAAGAATGTTTGGCAGTGGTATGCGGGATTCAGAAGTTTCAGTCCTACCTTTATGGGACCCCATTCATCGTTCAGACAGACCATTCACCCGTGCAATTTCTGGACAAGATGAAGTCGGCGAGTGGAAGAGTCACTCGCTGGGCTCTTCAACTGCAACCTTTTCAGTTCAAGGTCCAGGCGATTCCCGGCAGGGAAAATGTGGTGGCTGATTATCTGAGTCGGTTGTGAGATCCTAATTCGTGTTGGTGCAGGTCCTGGTTTGTAAATCCTGCTCAGTGTGAGGTTTTGTTTGTTGATTTAAAACATACTGTTCTAAATCTTGAGGCGGGGGAATTGTCACACTGAGCAAAATATGTGTTTGTTCTGTTATTTTTCTTTTTGTGGTTCTCGAAATTTTATATACGGCTAGGCCTTTCTGTTTCTCAGCACTGGGAAGATGAATTGTCATCTCCTAAAAAAAAAAAGAAAAAAAAAAAGAAAAGAAAAAAGAATGTAGTCATAATTGGTGCATTCCACACGTGTGCTTGCTGCTGTTTTCGTGATGCAGGGAAGTAACTGTGTTCAGGGTAGTTGATGTCGTGTTTGTGGAGTATCCTTACGTTTATAAGCTGCTTCACTTGGAAGGTCTTTTTGTTTTTTTGAGCATTCTGCATCAGACCAACCGACTGCTTCCTATGATTTTTGTCTGCGACCTTTGTCTATTTAGACACTGTACTATTTATGACTGAAAGAAGCCACGTAGGGTTTCGGCCGGCCCAGTGAACCATTCTGTGTTTTGTCCTCTAACCCTTTTGCAAAAATACCGATTTTGATGGAAGACATGTCTAAAAGAGGGTCAAGTTTAAGCCTAGCACCAGGTGTAGATTTTGTGTGTGAAACTCGGGACAGAGCGTTGGCTGGCAACAGGCCAACCATGACACCTGTGTCAGATGACAGTGAACTTGTTGCCAACAGGGAGGGTGGGGAACATGGTGACCTGGCCAGTGACAGTCCGGTGTGTGCTGCAGCTTTCAAAGAGCACGTGAATCACATGAGGCCAAATGGAACTTCACGGCATGATGAACTCTTTCTGGGATTACCCGATGAGGTCTACATGTGTGTTGACGTGTGTGTTGTGAGTGAAAAACCACGTGTTCTTGATGATGAAGATAAATGTTTTGCAGCTCACGTGAAGTTCTCTCCAGTACGTTTAAATTTGTTCTGTTCAAATACGCTTGATAACTGTTGTGAAGACATATTACAAGTGACGAATGCGTCAGAAGTTATGTGGACAGTGATGATGAGTTTGTGAGTGCGGATAAAAGTAATGAGAAAAAACATAACAGTGCATTTTGTACCGCGAGGGAAGGTGTGGGAGAGAGAGGAGGAGGGAACAGTAATGAGAGGATGAATGAGAGTGGTGATGAAAGTTGTGATGATTATGTGAACGGGACTGGGGAGGTGGGTGATGACGGTCTGAACACCACACTTTCGGGAAATTTGGATTTTTTGGGTTTTTTCTTCACTGGAATGTATGTGGCATCATGTCAAAACTTGATGACCCAGATTTTGTTGAGGTTGTTTCATCTTTTGATTTTGTTTGTCTAGTTGAGACATTTGTTGATAAGTTTCAGTCCATTTTATTTAAAGAACACAGATTGTTTATAAAACCAGCAGTCAAGTTGAGGCAGCACGGATAGACGACGATCTGGAGGAATAATTTGCCTTCTGCGGAATGAGTTAGTTCCTTATGTTCGTCAGGTGGATGACGAGAGTGATTTTTGCATGTATTTCGTGCTAGAGAAACATTTTTTTCCATTTTCCAAAAGATGTATTATTTGTATGTGTGTATATACCTCCTGAAAATTCGCCATACTATTCTAATTATGATATTGATAATGGAATAATTATGTCTGAGGATAATATTGTAGACAAGTTGTGTGTATTTGATGATACTGATATGACACTTTGTGGTGATTTGAACGCAAAGACTTCTGATTATTTGCCCAACGTTTATGATGAAAACAGACAACATAAAAACTATGGAAAGGATGATGAAAACCATATTGGAAGAAAATCTCATGGTACAGTATTAAATTCTTATGGAAAGAAATTATTAGATATGACCACTGCTTTGGGATCGTGCATTTTAAATGGCCTATGTAATAGCGCCCAAAATGGTCGTTACACATACATATCTGATCAAGGTAGCAGTGTGAACGATTATTACCTGGCTTCTGTAACTTTTTTTGAACATGTTCGTGACGTTTTGACACTTGACATTCTGGACAGGATAGAATCAGATCATCTCCCTCTTTTGTTGTCCTTTGACTGGCAGGCTACTTGCACGTCTACCAGATATCCTGTTAATGTGAATGAGCAACAGTTCATTGATAACTATAGATGGAGTACATTACATGCACAAACCTTTTTTGACTCAATGAATTCGAGAAAAGTAAAAGAAGAAATATATATTGAATCAGACTTGATTGAGTTAGACGTTAATTTAGTATTGATTAAGTTTAACCAAATTGTTAAAGACCAGGCAATGTACATGAAGAAAAGGGTCCCTATTACAAAAGAGTTACGAAAAGAATAGTTTGACCTGGAATGAAGAATAACTAGACGTAAGGTGCGAAGACTTTTTAGAAAATTGAAACACACTTAAGATAAAGATGATAGAGTAACATTTTGCATTGCAAGAAGAGAATACAAAAACATGATCGTTAGGAAAAAGAAAGAATACAATGAATCACTTCTAAATGAATTGGTAAATTCAATAACATGCCAGAAGATGTTTTCGGAAACAATAAATAAAGTCTCTTGAAAAAAGTATCAGCCACAGAATAAGATATCTGTAGACCAGTGGTGCGATCATTTTAGAAATGTACTCGAAAAAGAAGCAGATGATTTAGATGAAGATGATGCAATAGATGAAGCAGTAGAAGATGGAGCAAATGAAGTTATAAACAGACCAATTTCCAGGGAAGAAGTATTGTTAGCACTTAGAAAATTAAATAGTGGAAAATCAGCTGGACCTGATGAATTAATTGGCGAGTTTTGCAAAAATGGCGGTGAATCCATATTAACGTTTTTGTTGTTGAAACGACGTTTTCTTCTTGGATGATCCCAGAACAAGGAGTGCAGATGTCTGCCGATGTTTCTGGCCATGATACGCGAACCTTATAAATTTGGATGCAAGTGGTCTTTGAAATTATTGTATTGGGTTTTTAGGTTTTTATGCCATATGAATGACACATTGGATTCTTCATATAATTTTGCGAAAGTCATTGCATTGAACATTTCCCGTTTTGCCTGGATGTTAGCGTCTCTCACGGGAGCGATTTTGCTAATGGCAACTTTGTTTGATGTTGGGGACAAAGCTAAGACATTTTTTATGTTGTCCGCCGTGGTTTTGCTGGCTTGTTCCGGGTCAGCGTCTTTTATGTCATTGATTCCGCAGTGGACAACTACGGAATCTACTTTCTCAAGGTTTTGAATTGCATTCAGTGACTTTGGAATGTCGCTAACATTGTATGTTTTTTGTTTTTCTACGTGAAACCCATACGACAGGTCAAGGCGACTGTTATTAAGGCCGTTCAGAATTTGATCCTGTAGAATTGCTACAGTGGGAAGGTTCAAATTCTTTTGTGTGTTGGCGGCTCGGGGTTTGACGTTAGATGTTGACGCCAGTTTTTTGCGTCACACTGCTGTTCCTAGTTTGTTCTTGGGGCCCACTCTTGATTTATTTTACTAACTGACCATGTTTTGGTTTGGGTGGTTGGACTCAATGAAGTGGAAGCAGTTCGGTGTTGTTTGGCAGCCTCTGCATAGGTAGTGGGCAGAGGGGAGGCAGTTGAAGCAGACGGAGATGGTGTCTGTGTCGCTGAGGTCACCAGCTGCTTGGACTGAGAGGCTCCCTTTGTGCGGTTGAATTTTGCTGACAAATCATTCAGCACTTGTGCCTGGTCAGTCACGATTTTTTCAAGAGAGTCGATTTTTTGGCAGAGAGATAGTGTGACTTCTTTCAGTTCAGTTTCTCTTTTCAGGTGGCAGTCTACATCGTAGTCAGGGTTACTACTGGTAACAGGACGCCGAACGGTGCAGAGTTTTTCTTTGTCGTTCTTTCCACTTGGTTCTCCTTTTTCATTTTCTTTAGAGTTTTTATTCTGCATCGAGATAAAACGCAGCAAGATGTTGATCGCGTACGTCTTGTTTTTGTCATTTTTACATCAAACTTCGTAATGCACGCAGCCCTCAAATTCAACTGCTGCTTTCCTTCGCCATGTTGATGACGTGTCCTCGTGTGTGTGTGTGTGTGTGTGCGTGCGCCCCCCTCCCCCCTCCCCCTTGTTTTGTGTGTGTTGTTGTTTGTGCCAGTATCAGGGATGCTGCGCAAACTACGTGGTTTACTCTTCTGCTCTTCCTCTTTCGCGGCACCATAATTGACTCCTCTTCGTCACTGGCCTTCCGCCCCTTCCTCCTCCCCCCTCCCTTCCTCTCCCCTCTTCTCCTCTACTCTCCCCCTTTGCCATCATTTTTCCTCCCATCTTCACCCTTCCCTTCTTCTCAACCTCTGAATTCCTCTTTTTTTTTTATCCTCTTGTTCCACAACCTCTTCCTCTCTTCTCTTCTCACTTCGTCCTTCTCCGACATTCTGTTCTTTCCCTTCTTCCTTCGCGTTCTCCTCTTCCTCCTTTTTTCTTTCTCCTCTCCAACCAGAACTCGGTCCCACTCTCCTCTCTTTCGTTCTGCCTCCACAAGGCCTTTCTCTCTCCACCTACACATACTTTCTATTCCCCATTCTCTTATTAAAATTTTCTCTTCCACCACAAACTACCTCCCACTCTCTCTCTTTTCCTCTGTCTGTCTGTATATATATATATATATATATATATATATATATATATATATATATATATATATCTTTTCCTCTGTCTGTCTGTCTGTCTCTCTCTCTCGTCACCTATCTTCTTATCTTCCTCCTTTCCTATCCTCCACAGCCCCACTTTTTTCTGCCCCCTCCCCCTCCTCCACCTCATCTTCATCACCTTTCTGTTTCTCCTATTCCTTCTTTCCGATTCCTCCTCTACAATCCCCTCTTCACCCACTCGCCCGCCCTCCTCGATCAAGCTCTAGCAATGCTGTGCTCATTTACGCTCTGAAACAAATAAATCAAAACAAAACAACAACCAAACCGCCTTTGAACCGGAACTTTGGTAAAAACCCCAGTACCGGACAACTTCCCAGATCAGGTGCTGACGTTACTTTTGTATGCGACAAACGTTACATTTATGTTATATTACACAGAAAATGTTAACGTTTTATTGCTCGTTAAATCAACGTAAAAACTAACTGATTTAATTCTTAACCACAAAGTCAGTTGACCTTAATCAGGGGAGAAGTCGTTATAAACACGGCTCTCGACCTGAGGGCTTTCGACTCTACAGACATGACAGGCCTGGAGGGTATCCGCGTGATGCGGGGTCCCCATTGGGACCAGGGGGACACGGACGGGGGGGAGGGGCACCTGGGGACCGTGACCCGGTCGCTGAGAAACGGCCTGCTGCACGTGGCGTGGGACAAAGGTCAGGAGAGCACGTGCAAAGCGGGAACTGACGGGAAATTCGACCTGAGGGTTTTCGACTCTGCGCCAGCAGGTGATTGTGTTTATAACGTTTTATTATGATGATTATTAAATCAGTAGTAGTAGTACTTTAACCTTGTATAACTGCTGATTTAAAAAAGTCAAACAGGTAAGCATAAAGTTCGCTTGATTGTCTCTGTCGCTGTTCCTGTCTATCTGATTCTGTTTTTGGAAACAGAAACAAAACAGGTCATGTAGATTATAATTTTACAAGAACGCTGCTACAAATTATAAGATTGAACTATATGTAAAGAAATACAGCAAATATACAACACAGAAAAGTATTGACAATGTTACGAATCAGCGCATATGATTTAGCCTACAAATCGAACAGGGAAGGTGTGTAAAAATGCACCGAAAGAGCAAAGACTGTGTGATACCTGTGACAGTTTAGAAGACGAGATTCACCTTTTAGACAATTGTGTAAAATACAAAATTTATAGAAACAGATTTCTAATCGATATTTGTCGTCCAGATGCAAAGCCTAATGAATTAATCCTACTAAAAGAATTACAGCCAGGGCTGGCAAAATTTGTTTATTTATGTTCGTTTTCTTAATGTGCTCATGTCTATGTTTAATTATGTTTGTAATGTTTAACCTTAAGGTTGACAACAAAAATATTCCTTTCTATTCTATTCACACATAAACAACACACACACACACACACACACACACACACACACACACACACACACACACACACGTGAGCGCACGCACTCAAACACACACACACACACGTGCACAAACATACAGACGCACGCTTGTGCGCGCGCGCGCACACACACACACACACCTGCGTGCGCACGCACATACACATACAACACAACACAGCGCACACGCACACACACGCACGCACGCGCGCGCGCGCGCGCGCGCGCACACACACACACACACACACACACACACACACACAGAATCCGAAGACCCTGACTATCCAGATGAATGTTGCACACACCCAGGTGTTCGCCATCCGAATACGACGTGTGCGGGTTGTGGAGAAACGAACATCTTCGGCTGTCTGTGGAGGTGTGAAGACTGCAGCCACTGTGACATGTGCCCTCTCTGCTACGGCGATGACAAGCATGACATTCGTCATAGGTTTCTGCGTATCGACCACTACAAAAGTGAAGGGTACGTGATTTGTTGTTGTTTATTTGTTTGTTTGTTTGCGTGCTTGCTTGTTTTTGTTTGTTGTTGTTTAGGGTGTGGATGTGGAGTTGGAGGTTGTTGTTGTTTGGGTTTTTTTAATTCTTTTTTTGTGTGCATTATTTTTTCATCTCTTTTTCTTTTTTTTTCCCCATTTCTGATCCGTTTTTGTTTGTTGGTTGGGTTTTTTTTTCTCTTTTTTTTCAACACCACCACCCTCTTATTTTTTTACGAGTTGTGTAAGCGGTGGAATTCTTTTGAACTCGCTGAAGATACTTTTACCAAGTTATGTGTGAGTTGTGTGTAGAGCTTGATGAATATGCTTTTACCAAGTTTGTATAAGTAATTTATAGAATTAGCTAAAGAATATGCATTTTCCGTGCTTATCAGAACTGACTGTGTGTTAAGATTCGGGGGGTGCGGGGTGTGTGTGAGATGTCAGTGGAGAAATGGTGTTGAGTTGGTGGAATGGTGTGGAAAATAGTATAAAGTTTAAGTGGAAGAATGTTGTCAAGTTTCAGTGAGAAAATGAAGTTTTATTAGGGGAGGGGGTGCGGGGGGCAGCTGGCGGGGGGGGGGGGGGGGGGGGGGGGGGGGGCGGGGGGGGACCCGGGGGGGGGGGGGGAAATTCCAGTGGTGGTGGTGGGGATGGGGGTTGCGAAGTTTCAGTGGTGGTGGTGGTGGAGGGGGGGGGGGGTTGCGAAGTTTCAGTGGTGGTGGTGTGAAGTTTCAGTGGGGGAGTGTGAAGTTTCAGTGGGGGTGGGGTGAAGTTTCAGTGCTGGTGCTGGTGATGGGGGTTGTGAAGTTTCAGTGGTGGGGTGGGGTGCTGGGGTGGGGGGCAGGTTGCGAAGTTTCAGTGGTGGTGGTGTGAAGTTTTTTTTAGTGGTGGTGGTGTGAAGTTTCAGTGGGGGTGGGGTGAAGTTCCAGTGGTGGTGGTGTGAAGTTTCAGTGGGGGGATGGCATGAAGCGTGAGTGGGGGGATGGCATGAAGCGTCAGTGGGGGTTAGTGTGAAGTGTCAGTGGGGAGATGGCGTGAAGTGTCAGTGGGGAGATGGCATGAAGTGTCAGTGGGGGTTAGTGTGAAGTGTCAGTGGGGAGATGGCATGAAGTGTCAGTGGGGGTTAGTGTGAAGTGTCAGTGGGGAGATGGCGTGAAGTGTCAGTGGGGGGATGGCATGAAGCGTCAGTGGGGGTTAGTGTGAAGTGTCAGTCGGGGTTAGTGTGAAGTGTCAGTGGGGAGATGGCATGAAGTGTCAGTGGGGGGATGGCGTGAAGTGTCAGTTGGGATTAATGTGAAGTGTCACTGAGGGGATTGTTTGAAGTGTCAGTAGGGATTTGTGTGAAGTGTCAGTGGGGATAGTGTGAAATATCAGTGTTGATTAGTGTGAAGTGTCAGTGGGGAGATGGCATGAAGTGTCAGTGGGCAGATGGCATGAAGTGTTAGTAGGGGTTAGTGTGAAGTGTCAGTGAGGGTTACTGTCAAGTGTCAATGGGGAGATGGCATGAAATGTCAGTGAGGGTTAGTGTGAAGTGTCAGTGTGGAGATGGCATGAAGTTTCATTGGGGGGGATGGCGTGAAGTGTCAGTGGGGGAATGGCGTGAAGTGTCAGTTGGCGTTAGTGTGAAGTGTCAGTGGGGGCATGGCTTGAAGTGTCAATGGGGAGATGGCATGAAGTGTTAGTAGGGGTTAGTGTGAAGTGTCAGTGAGGGTTACTGTCAAGTGTCAATGGGGAGATGGCATGAAGTGTCAGTGGGGAAATGGCATGATGTGTCAGTGGGGGTTAGTGTGGAGTGTCAGTGGGGGTTAGTGTAAAGTGTTGGTGGGGAGATGGCGTGAAGTGTCTGTGGGGGTTAGTATGAAGTGGCAGTGGGGGGATGGCATGAAGTGTCAGTTGGGTTAGTGTGAAGTGTCTGTGGGAAGAAGGCATGAAGTGTCAGTGGGGGCTAGTGTGAAGTGTCAGTGGGCGTTAGTGTGAAGTGTCAGTGGGGAGATGGCATGAAGTGTCAGTGGTGGTTAGTGTGAAGTGTCAATGGTGAGATGGCATGAAGTGTCAGTGGGGAGATGGCATGGAGTGTCAGTGGGGGTTAGTGTGAAGCGTCAGTGGGGAGATGGCATGAAGTGTCAGTGGGGGGTAGTGTGAAGTGTCAGTGGGGGTTAGTGTGAAGTGTCAGTGGTGATATGGCATGGAGTGTCAGTGGGATTTAGTGGGAAGTGTCAGTGAGGGTTAGTGTGAAGTGTCAATGGTGAGGTGGCATGGAGTGTCAGTGGGGGTTAGTGTGAAGTGTCAATGGTGAGATGGCATGAAGTGTCAGTGGGGAGATGGCATGAAGTGTCAGTGGGGGGTAGTGTGAAGTATCAATGGGGAGATGGCATGGAGTGTCAGTGGGGTTTAGTGGGAAGTGTCAGTGAGGGTTAGTGTGAAGTGTCAGTGAGGGTTAGTGTGAAGTGTCAGTGGGGAGATGGCATGAAGTGTCAGTGGGGGGTAGTGTGAAGTGTCAGTGGGGAGATGGCATGAAGTGTCAGTGGGGGGTAGTGTGAAGTGTCAGTGGGCGTTAGTGTGAAGTGTCAGTGGGGAGAGGGCATGGAGTGTCAGTGGGGTTTAGTGTGAAGTGTCAGTGAGGGTTAGTGTGAAGTGTTAGTGGGGGGATGGCGTGAAGTGTCAGTGGGGGGATGGCGTGAAGTGTCAGTGGGGGTTAGTGTGAAGTGTCAATGGTGAGATGGCATGAAGTGTCAGTGGGGAGATGGCATGAAGTGTCAGTGGGGGGTAGTGTGAAGTATCAATGGGGAGATGGCATGGAGTGTCAGTGGGGGGTAGTGTGAAGTGTCAGTGAGGGTTAGTGTGAAGTGTCAGTGGGGGGATGGCGTGAAGTGTCAGTGGGGGGTAGTGTGAAGTATCAATGGGGAGATGGCATGGAGTGTCAGTGGGGTTTAGTGGGAAGTGTCAGTGAGGGTTAGTGTGAAGTGTTAGTGGGGGGATGGCGTGAAGTGTCAGTGGGGGGATGGCGTAAAGTGTCAGTGGGGGTTAGTGTGAAGTGTTAGTGGGGGGATGGCGTGAAGCGTCAGTGGGGGTTAGTGTGAAGTGTCAGTGAGTGTTAGGGGGGTTAGTGTGAAGTGTCAGTGAGGGTTAGTGTGAAGTGTCAGTGGAGAAATGGCATGAAGTGTCAGTGGGGGATAGTGTGAAGTGTCAGTTGGGAGATGGCATGAAGTGTCAGTGAAGGTTAGTGTGAAGTGGCAGTGGGGAGATGGCATGAAGTGTCAGTGTGAGGATGGTGTGAAGTGTCAGTGGGGGTTAGTTTAATGTGTCAGTGGGGAGATGGCATGAAGTGTCAGTGGGGGGTAGTGTGAAGTGTCAGTGGGCGTTAGTGTGAAGTGTCAGTGGGGAGATGGTATGAAGTGTTAGTGTGGGTTAGTGTGAAGTGTCAGTGGGTTTTAGTGTGAAGTGTCAGTGGGCAGATACCGTGAAGTGTCAGTGGGGAGTTGGCATGAAGTGTCAGTGAGGGATAGTGTGAAGTGTCAGTGGGTGTTTGTGTGAAGTGTCAGTGGGGAGATGGTATGACGTGTCATTGGGGAGATGGCATGAAGTGTCAGTGGTGGTTAATGTGAAGTGTCAGTGGGGGTTAGTGTGAGGTGTCAGTGGGTAGGTAGGAATGGTGTGAAGTGCCAGTGTGTGTGTGGAGGGGTGGGGTGGTGGTGGGGGAGCTGGTGTGAAGTTTCAGTTGGGAGGGGGTGTGGCCTGAAGTTTTAGTTGGAGAGGGGGGGAGTGCTCTTAAGTTTGGTGGGGGTGGGAGAGGGGGAATGCTTCGAAATTTCAGTCGGAAAATGGTGTGAAGTGTCAGTGGGAATTCCGGGGATAAACGTTTATTTGGGAGGGGGTGAGGGGAGGTATTGTGAAGTTTTAATGGCAGGTGGTTGGGGGATCGGGTGAAGTTTTAGTGGGGAGATGTTGTTAAGTTTTAATCGGGAGGGGGGAAACAGTGTGAAGTGTCATGGGGATTGGGGTGGGGGAATCGTGTGAAGTTTCAGTGTTGGGGGATGGTGTTGAGTGTGAGTGTGTCTGTGTCTGTGTGTGGGAACGGTGTGAGGTTTTAAGTGCGGGAAAAAGGTGGTGGTGGATTTGACGTTTTATTTGGAGGGGAGGTGTGATGCTGTGAAGTTTCAGTGGGGTGGGCGATGGTTAGAAGTTTTATTGGGTTGGGGGGAACGTCGTGAAGCGTCAGTGTGGGGGTTGATGTGAAGTTTCAGTTGGTGGCTGGGGTGGCGTGAAATTTTAAATGGAGGAGGGCAGGGAGTGCTGTGAAGATTTAGTGTTGGTGGGAAAAGGGGAATGGTGTGAAATTTCAGTGGGGGTGGGGATGTGAAGTTTTAGAGGGGGAAATGTTATTAAGTTTTAATGGAGGGCGGGGGTGGGTGAAGTTTCACTGGGGGAAATGGTGTGAAGTGTCATGGAGATTGTGGTGGGGAAATGGTATGAAGTGTCATGGAGGTTGTGGTGGAGAATGGTATGAAGTGTCATGGAGGTTGTGGTGGGGGAATGGTATGAAATGTCATGGAGATTGTGGTGGGGGAATGGTATGAAGTGTCATGGAGATTGTGGTGGGGGAAATGGTATGAAGTGTCATGGAGGTTGTGGTGGGGGAATAGTGTGAAGTGTCATGGGTGTTGTGGTGGGGGTGGTGTGAAGTGTCATGGAGGTTGTGGTGGGGGAATGGTGTGAAGTGTCATGGGTGTTGTGGTGGGGAAATGGTATGAAGTGTCATGGAGTTTGTGGTGGGGGAATATTATGAAGTGTCATGGGTATTGTGGTGGGGGAATGGTGTGAAGTGTCATGGAGTTGTGGTGGGGAAATGGTGTGAAGTGTCATGGGTGTTGTGGTGGGGGAATGGTGTGAAGTGTCATGGGTGTTGTGGTGGTGGAATGGTATGAAATGTCATGGAGGTTGTGGTGGGGGAATGGTATGAAGTGTCATGGGTGTAGTGGTGGGGAAATGGTGTGAAGTGTCATGGAGGTAGTGGTGGGGGAATGGTATGAAGTGTCATGGAGGTTGTGGTGGGGGAATGGTATGAAGTGTCATGGGTGTTGTGGTGGGGGAATGGTATGAAGTGTCATGGAGGTTGTGGTGGGGGAATGGTATGAAGTGTCATGGAGGTTGTGGTGGGGGAATGGTATGAAGTGTCATGGGTGTTGTGGTGGGGGAATGGTATGAAGTGTCATGGAGGTTGTGGTGGGGGAATGGTATGAAGTGTCATGGAGGTTGTGGTGGGGAAATGGTGTGAAGTGTCATGGAGGTTGTGGTGGGGGTGGTTTGAAGTGTCATGGAGGTTGTGGTGGGGGAATGGTATGAAGTGTCATGGGTGTTGTGGTGGGGGTGGTGTGACTTGTCATGGAGGTTGTGGGGAAATGGTGTGAAGTGTCATGGGTGTTGTGGTGGGGGAATGGTGTGAAGTGTCATGGGTGTTGTGGTGGGGGAATGGTATGAAGTGTCATGGGTATTGTGGTGGGGGAATGGTATGAAGTGTCATGGAGGTTGTGGTGGGGAAATGGTGTGAAGTGTCATGGAGGTTGTGGTGGGGGAATGGTGTGAAGTGTCATGGGTGTTGTGGTGGTGGAAATGGTGTGAAGTGTCATGGGTGTTGTGGTGGGGGAATGGTGTGAAGTGTCATGGGTGTTGTGGTGGGGGAATGGTATGAAGTGTCATGGAGTTGTGGTGGGGGAATGGTGTGAAGTGTCATGGAGGTTGTGGTGGGGGAATGGTATGAAATGTCATGGGTATTGTGGTGGGGGAATGGTATGAAGTGTCATGGAGTTGTGGTGGGGGAATGGTGTGAAGTGTCATGGAGGTTGTGGTGGGGGAATGGTATGAAGTGTCATGGAGGTTGTGGTGGGGGAATGGTATGAAGTGTCATGGGTGTTGTGGTGGGGGAATGGTATGAAGTGTCATGGAGGTTGTGGTGGGGCAATGGTGTGAAGTATCATGGAGGTTGTGGTGGGGAAATGGTATGAAATGTCATGGAGGTTGTGGTGGGGGAATGGTGTGAAGTGTCATGGAGGTTGTGGTGGGGGAATGGTATGAAGTGTCATGGGTGTTGTGGTGGGGGTGGTGTGAAGTGTCATGGAGGTTGTGGGGGAATGGTGTGAAGTGTCATGGGTGTTGTGGGGGGGGGGGATGGTGTGAAGTGTCATGGGTGTTGTGGTGGGGCAATGGTGTGAAGTGTCATGGGTGTTGTGGTGGGGGAATGGTATGAAGTGTCATGGGTGTTGTGGTGGGGGAATGGTGTGAAGTGTCATGGGTGTTGTGGTGGGGGAATGGTATGAAGTGTCATGGAGGTTGTGGTGGGGGAATGGTGTGAAGTGTCATGGAGGTTGTGGTGGGGAAATGGTGTGAAGTGTCATGGGTGTTGTGGTGGGGGTGGTGTGAAGTGTCATGGAGGTTGTGGTGGGGAAATGGTGTGAAGTGTCATGGAGGTTGTGGTGGGGGAATGGTGTGAAGTGTCATGGAGGTTGTGGTGGGGGTGGTGTGAAGTGTCATGGAGGTTGTGGTGGGGGAAATGGTGTGAAGTGTCATGGGTGTTGTGGTGGGGGAATGGTGTGAAGTGTCATGGGTGTTGTGGTGGGGGAATGGTGTGAAGTGTCATGGGTGTTGTGGTGGGGGAATGGTGTGAAGTGTCATGGAGGTTGTGGTGGGGGAATGGTATGAAGTGTCATGGGTGTTGTGGTGGGGGAATGGTGTGAAGTGTCATGGAGGTTGTGGTAGGGGTGGTGTGAAGTGTCATGGAGGTTGTGGTGGGGGAATGGTATGAAGTGTCATGGGTGTTGTGGTGGGGGAATGGTATGAAGTGTCATGGAGGTTGTGGTGGGGGAATGGTGTGAAGTGTCATGGGTGTTGTGGTGGGGGAATGGTATGAAGTGTCATGGAGGTTGTGGTGGGGGAATGGTATGAAGTGTCATGGAGGTTGTGGTGGGGGAATGGTGTGAAGTGTCATGGAGGTTGTGGTAGGGGTGGTGTGAAGTGTCATGGAGGTTGTGGTGGGGGAATGATGTGAAGTGTCTTGGCGATGGTGATTGCTGTGGTGGGGAAAGCGTAAACTTTCAGTGTTGGGGATTGTGTTAAGTGTGTGTGTGTGTATGTGTGTGTGTGTGTGTGTGTGTGTGTGTGTGTGTGTGTGTGTGTTGTGAAGTTTCAGTGTGGGAAATGGTGTGAAGTTTCATTGGGGTGAATGTTATGAAGTTTCATTGTGGAAATGTTTGTGTCTCAGAGAAGCAGTAAAGAAGCGGAAGGTCAGTGTGCGGATGAGGACCATGGGTACGTTTCCCGGGGCAAAGGTCACTCGGGGTCGTGACTGGGCCTGGGGGAACCAGGACGGTAGGTCAAGGTCATGGACGGAACGAATGTATGTCCTGAACACTTAGAGGCTAAGCTGTTTTTCTTTGTTTGTTTGTTGCTTTTTTGTTGTTGTTGTTGTTGTTAAATTCTCTTACTATGTTAATATGGATAACACAGGAACTTAGCAGTTGGGTCGACAGAGCAGTGTCTTTCTTGCATAAAAAAGGAGATCATCCCTGAAATTCCCACTTTCAAACGCTCCCCCTAGCCCAAGCCCCCTGCTTTCAACAAAGGCAGAAATGAAAAACGTTTTTGCATTCAAATACTTCTTCGAAGTGAACTTATCTGTAAATTAGGTTTATTCCAGTAAAATGAACTCATGTCCAGTCGTACCCATATCGGAGTTAGATATATATACGTAGATTCACGTGAAACATTTTAAGATCTAGTTCAGTTCAGTTTAAAAAGTCACTCAAAACATACGTCTTTCGTTATGTCGACCATTCTATTGACTAATGTGCTTCTTGAACTTATGCAGCTTGTGATTGTGTCTGTGAGTGTATGTTGGGAGGGCTTTGTGTACGGCATATGGTACTGAATGTAGAAATATGCATATTGAACTTCTGTTGAAAAACGCCACGAGTTTCCTGTCTGGTGGGAATAAGCACAGTCTGCATTAATTTTTTTTTTTAATATATTGATTATTATTTCTTTTTCTTACTGCTGGTGTTGTTGTTGTTGTTAGTTGTTGCTGTTGCTGCTGCTACTACTACTACAGGTACTACTAAAAGTCATTTTGGTCAGCTTGTAATTGTCATTGTTGTTATCATCATTCATTTATTTATTTATCGATCTACACACACACACACACACACACACACATATATATATATATATATATATATATATATATATATATATATAGATAGATAGATAGATAGATAGAGAGAGAGAGAGAGAGAGAGAGAGATCCGTCTATATATCTATCAGCTGGTTAAGCGAGTAAGTGTACCACACACACGCAGGAGGCCCAGGGTCGGTTGGGGAGGTGCTTGCCTTCGAAAACGTGGCCCCCGACTCCTCTCGCAACTTGGTGCGCGTGCAGTGGCGTGGAGGGAAAATCAACAGTTACCGTCTGGGTTTCCGTGGCAACGTGGACCTGACGTGTGTGGAGGAGGACGTGGGGCCCTTCTATTACCGGGATCACCTCCCATGGCTTGGTCAGTACCGTTAAGTTTTGTTTGGTCGGTTCCAGCATGGTTCCTAACCTCACCCTGTTAGATTTTACCTCAGGATCAAATCAAACTGGCTTCGAATGACACCCTGGGATAAACTTCAGCTGGCCAGAACTGATCCCTTACCCCAAAATGGATTTAACCGCCCCCCCCCCCCCCTTTCCTCCCGTCTGAATGACCCCCGTGGGTAACCCAGAAGGTGGGTAGTTTGAGGCTTTTACATTGGTTTCTGACCTTCCTTGTGTTTTCTTTTATCTTTTTTGTTGTTTTGGTTTTTTGTTGTTTTGGGGGTATTGGGTGTTTTTTGTGATTTTTTCACTGCAGTTGATTCGTCTTGTCTTCTTCACACTGGATTGAAGCCCAGTGATGTGAACACAAACGCTTCGTTGAATATATTAGGGGAGAGAGAACGCTGAGAAGAAGTGTGGAAAGGCAGTGTAGAAGAAGATTAGGATGGGTTGGAAATGTTTGTTGCTACTGATTTTGGCGTTTTTTTGTGGTTAGGTGAATGTATGTATGTATGTGTGTGAGTGTGTGTGTGTGTGTGTGTGTGTGTGTGTGTGTGTGTGTGTGTGTGTGTGTGTGTGTGTGTGTGTGTGTGCTTTGGTGGAGGAAGAGTAAATAAGGAGAGACAGGAGCCGACTGATATTGTTCTAAGCAGGAAAAAAACAAAATCTAACGTTTTTTTGCCTTGCATCGACTCGGTGATCATTCACACTTTTTTTCTTTTTTTAAATTTTCTTTTATTATTTTCTGTTTGTTTGTTTGTTTTGTTTTGTTTTTTTGGGGTTTTTTTGTGTGGTTTTTTTTTTGTTTTTTTTGTTTTTGTTGTTGTTGTTTTGCTTCATCACTGTTCATTTCATCTGTCCAGATGCCTCCAAACTGCCCTATCCCCTGGCCCCTGAGGACGCTTTCACTTCGCCTACGCCACCGTCCCCAACAATACCGCCATCCACCGACAGAACAACAATAGCAACAACGTTATCGGCTACAGCGACTACATCTTCCCCAGACACCGTCCCCACCACCGCCACCTCTTCATCAGCCACCTCCTCTTCCAACAGAAGTGTCCCACCACCACCCCTCCCTCTGCGTGACAGCAAACCTGGAGAATTAGACAGCCAAATCTCGCAACCGTCCGATTCAGCGCAGCAAACGCAACCACTACCACCGCCGTCACCACCATCAACAATAACACCAACAACCTTTCCAAGCCAAGATGACGACGGTTTTGTCGCTTCTGGCGGAAACAGTGTTAGGGAGATCACTCAAGCCGAACAGGAAGCGGTGGAGAAGGAAGGGTGGGAGGTGGAGGAGGAGGAGGAGATGGCTGAAAAGTTGGTGGTGGGGGATGAGGTGGTGGTGGGGGTGAATGAGAACACGCTGAGGGACCTGCAGGACGACTATGGTGGAGTGTCGGAGAAGATGATCAAGGTGAGGGGTGGAGAGGGGTACGGGGTCAGATGGGGAAGGTTTCGGTTTCAGTTTTTCAACGAGGCGTCACTACGTTCGGCCAAATCCATATACGCTACACGACATCTGCTAGGCAGATGCCTGACCAGCAGCATAGCCCAGCGCGCTTAGTCAGGCAGGCCTTGAGTGCATGCATGCATATTTGGGTACCTATCAGAGTGGATTTCTTCGCCATAATTTTTGCCAGAGGACAACATTCTCGTTGCCATGGGTTCTTTTTCAGTGCGCCAAGTGCGGGACCTCGGTTTATCGTCTCATCGGAATGACTAGACGCTCAGTTTGATTTTCCAAACTTGGGAGAAAGGGCGAGAGCGGAATTCGAACCCAGACCACCACGGACTCAGTATTGGCAGATGACCGCCTTAACCATTCTGCCACCTTCCTTCCTGGGAAGGGAGAGAGGGGATGGATCCTCTGAACTCTCTTATCTGCCATCACTGCTGACTGCACTGATCGGAGTTAGGATGAACTGGTGGGTAGACAGTCACAAGTTTTAATTATCCTTTCACTCCTATTGGAGTATGGAGGATTACTGCAAAATAATGTTTTCATGCCCAGAAAAAACATTTCCAAATACACAACAATGTCACACAAAAGTTGAAAAAAACACAAATGTCTTTTAACTCCAAAAGTGTAGCTAGGCAGCATTTGCAAATCTAATCATCTTACTTACAGCGAAAATGAATTTTTTGCCTCCTTTGAGGTGGAGAGGGAGGACAAGCTGCATGGGCAACAGCCTGTCTTCCATATTACATTGCCCAGGCTTATATCCGTCTATCCATCCACACCATCACCGACAACCTCTCACTTGACACCGAGGTCGACAAGAGGATCGAGAAGGCAGCCGCAACGCTAGCCCGCCTCACACAAAGAGTGTGGACAAATCCCAAGCTGACCATGAAGACAAAGATGGCTGTATACAACGCCTGCGTCCTCAGCACCTTACTGTGTGGCAGTGAGGTTCAATACCTTCCACCTGAGAAGCCTACGGCGCATACTCGGCATCTCCTGGCAAGACAAAGTGACAGACACCGAAGTCCTGACTCGCGCTGGCCTCCCGACCACGTATACCATGCTGAGACAGCGTCGGCTGCGCTGGCTGGGCCACGTTCGCCGCATGGAAGATGGTCGCATCACAAAAGACATCCTTTATGGAGAGCTCGCCACGGGGCAGAGAAGCATCGGCCGCCCACAGCCGAGATACAAAGACGTTTGCAAACGTGACATGAAGGCGCTTGAGATCAACACTGAGTCCTGGGAATACCTTGCAGATGACCGCAACAGATGGAGAAGCACTCTCAAGAATCAGCTACGGATTAGTGAGGACAAACTGTCAGCTGCTGCAGCAGAAAAGCGAGCTCGCAGAAAATGGACGGCAGCCAACAGACCAGCATCAGCTTACACATGTGACCGCTGCGACATCGGTCTCGCATCGTTCTCTACTGTCTCAGGCGACACTGCTTGGTCCAAGCAGACAGCCCAATTAGACATTAGGTCGGATATACTCAATCCATGGTCAGCCATGACCGAAGGAGGCCTACTACTACTACTGAGCATATTACAAAAAATTAAAAACCAATTTTGGAGACAAATATTTTTTTAGGAACATATCTATTTCGTAACTGATCATAACTGGGACATTCCATTATTAAATGAAATTCATCCCCAATCACAGACATGTAACAAACCTTACAAAGCCGTAACTCTCGTGGTATGCCTTTGTGTCTCCC
The DNA here is from genome assembly GCF_041734735.1 of Babylonia areolata. NCBI lineage: Eukaryota > Metazoa > Mollusca > Gastropoda > Neogastropoda > Buccinidae > Babylonia > Babylonia areolata. Next base: position 12,955,350 of record NC_134886.1, read on the forward strand.
TGTTTCTATTTCCAGCTTTTGGTTACTACTTCGAAATCTGAAGAAGCTGATAACGTAATTATCTGGCATTTGACATATTTTTCTCTACCAAATCCACTTTTGAAATTTCGATAAAACGAACATTTACTACTCGCCTCTAGAGCATGTCTCCATAGATTTTGAAAAATATCTCTCAAAGCAATGTTGACATTCTTGCAGAAAGATTCCCACTCTAAGAGGAATCGAGCATCCCAAACACAGTCATACCCTGTTTCTATTAAAATTTGTCTAATGTGACTCATCCATTTTGAAGAATAAATACCATTTCGATATGAATCAAGTAATATCAAATATATTTTCTCAGAATATTTTTCTGTGTTTAATATCACTAAGCTGGTCCAAAATCGAACTGATCTCATTTTCACTAACACACTAATTGGATAAATACCAGTTTCACCATAAACAATTTGGGTCATAGTATTCCTGTTCAGTTTGAACAAGCGTTTCAAAAATTTCAATTCTAATTTTTCAAGTATATCTGCATTTTCATAACCCGGTATTTCTGCACCATACAACAAAATAGGAACAATCATAGACTGGTATATGTCCAGAACGATATGTAAAGGTAAATCTTGATTTCTGGTTGACTGAAGTAACGAAAGCAGCTTTTTGAGCCTGTTCATAAATCTTTTTTATTTTATTTTATTTTTTTATATAGTTTTGTACAAAATTCATTGAGATACAGAAAAAAGCAAAGGCGAGAGATTTTCTCCTTGTCGTACACCCTTACAAATGCTAAAGAAATCAGATTTTTCACCATTTAAAAACACACACGACTTGATCCTATCATACATATTCATTGTCACACGCAAAATTTTACCGTTCACGCCTTCATAAACAAGTTTTTGCCATAACCCACCCATAGGCAGACGATACAAACGGACAGACGCATAGATAGACCCTCCCAGACAGAAGGGTTGAAGTGGGAGATGGGCATACTTAGAGACAATAACGAATTAGTAGAAATAAGTGAGGGATTGATGGATAGAAACAATGTTGGGAAATCAGCTGGTTCGTTGAGGAGGGTGACAGCTGAACTTCGATCAGTTAGTCGTTTATTTGTAAGTTGGATAGCTGTGTGGGTGGCCAGCTAGTTGCTGACTATGAAATAGCGACTTGATCATAATAACAAGTTCGCGTACGTTTCGGTAAACACACTGGAAGTACGTACAAATTTTGGTGATCATCAGGTGGTCCTTAAACCTAACTGGACCTCCTTGTTAAGCATCGTCATCACCCCTGTCATTGTTTATCATCATCAAAATATATGAAGCAAAATGTCCCGAAATCTGGGACACAAAAACCATTCTTCTTCCTTTTGTTGTTGTTATTATTTATACTGTTGTTGACGCTGTTATCGTTGTCATCATGATCACAATAATCATCATTACAGTGGTGTGGTGGTTTCCCAGATGGTGAGCCAGAAGGGCAGAGTGACAGAGGTGAACACCGGTGTCATGGTTCGCTTTGGGTCCACAGTCTACATGTTCAATCCTCTGGCCCTCATCAAGGTAAACTATACTACTATTACTACTTTTACGAATAATAATAATCATCATCATAATATGAAGGTGATCATAAGAAAAAATAGAAAGATAGAAAATCTTAATTATTTAGCGTTTCTCTCTATAAAACATGTTCAGTTGCCATGCACAATATAAAAATCGACGTGCAAAACATGCATCTAAACATTAAAAGGCAACTTTCATACATGACGCCCTGCACAAATATCCAAACAAACACTAACAGTTATTTATGAACGTACACACACATACACATCACGCACAACATAACGCACAACATAACACTCAAAATACATATCATACATCACAATACCTAAAACATGCATAATCACAGTTATCACAATATTTGACACCA
>NC_134886.1:12959766-12992266 GCF_041734735.1 Babylonia areolata
TGTGTGTGTGTGTGTGCTGAACTAACAGTTCTTCAATATAAAGTAATACAAGTCGCAGTTAAACTGAAAATATTAAAAAGACACCGATATTATACAATGGTGTGTAAATTATCAAATTGTTTAATCAAAACACTGATCATACAAAATTACTAGAAATTTGGCAAACTCTGTAAGAATTAACTACTGAAAAATGTTTTTATTTTAGGTGAGGGGAAGGGGTTGAAGGTGAAATTAGGCAGATAAATCTTTGGTTGCGCTCAGACCTGTGATGGATATTAAGCTATGAACTATGGTAGATAAGCAGTTTAAATGCTGTCTAAACCCCCCTCCTTCCCCTCACCTAAAATAAAAACATTTTTCAGTAGTTAATACAACTAAGTGTGAGACATGTTAAGTTGACTGCAGCAAAGTGTGATTTCAAATCATTTTCCCAAAATGAAACAAATTCTGGCTGCAGCCATTATTTATTACGTGGTGCTACTTCCCCCACACTATTTACAAATGTTTGCAGCAAGCTAAAGTAAATATTTGAATGCAGACAAAATACAAATATGAGATTTATGCTGACTGTAGCTAAGTTCATCTCTGGTGTTTTTTTTGTTTGTTTGTTTTGTTTTTTTTCCATCTAAATCACAAAAAATAATTTATAATTGTCGGTTAACTACAGGGGGGGGGGGGGGGGGGGCGAGGGCGGGGAATGATTTGAAATCACACTTTGCTGCAGTCAACTTAACATATCTCACACTTAGTTGTATTCAACTTAACGCATGTGTGTCTTCTTACAAACGTTTTGATTGCTGTGTACATTGAAAATAGTATTGCGAAAATAGCACCACACCAATTTTTTTTTTTTTTTTTTTTTTTTTGCAATGAGCCAGAAGATCTGTACTCCAGCGTAAATTTGCTAAATTATAACTGCAATTTTTAAAGGCATAAATAGACTGCTGTTGTTTATATCTTTAAATTTTACCATTTATGGTGCTGTAAGTGTATTATACAAGGAGCGCAGCCCAGAACCTCAAGAGGGTGTCATTGTTTTTTGGTTTTGTGTGTGTGTGTGTGTGTGTATGTGTGTGTGTGTGTGTGTGTGTGTGTGTGTGTAAACAAGGTGAAAATACGAGACTCTCCTTATCCACTACGTGTGCAAATGTGTTGCATGTGTTCGTGACAGAGAGAAAGAAGACCAGAGACAGGGAGCGCTAGGCCGGGTTGCTTTTCTAAGTTTGTTTACCATAAAAATGTTCCTTCTAGAGTCTTCGCAAATTCCATTCACTTGAAGCTAAGTAAACGTCTCTTGTGCAACCCAGCCCTGATCTGCAGGTTTTAGCAATGACAAAGCCCCATCAGAATTTTATCCTGAAAGCGCCGGCTGAAAGGATGTGGCATTATTCTGATCAGTGGAGCTCCTTCAGCTATGTAAGTATTTCGCTGTTATTGTTGTTGCTGTCGTCGTTGTCGTTGTCGTCGTCGACATAACGTTCTTTACTTCACTGACCAGGTGCCTTCTCTGAAAGAAGGTGACGTCATCCGCATTCGTCGTGACGTCAGCCAGGTGAAACTTCTCAATAAACGGATCGCCTGGAATCAGCAGATTGCAGACGTGAGTTGTTTAGTGCTCTTTGCATTGCCTTGTTGGCAGGTACGTGTGTTAGTGAACATGCCAGAAGGATAGAAAAGAAAAGAAAATGAAGTGGTGAATTTCTTCAGGGATATAAAAAAAAAAACATTAAAAAAAAAAATGCTCACTTGTTTTGTGTGCATAATGTCCGGCGTTGTTAACTTACACCAAACCTCTCCATATACTCATCCAAAGTCACTTTGTTTCCAGTCAGTCTTTCGCAGACGACACACAGCTTTATTGAACATGTCACCCTACAGAAATAGGTCAAACCATACAGACTTTACAGTTATGCATCACAGATGTCAAATGATGGATGACAGATCACGAACTCAAACAAAATGATAATATAACAGAAGCAATTCTAATTCACCCAGAGGGATCCTTTTCTGACTTGCCTATGCCTTCATCTGACCTGATGGGAACATTAGACATACCTTTCTCAGCATTTGCACGCAATTTAGGGTACATGTTATCAGATGACATGACACTTGACCTACACATCATCCACATTTGTAGGTCAGCGTATGCAGCAGTCCGACAGATCAGCTCCATTCGCCAATATCTAATCACAGAAACCACAGAGACGTTGGCTTTTTGTTGTTTAAAAAAAAAAAAAAAAAAATCTAGATTCGATTATGGAAATGCTCTTCTTGCTGACTGTCCCAAATACTGTGTTGACAAACTTTAAAACGTTCAAAACTCTACACCACGACTCACGCTAAAGGTTATGAAACGTTACATCACTCCCTTACTTGCTTCCCTTCACTGGCTCCCCATTCTAGCACGAATACAATACAAACTCTCAGTCCCCTGTCACTATATTTTTCTCTGATACCTGTCCTGTCTGTCTTTCGGATCTACTTTCTGTCTATTCGCCATCCAGACAACAGCGTTCTTCAAATGACATGCACTCAGAACATATCTTTTCAAACTGTATTTTCCTCTGGGGTTTTTTTTTTTTTTTTTCGTTTTTTTTTTTCCATCTACATACGCTTGCTGTGATCTGTTCGCTGGATGTACTCTTTATGTTGATTTGTGGGCATTTGTGAAGATTTTTGGTGCATTTTTGTGATGCCTGGTTTCTCGGTGTATATTTTGACTATAGTGAAAGTGATGTATTTATTTTGCTGTGATTTTGGCCAGTGTGATGTGAGACTGTGATATTGCCGGTGTTGATTTTTTTTAAACATATCTGTCCGCCAGTTATTCTCAAACTTGTATATTTCATTATAATTTGCGTTGAGACCAATTTGATATGGGGTTATTGTGCTATTATAAGCCTGTATTTTATCATTATTATTATCATTATTATCGGTATCATTATTTATCTGCCTTCTTGCTAGAATTCAGCCATGTTTACACACACACACACACACACACACACACACACACACACACACACACACATAGAAGTTCGCGGTGTCCGCCAGTAACGACATTCAGCAATAATATTTAAACAATGGTTTTTAACGATAAGTAGCCAGAGTGAAACAGCGTGTCCACCTACAAGTTGAAAACAACGTCAGTGGCTACATCCTGATTTGAAACAAAGGACATTGGATACTCACAGCGGCGCTTGTCTGCTCTTGCATTCGTATTGCAGATTCATGACTGAATCTGCCACGGCGCCTCCAAGCCATTACCACGTGCAGAGATGAACACTCCCCAGAATACTGCTGTCAATTCCTTTAAAAATAAAAAATAAATGAAAAATATTTCCCAGTGCGTAATCTCTGAGCATCCGTTAGAATAAATGAGCGAATCTTTTATTTAGTGTCTCTTCACAGAACAGTCACACAAGGCGAAAAGAACTTAGCGTCTTTTTACACAATAGCACAGCAGTGACATTAGCCGAAAATAATTTAGCGTCCTTTCAAACAGCAGCGACATTAGCTGGAAAAAAAGAACTAACAACCACACACCGTCACGACATGACAGAATAACCTTCAACAGGACTTACAACACTTTGCCAACAAGGGATTTTAGAAACATGATCATGCACTGTCACAACCAACACCACAGTCTTTGCTGTGGAAAAAATCCTTATCATCACTGGTTTTACAACCGAAGTACGTGAAAAAACCCATAAACCATGTCAGCGTTCGGTGGGTTGTGGAAACAAAAACATATCCTATATGCATACTCCCGAAAATGGAGTATGGCTGCATACAAAGCACGGTAAGAATAGTCGTACATACGAGTAAACGTGGGAGTTGCATCAGGCGAAACCAGAAATGCTGTATTGCACTGCATTGCATTGTATTGTACTGTATTACCCTTTGACACAATATATTTCTGTATGAAATTCGGGCTGCTCTCTCCGGAAAGTGCGTCACCACAGTGCAGCGCAACCCATGAATATGTATTGTTCTTTTCCTGTCAGAACGTATATTATAATGTAAGAATGGGTTATATTTTTACAGAATTTTGCGAAGGACAGCCTGCTGCCGTGAGTTATTTTGCGTGCGCTAAATGCAAACTGCACAAAGGACCTCTATTTATCGTCTCATCCGAAGAACTAGCAACCAGGCCACCACTCAAGGTCTAGTGGAGGGGAGGCGGGGAGTAAGACACCCGATCCGTACAATTTGTGGACGGATATTCACTGAGTGGCCTTGGACAACAATCCTGTCATCCCTTGTCCCCCCAGACGTGTGGCAAGGTGGGCCGCGTGCAGACTGTCCACAAGGACGACACGGTCACCGTGACCTTGGGCCACTACCAGACCTTTCGCTTCTCCTCGGCCTGCTGCGTGCCATCGCCAGGCGCCACTCCCAACCCCCTGGGCTCCTTGGTCCAGGCCCGCAGAGCAGCTGTGGCAGGCTCAGAACCCTCCACCGGAGGGCATGCTTACCCAGGAAAGGCTGTTGACGGACGTCCATCGCCAGGGCGAAAGCTGGGAGTGCTGGCTGGGACATCTCCAGCAGGTAATCTTCAAACGGGGATGCCTCCAGTGGGCACTGCCCCGGACAGTGATAGTGACGAGGCGCGGGGTGGGGCAACGGTGAGTTTGGTGAAGAGTGACGCTGATGGAGACGACAGCGATACGGGTGAGTGGTGTGCGTGTGCGTGTCTGTGTGTGTGTGTTTGCACGCGCGTGTGTGTGTGCCCCACCTTTTTTCTTTTCTTTTTTTTTTTTTTTTTTTTTGTATTTTTTGCCTGCCTGCAATTTTATTTGTTTTCCCATCCAAGTGGATTTTTCTACAGAATTTTGCCAGGGACAACCCTTTTGTTGCCATGGGTTCTTTTATGTGCGCTAAATGCATGCTGCACATGGGACCTCGGTTTGTCCGAATGAATAGCGTCCAGACCAGGTTTGTGTGTGTGAGTGGATGTGTAGGTGTCGATGTGGAACGTGTAGGGGTACGTGCGCGTGTGCTTATGTGTGTGTGTATTGATATGGGTGGATGTGGTGGGATGTGAGAGTATATGTGTATCTGTGTGTGGCGTATGTGCAAGCATGCGTGCACGTGTGTATCTGTCTGTGTGTGTGTGTGTCTGTCTCTGTGTGTGTATATCTGTGCGCGCGTTTGTTTATACAAATGATTCACACCGACAATTACAGTGTACTGTACACGTTCGTGCAGACATGCTTTACAGACATGCTTTAGAACCACGTTGTAACAGTTTTGTTCACAGACATGCTTTAGAACCACGTTGTAACAGTTTTGTTCATAGACATGCTTTAGAACCACGTTGTAACAGTTTTGTTCATAGACATGCTTTAGAACCACGTTGTAACAGCTTTGTTCATAGACATGCTTTAGAACCACGTTGTAACAGTTTTGTTCACAGACATGCTTTAGAACCACGTTGTAACAGTTTTGTTCACAGACATGCTTTAGAACCACGTTGTAACAGTTTTGTTCACAGACATGCTTTAGAACCACGTTGTAACAGTTTTGTTCACAGACATGCTTTAGAACCACGTTGTAACAGCTTTGTTCACAGACATGCTTTAGAACCACGTTGTAACAGCTTTGTTCATAGACATGCTTTAGAACCACGTTGTGACAGTTTTGTTCATAGACATGCTTTAGAACCACGTTGTGACAGTTTTGTTCATAGACATGCTTTAGAACCACGTTGTGACAGTTTTGTTCATAGACATGCTTTAGAACCACGTTGTGACAGTTTTGTTCATAGACATGCTTTAGAACCACGTTGTGACAGTTTTGTTCATAGACATGCTTTAGAACCACGTTGTGACAGTTTTGTTCATAGACATGCTTTAGAACCACGTTGTGACAGTTTTCATCGGACAAGCAACACGAACAGCAGCAAAGCCCAGCAAACTTCAAAACAAAAACAACAAAATATATCAGCATATGAAATTGACAGATATGTTTTTGAGATCACTGTACAATATGACAAATATGTGCAGAAACGGGCAACAAGTGTACAGTGATAACATGTTTCACGGAATCAATGACTTTCTCTCTTCTTGCTGTTTTGCATTGTGTGTGGGTGTGTGTGTTTGTTTAAATTTATTTACGAGTGTATGTGTGTGTGTCTGTGCTTTTGCGTGCTTGCTTATGTGTGTGTGTGTGTGTGTGTGTGTGTGTGTGCGGAAGTGTGTGTGTATATGTTTGTTTTTGTGTGTGTGTGTGTGTGTGTGTGGATGGGTGTGTGCGGAAGTGTGTGTGTATATGTTTGTGTGTGTCTGTGTGTGTGTGTGTGAAACTGAAACCGAAATTGAAACTGAAACTGAAAATGCAGAATCAGTTCTGGCCAGTGTTCCGTTTCCTCTTTCCAAGTTCGAAACACGTTTGTATCTATAAGCCTTTATAAACCTGAATAAAAAGATGTTGCTTTTTTAAAGTTCACTTTTGACGCGTTGAGTTACTGTTTGCCTTCCAGACATGCAGACCGGTATTCTGAAGATGACGGAGCTGCTGGCAGGAAGCGGAAGTGACAGTGACGGTGACAGCTCAGACCCGCTGTTAAAGCTTCTCTTCTCCCTCATTGCTCGAGGCGACACAGCGGCCGTGCAGGCCATGGTCCGGGCCAACTGGTCTCTGGTATGACGCGGCTGAATGAGTATCAACAATAATGTGAAGTTGTAAAGCACAGGTCCTCACATTTATGAATCCAGGCACTCGCGCGCGCGCGCACACACATTTTCATTTTACGATTGATCATATGTTCATCCATTTGCATGCAACGTCTCACTCAAATAACCTCTCATTTTTAGAGGAAGCACTCGGAACATGAAAATGTCATAAAAGAGTCATGGGGGAAATATAAACCAAGCAAGCAAACAGACAAAAGGTAACACCTGCAAACACGCGCGCGCGCGCGAACACACACGCACGCACGCACGCTCACGAGAACAATGGCGTGTCGCGGGGTTGTTAACAGGGAAGTCTTGAATAAAGTGGAAGAGGAAATATGCCTGATAGTGATATGCATTAGACCTTTTAAAGTAATTCAATGGGCGTTCAGTTTGGTTTCTGTTTAATTGGTTTTAAGACCTTGAATTGATCCCTTATGCCATGGTTTGGGCTTTAAGCAGCATTATTTGATTTGATGTGATGTGATGTGTTTGGACATACACGAAGTGGGGTTTCGTTTTTATTTGTGTGGTTTGTGTGTGTGTGTGTGTGTGTGTGTGTGTGTGTGTGTGTGTGTGTGTGTGTCTTTGCTGTTGTTGTTGTTTTGTTGTTTGGCGTTTCATTTTAGCTTTATTTTCTAGAGACCCGGGATTGCAAGGGGTGATAATGGTTTTTGAATGTTCGTCGTTTATTACCAGAAAGCATTGGTCCTGACCTCACAAGTACTGACCATGTTTGAGACAAAGCAGACATAACCACAATAATAGATGAATGAATCGTCCCGCTCACTAAGGGGAGTGATGGCCTAGAGGTAACGCGTCCGCCTAGGAAGCGAGAGAATCTGAGGGCGCTGGTTCGAATCAGCCGCCGATAATTATTTTCTCCCCCTCCATTAGACCTTGAGTGGTGGTCTGGACGCTAGTCATTCGGATGAGACGATAAACCGAGGTCCCGTGTGCAGCATGCACTTAGCGCACGTAAAAGAACCCACGGCAACAAAAGGGTTGTTCCTGCCAAAATTCTGTAGAAAAATCCACTTCGACAGGAAAAACAAATAAACCTGCACGCAGGAAAAAATACCAAAAAAAAATGGGTGGCGCTGTAGTGTAGCGACGCGCTCTCCCTGGGGAGAGCAGCCCGAATTTCACACAGAGAAATCTGTTGTGATAAAAAGGAATACAAATACAAAATAATGCTAATAATAATAATGATAATGCAGATCGTCGGTCATACCTCCCAGGCAGGGAGCTCGTAGCGTTTACAACAAAAAGTCATACATATATAAACATAAAATACACGCATCCAGTCGGCTACATCATACACAAACCAACCAATGCATAAACCCGCAAATAAACACCTCGACCCGCACACACAAAAACAGTAGAAGCCCCAAAGGACAGTTAAAAAGACTGCAGGTGGAACGAAAGATGTGTTTTGAGATACTTTTTAAACTAAGCTGGGAACCAACGTGACGGACTGAGAAGCGCAGTTTAGTTGTATAGTCAGGGTCCGATGACATCTTTTGGGGGGTTTTCGTACGGGTTCTCATCAGCGGAAGTGACATCATAGGTCAAGATCGTCGGAAGTGACGTCAAAAGCGACATAGGTCAAAATCGTGTCCTTGTCGCAGGTCAGCGAAGGTGTGGTCAGCGGAAGGAAAGTCAGTGGAAAGTGAGGTCATAGACTAATATCGTGACAACTGCTGAGTAAATAGAGTGAGGGCTTTGCCACTAATGCAATGCACAGCGTGATTATGTTTATTTACTGACTCAATACCCATTTCATTTTTTCAGTTTGTGTAAACAGCGCACTCAGATTCTCTCGATTCCTAGGCGGACGCGTTACCTCTAGGCCATCACTCCACTTAATAATTAATATTAGCTTTCATAGTAGTAGTGGTAGCCGTATCATTATTCTTGCAGCTGACGAAGACCGAGCAGACGCTGACACCACTGATGTATGCGTGTTACGAAGGTCAGCGAGATGTGGTGACATCACTGCTTGATATTGGTGCTGACGTCAATACGGTTGGGGGGAAGGGACGAACTCCTCTCTACGTTGCCATTGACAGGTGTGTGTGTGTGCGTGTGTGTGTCTGTGTGTGTGCGCGCGCGCGCGCGCGTGTGTGTGCCTACGTGTGTGTGTGTGTGTGTGTGTGTGTGTGTGTGTGTGTGTGTGTGAATAGAACAGAATACATTTTATTGCCATGAAACCTTGAGGTTTATAATACATAAATACAAAGGTAAATAACTGAATAATTAACGTCATAAAATGGAACAGCATTCATAAACAGAATTTCCCCAATCTTGTTTGTATATATTCATTATTTGTTAGCATCAACCGACTAGGAATACTACCTGTGTTATTCTATTTTTGAATATCGTTTATAAATTGTTCTCATATGGCTTTATATCACAAGTGAGTCTTGAAGGCCTTGCCTCTCTTGTTGGTCAATGTGATCACTGGTCATTGTCATAAGGTACAGTAGTACACAGGAGACACTGATAAGCTGTTAAATAGTCAAAACCTGCAATTTACATCAAAGTGACCACTGGTCAATGGCATTAACCACTGGTCATCTGCATTATACAAGGTGCATGAATTTTTCTGTTGAAAGAAATAGTCAAAAACTGGCGTGGTTTTTTTTTTTTTTCGTCAAAGTGACCCGTGGTCATTTTCACTGACTACGTGTCATCTACATTGTACAAGGTACAGTAGTACTAATGACACGCTAATAAGCTGTAAAATAGTCAGAATCTGCAATTTACGTCAAAGTGATCTCTCACCTGTGCTAGGATGTCAGTTGGTCTTTGGTTTAACTCAGCTGGGGATCGATCACGGGAGCCTCCATTCCATTCCACAGGCTGACATCTTTACCACTTGGTGTTTGTTTGGTAGTGGTCATTGTTTACCCACGGATTGGCAGGAAACTGTACTTCACTCAACTGATGAGTCAGACCCGACGGAAAACGGTCTGTTCACGTGTGACATGAATACACGACAATGTGGAACAAAATGTCACAAATGTGACATATTGTAATGCTGTGACATTTTGACAGTGATTGACGACGACAATGATAATGTTGACAAAGACAGTGATGACGACGATGAGGAGGACGGCAGGAATGATGATGACTACAATGACGATGACGACGACGATGACAATGCCACTGCTGATGACAACTACAACGTCGACGATGATAATGACGGCGTGTGCAGCCGAAAGGAGGACGTCGCCATGCTGTTGCTCGATCGGGGCGCGAACCCAAACGTGAAAACGGAACGGGGCCACAGGACACCGCTGCACGCCGCTGTCCACCAGAACTTTCCCCAGCTGGCCCAGGTGCTCATCTGCCGGGGTGCCGACGTCAATGCCAAGGTTAGTCTTCGTCTAGTTCAGCATCATCGTCATTGTCATTTTTATCATCACCAGCAGCAGCATGGCTGGTACAGTATTATATTTTTATTGTTGCTGCTGTTGTTCTTTTGTTTTGTTTGTTTGTGGGACGTGTTTCTATTTATTCTCGTTTTGATTTCTATTGTTGCGTTTGGAATTTAAATTAGACCAGCGTGATATAAATACTCGACTGTCACTGGTGATGTGGGGTTAGTGTTGGTTTAAATAAAACTGTATCATTCATCTTTTCCGTCGATTCGGCGATACAAGGGTTTTTTGGTTTGTTTGTGATTTTTTTTAAATATGAATTTACCTATCATGTTCCCCATTTATTTCTCTTTAAACCAGTATTTCCCCATATTATTCTCATCCTTTTCCTTCCTTCTTTTTATCGTTACTCATTTCTTCCCCCATTCCTTTCCACATAGATTTCATATTTTTCGTTATCTTTGTGTTCGTAACAATTGTCGCATTTGTATTTGGATCCCCTTCTAAAGAGACTGTGGACTGTCCTGAGTACATTTTCGTTTCATTTTGTATGGTTTCTCCCATCCCTTCCTTCCTTGTTCTCTTTCTGTTGTTACTGAACAGGACCGGGAACAGGACACCCCCATGTTTGATGCCATAGAAATTGGTCAGGGCCATGAGGCTTTGGTAGAGGTTCTGCTGCAGGCAGACACCCTGAACCACCAGGAGCTCAATAGGAGGGGATTCAACATGCTGCAACTAGCGTGTCTGCGAGGAAATGCCAGGTACGTAGTGTAATATTATGCGAAGGGACAAATGGAGTCCAAACAGAGTGCTTCTGTGCAAGCCACGTTTATTCCGCCAAGTTCAGATTAACCGGAGTTATTTCCCTTAGCTCGTCTCGCTACACAAAACACTACAAACACATGCATCATACTACAACTCCCCTTTTTTGTGTGGGGTACTGTTCATTTCCATCTAGACACACAATGAACTAACATGAGAGGCAAAGCCTTCAAGACTCACTTGTGATACACTTTTAAAAAAAATCCAAGCTTTTTATGTATTGAGTATAATGCATTTACTGTTATATTTATATTTTTTATATTCTCTAATCTTGGCACTTTGATCTGATATTCGACCCAACAAAAGATCTATCATTATTATAATTTTTTGTTCAAACAGGAACTTCTTTTGCTAAGCATGGAAGTTTTGTTTATTGCAAACGTTTTGGTGCAGATAGTAAAACAAGGGAAATTACTCTGCTGGGGACTTAGTTTGCTTTAAACTGATCTTTCTCATCTTAAACATTTCATTTTGAAATTATACTCAATACATAAAAAGCTTGGATGTTTTTTTAAAAAGTGCATCACAAGTGAGTCTTGAAGGCCTTGCCTCTCTTGTTTCAAAATGTAATGTTTAAGATGAGAAAGATCAGTTTAAAGCAAATTAACTCCCCTAGCATTAATTACAGAGTAATTTCCCTTTTTTACTATCTGCACCAAAACGTTTGCAAAATAAATAAAACTTCCATGCTTAGTAAAAGAAGTTCCTGTTTGAACAAAAAATGATAATAATGACTGCTCTAGCTGTTGGGTCAGAATATCAGATCAAAGTGCCAAGTTTAGAGAATACAAAAAATATAAATATAACAGTAAATGCAGTTTGCATATAATTAGGCTTCATTCTTTTTTTTGTTTTTTTTTTGTGCCCATCCCAGAGGCGCAATATTGTTTTAAACAAGATGACTGGAAAGAACTGAATTTTTCCCATTTTTATGCCAAATTTGGTGTCAACTGACAAAGTAGTTGCAGAGAAAATGTCAATGTTAAAGTTTACCACGGACACACAGACACACACACAGACAACCGAACACCGAGTTAAAACATAGACTCACTTGTTTATACAAGTGAGTCAAAAATGAATTTAAAGCAGATCATGCAATATGCACAATGAGCCTCACTGAGCTTCTTTTGTGAGAGTCTGTTCCCTTCTCTCCTCTTCCCTTTTCTACTGATTCGTAACAATGTCAATCAGTTCAGTATAATTTCCTTCCAAAGAGATGGAAATTACGGCTTGTGGGCGGATACATATCCTGGGATATGCTTTGAAACTTTTAGTGATAAGAGAATTTTGTGGTGATAAGGAGAAAAGAAAAAAATGTAGTGAAAAACAAACACAATACGTTAAACATATTTGTATGGGTTTTGGGTTTGGTACCAGTGTACGTTTGATGATGACATGTGACTAGATCAGCGGTTACTGGTAAGTGTTCAGAAGCAATGTACATGTACACGCACAAGATTATATATGTCAATGTTGCACTGTGTTCCACACTTTGGTATGATTATGGGGTGAAGTAAGTTTGTTGTGCTGGTGAAGTTCAACCTAATATTTTGTTTTCCCCAAGACAGGTGAGCCATAGGGGCCTTTCTCAGACCTGTATGGGAGCACATTTGCACTTTCTACACTTTGTTTTCCCAGTACAGATATAAGGGCCTTTCTCAGATCTGCTGGGTACACTTTCACAGATTTAGCTTCACCGGTTTGTTGACTGGTCTGCCTGATCTGGTGCGTAGTTGACATGGTGTGTTGTTGACAGCTGATCCTGGGGCCATGGGTGTTGCTCTGGGCGTGGCCATCTGTATGGGTGGCTGCTGTCTGGGCGGTGAGGGGATCTGTTGAGGTGGTGATGGTGGTGGAAGAGAACCCGAAGACGTGGCATTCCCTGCGGCAGTGGTTGTCTGCAGTGTTGGATGGGCTTCACCAGGCATGGCCACTAGGTGTGACCTGTTACGGCGGATCGTGCCCTGCGTTGTTGCCACGGTGAAGGAGCGTGGACTGTGGTGTTCTGCTACAACCTGTCCAGTTTTGTTCATGTCTTTAATGAACACAGACTATCCTGTTTTGAGCGGAGGTGCCTCTCGTGCAGCATGGCGTTTGTTGCAGAGTGTCCGTTGTTTTGATTTCATGTCATTCTCTTTTTCTTGGATGAGAGAGTGGTCAGGAGTTGATGGGCGGAGGGAGGAGGGTAGGATGGGAAGTTTGGTTTTAAGTTTCCTCCCCATCAGGAGTTCGCTGGGGGAGAGACCGTTGCGCAATGGAGTGGCTCTGTAGAGGAGTAGGGCTGCATAGGGGTCTTTGGATTTTTTGAGCATCTGTTTCACCGTTTGGACTGCGCGCTCTGCTTCACCATTGCTCTGGAGGTACCGTGGTGAGCTCGTGGTGTGGGTGAAGCCGTAATCTGCTGCAAACGCCCTGAATTCTGTGCTGGCGAACTGTGGACCGTTGTCAGAAATAACAACGTCTGGTATGCCATGGGCTGCAAAAACACTCTTGATCCTGACGATGGTGTGAGCGCTTGATGTTTTTTCCTAAGGGTCAAATCTCAGTCCATCGAGAATAGTAGTCAATGATGATGATGTACATTTTGCCATCATGTTCAAAGAGGTCCATCCCGACTCTGGACCATGGGCGTTCGGGGAAGGAGGAGGGAAATAATGGCTCTTTTTGGGCTGGCCTGTGTATTGCTCAGGTGCGGCATTTGCTGACCATTTCTTCTATCTGGGAAGAAATGGAAGGCCACCAAACTGAAGATGAGGCCAAGGCACGGGTTTTAGTGATGCCCTGGTGTCCTTCATGTAGGTGGTTGAGGATGTCCATTCTCATGTCACGGGGAATGACGATGCGATCGTCAAAGAGTAGCAGGTCATCGACGACTGTGAAGTGCTGTCTGTTGGTCCAGTATTGCTGAAGAAGTGGAGAGTGAGGTAAGTAGATGGGCCAGCCATTGGTGCAGTACTTGCGAACTTCGGTGATTTCTGGGTCAGCTGTTTCTGACTGCCGTATTCGATGTAACTTTTCGGCTGATGCTGGGAGGATGTTGATGCACTGTTGGGCATGTGCAGTTGTATCATCAATAAGGTTGATGTCATTTTTGTCAGGTAGCGAAACTGGTGCGCGTGACAGCGCATCTGCTGTGATCTGATTTTTTCCTGCCACATGGGTGACTTTGGTGTCATATCGCATGAGACGGAGGTGAAAACGTTGGATCCGTGGTGGCATCTTGTGCAGTTCTGTTGTATTGAGCAAGGGGATCAATGGCATGTGGTCTGTTTCCAGGGTGAACTTCAGTCCCAAGACGCATTCCCTCAGCCTCTCGCAGGCCCAAGTAGCTGCCAGGGCTTCCTTCCTTCTGCGTAATTCTTCTCTGCATCTGTGAGTGATCTTGAAATGAGCAGATGGGTCGTCATGTGCCATTGTCTTGTGTTTGGTAGAGCACTGCCCCGATCCCTGTGTTGCAAGCATCAGCTGCAATGGTTGTCTCTCGGTCAGGGCTGTAGTGAGCAAGGACTGGTGTAGAGGTGAGGAGGCATTTTGTTTGTTGAAAGGCTGCCTCTTGTTGGTCGCCCCATGTCCATGCTGTGCCCTTGCGGAGTAGGCCCCGTAGTGGTGCGGTGATGTCAGCAAGGTTAGGCGTGAACTTCGCTAGCTGGTTTACCATGCTAAGGAAGCACTGGAGCTCAGTGATGTTGGTGGGAGGTGGGAAGCTAGTGATGGCTTCCACCTTGGCTGGATCCACGTGGATTCCATTTGCATCGATGATGTGGCCTAGGAACCTGATTGATGGTTTTGCGAATTCGCATTTGTCATTCTGGGTGAGGCCAGCCTCCTGGAGTCGTTGCAGGACTGTCCTCAGGCGCTGGTCGTGTGTTTGCTGGTCCTCTGCATGGACGAGGATGTCGTCCATGTGGCAGATGACGCCCTCGATATTCTCCAGGATCTGAGATATAAGGCACTGGAACACTTCATTGGCTGAGCTAATGCCAATGGGGAGGCGATTGAAGCAAAATCGCCCAAAGGGCGTGACGAAAGTGGTGTAGAGCCTTGAGCCAGGGTCTAGAGGTACTTGCCAAAATCCGCTTTTAGCATCAAGCTTGGTGAAGACTTTGGACTTTGATAGCTTAGCCAAGCTCTCGTCCACTGATGCCATGGGGTGAACTTCCCGCTGTACGGCTTTGTTCAGCTGTGTCAAGTCCACACAGATGCGGACTGCCCCGTTTGGTTTTGGAACGATGACGATTCCCGAGCACCAGCTGCTGGGTTCCGTAACAGGGGAAATGACTCCTTCCATCATTCTGTTGATCTCACGCTTGACTTTTGGGACGAGTGGATGGGGAATTTTGCGTGGGGCATACAGGCATGTTGGACGGGCTTCTGGCTTGAGGGAAGTGGAGTAAGGAGTTTGCAGCAGCCCGAGACCAGTGAAAAGTTGAGGGAATTCTTGCTTGAAATCCGTTGTCTGTGTCACATTGTGGATGCGTGCAACTAAG
Organism: Babylonia areolata; assembly: GCF_041734735.1. NCBI lineage: Eukaryota > Metazoa > Mollusca > Gastropoda > Neogastropoda > Buccinidae > Babylonia > Babylonia areolata. The sequence goes on from NC_134886.1 coordinate 12,975,139, forward strand.
CCAAGCTTGGTGCAGGCTGATCTACTGAGGAGGGAGCATGTCTGTCCTTTGATGACATATAGCGTTTCTGTTGTTGTCTTTTCTTTGTGTTGCAGCTGTACTTGAAGGGTGCCGAGTATGTTCAGTTTGGTATTTCCTGGTCCCTTCAGGGTTTTGGTGGGGTTGGTCAAAGTATGTGAGGCTGCCCATTTTTCTCCAGCCACTGTCACTGATGCCCCCGTGTCCAGCTTGAAGGTGTGAGGACAGCCATTGACAAGGACTTCAGCTGACCAGCAGTCTTCATCCTGCAGATGGTAGACATGACCCAGGAAATGGCTGTCATGGTCATTGTCCCCGTTTTCTTCCTCGTCTTCAAACAGCTCATGGGCTGCCCTCGGGCGACGGGCGTGTCGAGGAGCTTGGCTACTGCGGCATACCGCTTGGAAGTGTCCATGTTTGTGACACTTGCTGCATGTTGCGTTCTTGGCTGGGCATTTGTCTCGACTGTGTGGCTCTTTGCCGCAATAACCACAAATGTTGCCAGCAGCACCAGTTGGCCTTGTGGTGCTGGTACTGACTCCTGGAGTTGAAGCGTTGGTTGTAAGTGGCAGGTGGTTTCCTGTCTACCAGGTTGACTGAAGGACTACCTCTGATTAGCTGCTGGCTTTCTTTCCTGGCCTCTGCCTGCCTGCTGAGTTGGACAGCTTGGGCCGTTGTCAGTTCTGCTTTCGACTGTAGCTCGTTTGATAGAGTGTCATCGATAACACCAACCACGATTCTGTCTCTTATTAACTCTTCTTTCAAGTCACCAAAATTGCATTCGTCAGCCAATTTGTGGAGGTCTTGAATGAATGCATCAATGGTTTCTCTGACTGCCTGTGAGCGTTTGTTGAATTTTGCTCTTTCTACAATGATGTTTTTTCTCACGTTGAAGTCACCATTGAAAGCCTACAGCAAGTCTTCAAATTCAATTGTGTCCTCGTTTACACGTAGGGTGGCAAGAATGTCGTCAGCACTTTCTCCCATGGTGTACAGAAAGGTGCTCACCTGTTCACGTCGTGATCTGTTCATCAGTCCGGACGCCGTCCAGTATCTTTCGAAACGCTGGCGCCATTTCAGCCAGTTCGCTGGTGTGCCGTCAAACGGTTTGGGAGTGGGGAGATTGAGGGGTCGATGACCGTTGTTGTCACTTGCCTGCTGGTTTTCTGCCATGTTTTTGGGGTCGATGAGACCGCTGCCACCATGTAATATTATGTAAAGGGACAAATGGAGTCCAGACAGAGTGCTTCTGTGTAAGCCACGTTTATTCCGCCAAGTTCAGATTAACCGGAGTTATTCCCCTTAGCTCGTCTCACTACCCAAAGTCCGTAGGGCTAAAGTCTTTGCCCAAAGCACAACAAACGCATGCATCATACTACACGTAGTATAACCATTGCGATCTAAGAACTGTGTCGTGGGGAACACCAGTTACAGCTTTTCTAGCTGAAAACATACTGAGATCTTTCGAAAAGGAACTGTTAAGCCATGAAAAGATAAACATGTTGATAGTAACTAATCCTCGGTGTACGTGTGTAGTTTTTGGTAAGTGAGCCAGCGAATATCTTTAAATGAAGAAACTGTTCAGTCTGGAATATGAAAGATACCCAGAATCACAGGAACTAAATACCAGCTCTTAAAAATGACACATGTAACAATATAAAACGAGACGAGGAAGCGACGCGTTTCGACCCTAGGGTCTTCTACAGACAACACAGTAACACAATGTTACAACTGAAGCGAACAGATATAGGTGTGTAGTGCTACACGTGTGTTGAATGGCGTCTTGAATGTTGAATCTGCAGTGGGATGAATATCAGAGTTATCTTCCTTGAATTGCTGTGCCTTTCTTTTTTCTTTTTTAAAGGGCTCTGAAAGAGTAAAAAGTGAAACAGCAGACGAGAAATGGTAAAGCTTTTAACATGTTGCATTTGGCCTGTCTGCGAGGAAGTGCCATTGCCTGATGAACGGCCATTCCTTGCTTCTGATATTCTCTTTGCATGGGAAACGCTTGGCAAGGAAATAAGTATTATCTCTCTGTTGTTTAGTTGTTGTTGTTACTCAGTCTGTCTATAGGTTTGTTTGTTGTCGTTTCCCTTCAATTTTTCATTGTCTCATCTGTCTGTTCCTTTTTCTTTCCTTTTTTCTTCCTTCTTTCTTTCTTTTTTCACCAGCCTTTGAAATGGCGTCTTTGCGGTCGGCTGGGCTATAGGCAACATGATTTAATTTTCTATATCAAGTTTCATGCCAGGACTATTATCATTAAAATTTTGTTGATAGTATATCCCACGTTGTGTGTACGAATCGATTAAAAAAAAAATTGGGCGTAAAGCATATAAAGTTTCCATCGACCAATGCAATCCGACAGAACTTGTTTTATTACTCTAATGCTGGAGATACTTATCTATCTTTACCCTATCCATGTTTATGTTTTATCCCACTAACAGTGGAGATACTTAACTTTTTCCCACCCATGTTGTTTTCCCACTGTTACTGGAGTAATTTATTCTTTCCCCATCCATGTCTATTTTTGTCCCACTAATACTAATATCCTTTTCCCATTCTTATCTGATTGTTCCACATATTTATCGTTTCCACATCCATTTCTATGTTTTGTTCCACAAATATTGGAGATACGTATCCTTTCCCCACTCACGTCTATATTTTGTCTGACTAACATTGGAGAATGTTTTATCCCACAAACAGTGAACGAATTTATCGTTTCCCCGTCTATGTTTATGCTTTGTTCCACAAAAAATAGAGATACATATCCTTTCCACGCCCATGTATACAATTTATCCCACTGATAATGGATATACTTATTCTTTCAACTTCCATGTTTCGTCCCACTGACACTGGAGATACTTATCCTTTCTCCGACCATGTCTATGTTTTGTCCCACAAATACTGGAAATGCTTATCCTTCCAGACTTTTCACTTTGAGTGGAAAGTTCAGTGGGACATACTTTCCTCTTTCATGTGAACGTTTTGTCCCACTGAATACTCAAAACACTTATACTCTCCACATCTCCATCGTTGTCTTTCCTCTTTGTGTGTGTGTGTGTGTGTGTGTGTGTGTGTGTGTGTGTGTGTGTGTGTGTGTGTGTGTGTGTGTGTCAGGTCGGTGGAGCTGATCCTGTCCAGTGAGAAACATCCAGGGGTAGACGATCTGTTGTTGGGAGAGTACTCGGCGTTGCACATCGCTGCCAACAACGACCACATGGAGTGTGTTGGCATCATGGTGCTAATTGTGAGTATCGTTATTGTCGTTGGTGGTGGTGCTGGCATTGGCGGTGATAATGATGAGGAGCAGGATGTTTGCTGCAAACAACAACCACAAGAAGTGTGTCGGCATAATTAAAATGCTCAGTGTGATTGCTGGGATTGTTCTTGTGGCTTGAATAATGATGTTACTGTCATTAATGTTCTTGCTTTCTTGATGGTGATGTCACTGTGATGATCATGATCTACTCTGTGTGTGTGTGTGTGTGTGTGTGTGTGTGTGTGTGTGTGTGTGTTCTGTTATGTATTCTATTAACACCATGTATTTTATTTTCATCATTCTTGTGCTTCTCTCTCACCCTCTTATGTATTTTATTAACACCACGCTTGTGCTTCTCAGTGTGTGTGCGTGCGTCTGATTTTTTCCTACCCTCTGCGTGTGTGTGTGGGTGGTGTGTGTGTGTGTGTGTGTGTGTGTGTGTGTGTGTGTGTGCGTGTGTGTGTGATTTTGTCTTGTCTTGTCTCTCTCCTTGTCTGCCTTGCGAAAATTTCTTTATTATGCATAACTTTTTGTTTGATTTTTTTTCACTTGCGAATATAATAGATGTTATATGATTGTGTCTTTAATTTTGTAGAAATTTTGAAATCATCTGCTTGCGCAAATGGACGAAAGAAAAATACGTATATCATCTACGTGTGTCGCAACGCGTATGAATCGTTATGAGCAAAAGATATTTTGTACTAAACTTATATGCACACCCACACAAAAACTATGATGATTTTTTTTTGATTTTTTTTTTATCTCACTTTTTTTTTTTTTTTACAGGGAGGGGCGACAATCGACATTCCCGACGGCAGAAGGTCTTTAACCCCTTTACACCTCGCGTGCCGGATGCGGCAGTTCAATGCTGCTGAAGCCCTCATTGGGTTGGGTCAGTTTCTGTTTGTGAGTTGTGTGTGTGTGTGTGTGTGTGTGTGTGTGTGTGTGTGTGAGGTGGGGGTGTGTGATCTGATTCAACCGATGAGCTGACAAAGTCATTAACCCCCTCAATCAACATGGCTGTAAAGTCTTCGACAGTAAAACCCAGAGTGATCTTTCAAAGAAAGTCAAAGAGAGAAAGCAGTGCAGATTCTCAATTCCTACAAGTTATTCTGCTTTACGACTAAGTGCTGAAAGAAGTACTGATACACGCCAAACAGCTGTGGCAGCTGGTACCCCTGACAAGTTCAATGAAGAAGGAAGTTTATTTCATGTACCCCCTGGGGGCTTCACCATAACTAGATTTGGCAGAAATAGCGCCCCCCCACGCCCCCTCTCGCCCCATCCCATCCCAGTCTGCCGCAAGAAGTATTCATTCATTCATTCATTTATTATTATTATTGGTAGTAGTAGTGGTGGTGGTGGTAGTGGCAGTGGTAGTATCATTGTTGTTGTTATTATTATTACTGTTGTTGTTATCATCATTATGATTATTATCATCATCATTATTATTACTATTATTGATATTGTTATTGTTGTTGCCATTATTTATGTATTTGATTATTCATCTATGTTATAAACTCTCCTTGATTTACGGGCTTATTTATTATTGTAACCTACTTGTATATATTTGAAGATCGTTTTACATGTTTTTAGTAGTTTCTTACAACGAGTGTGAAATGGAGACTGATGGCGAGCGCATAGATATTTGGTGCAGCTGAGATTGTGTGCTTTTGAGCATATGCAAATCAGCGGAATGGCTTATGTATGTCTATATTTGTACTATATAGAATTTAACTATATGCCACCACACCAAGCATCTCCTTTTAAGGACAATAAATTATCTTGTTATCTTGTGTACCATGTTGTTCAGGTCTACGGTCGGAACCTATGTCTAGATATCTGTCAATTAGATCTATTATATCTTGCGACTTAGCGCCAGCTCTCCTCAGAGTGACTAACTAGACCTGTTCAAAGTCCTCGCCGACTACTTTCACTAGTTCAGTCAGGAACCCCTGCATTGTCCTTGACAACACACTGTCCATGCAAAAATGTATCAGTCAGACATGTCAATCCTGCTACTCTCAATCGCGGCGCATCAGTTCCTTTCGGAACTATCTGTCCACCGACGCAACATCTAGACTTGTCGTTTTTCTCATTGTTTCTCGCCTTGACTACTTAACTCTCTATTGTCTGGTTTGCCTGCTTCATCTATTCAGTCCCTTCAGCGCATACAGAACTTTGCTGCACCACTCGTCCTCAGAAAGAAAAGATCTGAACACATCACTCCTCTTTTGCAACATCTCCATTGGCTTCCTGTCTCACACATAATAAAGTACAAGATTAGTACTCTATGTTATATATGTATTCACAAATCTGCCCCTTCCTATCTCTCTGGCTGCCTTACCTGTACACTCCATCTCGCTCTCTACGACTGGCTTCGGATCCACTCTGTTTACGCATACCCTGATTCAAACATACCACTGTTAGCCACCGTTCTTTCTCCGTCTCAGGACCTTGCAGTCGGAATGAACTTCCTCTTTCGCTTCGTCAGGTCTCTGCACTCAACCCTCAAGTCTGGCCTTAAATCCCACCTCTTCCCAAAATAGCCTCCCTTCCCTGCCTCTTCCTTGTCTTTCAGTTTCTTCACTTTTAGAGTTGTGCTTGCGTGTGAATGACTGGTGCGAAGCGCTTTGATTTGTTTATGCACAAGATTCATCTCTATATAGATATTATTATTATTATTATTATTATAGAGTATAGGTTGAACCTCTCACAGACTTGTAAGGTGAGTTTTAAGTCTTCACGGAGTGCCCTCAAGGAAGATTACAACACACAGATTCTGACAGGAGTTTTGAGTCTTCTCGGACTACCCTCAGACAGGGCGTTGCATTGAGCCAAACACAGACTCTACACTGTACACCGACCATTCACCCTTGGAATTTCGCCCGCACTACTACTTCTACCGGTACTACTACCTCTGTACCCAAGAAAGTACACATAGAGATCAAGAACAATAGGTATCCGCACTACCTATGAACGCAGAAGCGACATACAGATTCGATGTTGGTTCAAGCTTGATGACGATTTCCGATTGTTGATGTTCAGCTTGAGTTCTGATGTTGAGTTATAATCCCGATGATAATTCTGCCAATAAGGACGATGATGATTCAACAGGAAAGGTTTTGATGCAACAGGAAGGTTTGATGGAGGAAAGTTTGAGCCTGAAACATACAACGTTGGAGTTTATGACTATAGGAATAACCACTAAAAAAAAAATATATAAAGCGCCTTTCCATATAAAACTTGCTCATTTGCAGTGTACAATGTAAATGCCGACGTTTGATTTATGCATTTAAACACTAAAATGAAAAAAATGAAAAACTTACATGCATAGCCCTTTACAGTCAGTGAACCACTCAAGCACAAAATGTACACACACACACACACACACATACACACACACACACACACACACACACACAGTCATCATACTCATCATACATATCATACGAAGAAAGCTGAAATAATGCAAAATCATATCACAATATATTTTTTTTTATGTATATAATTATATATATGTGACGCAGCACGCGAAAACCCGGCTAAAGTCGCATCCAGCGTTTCTTAGCTGTACACAAAAACAAGGAGTTGGGGTCAAAATTATGAAGATCGGGATTTGTACAGGTCGCATCTTCGAAGTCTTATCTTCGCTGTCGGTACGTATCTTTGCACAAAACACCCTGTAACTGTATTATTTTCAATGTTTTCATGTGCATGCCTGTGAAAACCATGTAGAAAAATACTGCACTCTTTTGCCCTATTTCAGTTGCATGCTGAATGCAACTATGACGGGTAAACTCCGGTCTGCGAAGTAATAAATGGAAATAAGTAGTGAACAGGCATTAATCGTCTCCCCTAGACCTTCTGAATCAAGATAGCGTATGAATGTAGTCGGTTTTCAACGGTTTTACTGGCTACCCTCCGTAAGTTGCGACTTTAGCCGGGTCCCATGGATTCTTCGAATTTAGCCAAGTTTCCGACTCAAAATTCGGGGAAAAAAAATTATTGTAAGTTCAGGTTTTCAGTGGAATGTTTTAATTGATGTTGTTTCATTCTGTGGTGTGTGTGACTCAAGAAAATTCATCGAAGGACCTATGTACTGTGTTCATAAAATCGACGCAACGTGAAGTGAACAAATATGGCGTCTTCGAAAACATCTACTAAGCGACTCGCAGCAAGTCTCAACGAATCCCAGCGTTTATTTTATTTTATTTTATTTTTCCCCTGCAGAGAAGGTTATATTTGTCAAGAAACATGTAATCACATTTCACATTTGGGTAAACAATATAACAAAATACATTGTTTGATTCCAACAAAAACAATGAAGCATTACACCGTAGAATCTGCTTCAAGGAAAAACACATACACACTGACCCTCGCTTCCCTGAAGTTATATCATTCATCCAACTGCAAGGTTTTTTTGGGTTTTTTTGTTTTGTTTTGTTTTTTGGGGTTTTTTTGTTTTTGCATCTCCCCAATCCCAACAAACACACACACACAGTGAAGCCCACACACACACACATACTCTTTAACGTATAATCCCTCGGTCAATATACCACAAAACTAGCAACATAATCTCCTTCTGAGACATCGAGGGAACACCGAGAATAATCCAGTTTAATACAGGTTCTTAGAATGTACAAACATAATCATGAAGAAAAAAACAACAACAACAGTATTATCAATTATTATTGTTATCAAAACATCAAAACCTGTTACATAATATTGTGTATATTCTAAGCTAGCCATCTGTCCGATCATTATGTTATTCTCTTTCTCTCTTACATACACAGAGTAGCAAACAGCCAGACACAAACACGCACACACCCCTCCCCGCCACCCCCCCACCCCCACCCCACCCCCACCCCCAACACACACATATACATAAAACGCTCGCTCTCGCACACTCTCGCGAGCACATTCACACACACAGACATTGGCAAACGAAATGGGTTACACACAGACACTTGAATGTTGGCATAATGGCACCAGAGCATTTGATATTTCAATTCAACACTGGTACATAAATGGCAATTGAGATTTAGCATATGGTGTTGCAGAAATTCGCCTGTCGCCGGTATGTCTGTACGTGTGGTTGGCAGTGTTGTATACAAAAATAATATACAATAAAGTAGAAATAAGACAGCAATGATACTGGCAGCAAAAAACTAGTTTCTTTAACCATTCTTATATATCCCGATGTACCATACCAATCATTTAAATCGCTTATTATTCCCATGTACGGGAACCACTTCTGTTCAAATTTGTTATAGCGCATTTCCATTCTGGACACATATTTTTCAGTGCGGTAGTTGTACTGTACTTCCTTCACGAATGCTGATATTGTTGGTCTGATTTTATTGATTCTGCTTTTGTATATAAAAAAAAAATTAGCCCATAATATAATCAGGTTGAGTACTTCGTCTGTTTTCGTTTTGTCGTCAGTTCCAAACAAAACAAGTTCAATATTAAATGATAATCTCTCACACACTTGGCACTTATCTTTCAATGTTTCCAGTTCTAACCAGTAAGACTGTATATAGTTGCATTCCCACAGATAATGATGTATAGTATCTTTTTCAATATTGCAAAAGTTGCATTTTTCACTTTCTGTCAATCCCATTCTTCTAAGAATACTATTTGTGACTAGAATTCTAAAGCAAATTCGGATTTGGAACCATTTTAGTTTGATTTCTTTCGTCTTCTTAATTAACTCTAAAGCAGCTTTCCAATCTATTACAACATCCAGTTTTCTCTCCCAGTTAACGAACGGTTTTATGTCATATATTTCTATTTTTTCAAGCAAAATATTATAATATGTTCTTGATCCTTTTGTAACTCTACATATCATGTCTAATGCTTTTGTGTTCTGGTTACTTTCGTTGTTGATAATTACTATCCTTTCCTTTTTAATGTATTGTTTTATTGCTTGTGTACAACTTTGATAGTGTAAGTAGTTAACCCTTATGTTCCATTTTTTACAGAATTGTTCATGGCTCAGAAAGCCTCCGTCTTCACTTAATACATCTCTTACTAAATAGACATTCTTTTTTGCCCAGTCATTGAAACAAAAATCAACGTTACCTACTTTAAATTTGTCACTATAAAATATAGGTTCTGATACAAGTTCTTTGTAGTTTTGTAATTTTACGTGGTTGTTGAATTGATCAAATGCTACGAATACATCTTTCCAGAAGTGGTTACATTTACTTTTGATAAATCTTTTGGCTCCGTAACAGTTTAAGTTAATTATTTCTGGACATTGTTTAAGCAGTATTTGCCTCCACTTTTGGGTTCCTGTGTATAATTTCCTTACCCATGACAATTTTAAGGACTTAACGAAAGTTATTATATCCGGTATTCCTATACCTCCTTGCTCAGTGTTTTGCACCGAATACTGTCTTTTGATTTTGTCTGTTTTTTTGTCCCATTCAAACTCATAGCACATTTTTTGCAGTCTTTTCAGTTCGTTTTCTGGCGGGTTGGGCAGTAAAATCCATAAGTAAGTTAATTTTGTAAGTATTAAGGATTTTAGTAGTGCCACTCTACCCAAAGGCGTACATATTCTTTTTGCCCACGTTTTGAATAGATTAATGACATCAACAAATGTATCTGCAATATTAATTTTTGTTATGTCTGATATTTCGTTAGTAAACCAAATTCCCAATATTTTGAACTTTGTTGGATTCCATTGCATCTCTTTGTGAACTAAGTATCTTTCAGGCGAATTTTTCTTTTTTCCTAACCAAACATTTGTTGTTTTTTCAAAGTTAAGTCTTAGGCCTGAAATATCTTCAAATTCATTTAGTGTTTCAAACAACCTTTCGTATGAGCATCCGTGTCCTTCTAATGTGAATGTTGTATCGTCTGCAAACTGATTTATTTTAAATTCTGTGTCGGATATTTTTATACCTTTTATTTTTTCGTCGTCACGAATTTTGCATGCAAGTATCTCTGAACATAGGACAAACAAATAAAGCGATATCGGGTCTCCCTGACGACACCCTCTATTTATATCAAAGTGTTGGGATACCTTTCCATTAACTACTACATAAGACTTTATATCATTATAAAAAGAGGCTACCCAGTTGCATATATCCTTCCCAAATCCAAATTCTTTCAGTACATTTTTCATGAACCCCCAGTTAATCGAATCAAAAGCTTTTTCAAAATCTGTCGATACGAGCAGTCCTGGTAGGTTCTTTTTTTTTTCAGGTAATGCATCATATCATACAGAGATCTTAATTATCCCCAATATATCTTCCTGGTATGAACCCCGTTTGATCTTCATTTATCAGTTTTGGTAAGACAGCTTTGATTCGATTTACAATGCATGCTGTTCCAATTTTATAGGTGACATTTAAAAGAGTAATTGGTCTCCAGTTTTTTAAGAATTCCCTAGGCTTATCTGCTTTAGGTAGACATACTATTACCCCTTCTCTTTGTGTTATAGACATTCTTCCTTTGTAAAATCCTTCATTAATAGAACGGACTACAAAATCCCCAAGTTGTTTCCAGAAAAAACTTAAAGAAATTGACTGTCACTCCATCAGTTCCTGGACTTTTGTCATTATTCATATTCTTTAATGCTATAGATGCTTCTTCTTTAGTAATAATTCCCTCCATTATCTCAGCTTCTTGTTCACTTAAATGTGGTATATTTGTGACGTAAGTACCTAAGTCAACCTCTTGTGTATTTCTTTCTTTATATAGTTCTTGGTAAAAAGACCTAGTTTCTTCTAACATTTCCTCTGTTTTCGTTAAGACCTGTCCATTATCTGTAACTAGTTTTAGCATTTGTTTACTCACAAAGTGTCTTTTTTCTAGTGAACAGAAGTATTTTGTTATTTTTTCTCCCTGTGACGCCCATCTTGCCTTTGACCTAATGATGATCCCATCCATTTTTGTTTTTCTTATTTCTTCTAATTGTTTCTTCTTTTCCTCTAACTGGTATGCTTCCTTTACACTTCTATCACTATTTTTTTTCTATCGCCTGTATGTCTTGTTCCAGACCTTCTTTTACTCTTTGCTCTCCTTTCTTTTTAATGGCATATGCTACAGTATTTGCTCTTATTTCCATTAACAGGGTGTCTAAAAATAATTGGTCTGATATTGTGAAGTGCAATTCGCTATTTAGAATATCTTTGATTTTATCCCGGGAATATATCAATACTGCATATGGTTGTGAAATCGTGGTCAGTTTACCATTTCCAGTCGTTATTGTGTTGGCGCCGACGTATTCATCATTCTCTGTCCCTTTCGGTGAATCCTGGGAGCATCTCTTCTTTGAACAACTCGTGGCAATTTGATTTAGGATAAGGTGGGCTAATTTTGACAGTGTGTTCGATTTCTGAATCGGCGATGGAAATCGAACACACTCTGTCAAAATTAAGGTGCTCCGCTGTTAAAAAAGAAAGAGTTCGGGACTCAGACCACAAACTCACCCGCTTCCTGACAGTCCTGAAAGTCCATTGGATTGCCGCTTTTGTGCAGAGGGATATTGACACTAGTTTTCCAACTGTCTGGATACACACCTGTTGTAAATATTACATTACACATCTTTTGCATGATAGGCAATTTAACCGAAAGACTCATTTCATGTGTTATTGCGTCACTTCCTGGCGATTGGGGAAAAAAACACCTAAGAAAACGAATGCCTTTTTTGTTTCTTCTCCAGTATTTTCATTATTTTTTCTTAAAGTATTATCATCAGACATTTCAGGTCTTTCAAATTCATCTCGAACTTTTGTCTTTCTCTCGTCATTTACTTCCAGGTCTTTTCTGATAAACATTTCTGAACAACGAATCAGTTTTGAAGTATTTACATTCGTTCCGTTCTCCCAGTGTCAGCAAATTTGTAATCTGTAAATTTGTATTTACCCCGCCATGTAGGCAGACACACGCCGTTTTCGAGGGTGTGGGGGGTGGGGAGGGGGTAGTGCATGCTGGGTATGTTCTTGTTTTCATAGCCCACCGAACGCTGACATGGATTACAGGATCTTTAACGTGCGTATTTGATCTTCTGCGTTATACACACGAAGGGGATTCAGGCACCAGCAGGTCTGCACTTATGTTGACCTGGGAGATCTCCATCCTTTACCCACCAGGCGCCGTCACCGAGATCCGAATCCGGGATCCTCAGATTGAAAAGTCCAACGCTTGAACCACTCGGCTGTTGCACCCATAAACCATAGGCAAGCACTATACTACGAATCAGCACCCATCACTTACAGATCGAACAGGGGAGGTATGAAAATACACCGAAAGAACAATTTAATCTTTCAGACAATTGTGTGAAATACAATATTTACAGAAACAGATTCTTAAAAGACAGTTGTCCAAATGCCAAACGTAGTGAGCCTATCTTACAAGAATTACAGCCAAGGCAGGCAAAATTTCTCCACGACTATTTCTCTTTCTTACCTCCGTTATGCACAGCGAACAACTGGATCTATCTATCTATCTATATGAGTGTGTGTGTAGATATATATGTGATTGTGTATATTATATATATATAGAGAGAGGGAGAGATAGATAGATAGATACATAATGTTTGTGTGTCTTATAAACCTTAAGGTTATATGATAATAAAGTTCTCCATTCACACACACACACACACACACACACACACACACACACACACACACACACACACACACACATACACACACACACACACACACACACACAAGACCTGACTTAGTTATTGAGGCAAATCATTTGGTACATTGTTTGACGATTAAAGGTACTGATGTCAGTTTCTGTTGGGTGCCTTCTCATGTGGGCATTTATGGCAATGAAACTGCTGATAAAACAGCTAAAAGAGGAGCACAAGATTCAGAAAAATTGACAAAAATACTTGTCCGACTTTCCGTGAAAGAAGCATACACTATGTTAGAAAAAACAGCATGGGGTCGATTTCATAAACGATGGAAGACAGAGTCTTCAAAACAGAAAGGGACTATATTTCCCCGAACGTATTATTAAAGAAAAAATACCGAATTCTTCAGCTTGCTATACAAGATTAATAACCTCTACTTTCATCCAAAAAAACTTGACGTGCTGAAGACAAAATATATTAAAAATGTTATATGCATTTGTGGGAAGCAGTTCGGCTTGCATCATAGTTTGTTTCAATGTCAGCAGTTACGTATCTTCTTGCCCAAGTATTTCACAGAGTAACTATTCTGCAGATGATTTTGAGGAAGTTATTTCTAACGAGTTTCTTTTAGCAGAACTTTCAAAGATATTAGTTCAAAGCCCTATTTCTACATTCCTTTTGTTAATGGTTTTAGTTATGATCATCATTATTGAATTGTTACTGCTAAAGCTAATTTCATGTTAGTTATGCATTTCTTTGTAGTTTTTTACCTTTTCTGTTTTATTCTGACTTCTCTTTCCCCTCTCCCTACCCCCCTCCCCCCTTTTTTTTTCTTTTTTAAAATTTTTTTATCGTCTAATATCACTAATAGTGAAAAGACGCTAAACTAAAGAACGAACACACACACACACACACACACACACACACACACACACACACACACACACACACACACACACCACACGACACCACACGCGCGCGCGTGTACACTCACACACACACACACACACACACACACACACACACACACACACACACACACATGAATACATACATACGTGCACGCACGCACAAACATAACCAGAAGGAAAAGATGTGGATATATTTACTGCATTTATGCTATGAAGTGCCTTAATTATGTATCTAGAGACAAGTAGATTTTTGTTGACAATACCTGTACCAGGTGCAGGCGTCAACGTGACAGACGCAAATGGGAACACCCCTCTTCATCTGGCCATGGGGAAAAGGCTCGAGACCGATACTGATGATAATGTGAGTATCTGGTTTGTGTGTGAAAGAGGTAGTGTGTGTGTGGGGTGTGTGTGTGTGTGTGTGTGTGTGTGTGTGTGTGTGTGTGTGTGTGTGTGTTTCTTGCTTGCAACTGGTTTCCATAAACTTTAATTCGGAATGCATTTTCATTTTCAAATTTCATGTTCATGGAACAATTTGACAATGACTAGTTGAAATATATTGTGCGTATCTGTGCGTGTGTGTGCGCGCGCGCACGTTTGTCTGTGTGTGTGTGTGTGTTTGTGTGTGTGTGTGTGTGTGTGTGTTATGTTTTTGTGTGTGCATGTGTTGGGATGTGTATGAGGTTGTGTAATTGACTGCGTTGTGTGCGCGTGTTATCCTATTTGTGTTTTGTGCTGTATTTGTGTTATCTTCAGTTTAACGTGTATTCACTGTAAATGTTTTTAGACGGAAAGGGGTAAAGTAGTGGATAAAGGAAAGGGAATGCATGTGAATATTAGTGTAAGAAAGTGTCAGTGGAAAAGTATATTATAAGAAATAAAGTTTAAAGAGACTGTGGTGTGTAATGAATGAAGTGTCATGGGAAGGAGATATCTGTATGTATATCAACAAGTATTAACTTACAACAATATAAATATAAATAACGGCATTAATTATAATACATCAAAGGAGGATACCAACTGGACTGGAGTTTAAATTTTCCGAAAACAATCTAAGCAGTGAATAATTATTCAAAATATTTTCAGTGGCGAAGGAAATATTGGAAAAAAAAGTCATCAACTACACCTTTTGGAATTAACTGTCTTTTGCTTGGACAATGAATGAGTAGATGGCATACAGTTATTTGCTTACCGCATATAGGCTACATTGTATATTTTTATAATAAAAAAAATCGTACGAAAGGCATTTAAACGAATTCTGTACATTAGACTTGTAATTTGTCTTGAATGTGCTGTTGGTGTCAAATTTAGAAAATGTTTGGGATTAGCTGCATTCTTTGTGTTTACCCAACATTGGTAATATTGATTATTTGAATCTAGAAGCAATTTCTTAAATCGATTTCTAGATACATTTTCTATACTACTAATGCATTCATGTAGATCTAACTGGATGTCAAGTCGTATTGCGCCTTCGAAATTAGGTGCTGCTCTTCTAGCTGCTTGGTCTACCCACTCATTTGAAGATATTCCACAGTGCGAAGGTACCCAACAGAAAGTTATATTAATGCCCTGTTTTGTCAGTTAATGAATCATGTTTTATTTCCATTGTCATCTCAATTCGCTTCTTTGAATTTGGAGATTCTCTAGCTTGTAATACTGACTTCCAGTCTACACATAATAAAATATCACATACAGTTTTCGGAATGTCTGAAATATAATTTTAGGCCATAAGTATGGCTATAAGTTCAGCTGTGAAAATGGAATATTGTATTTGTATTTCTTTTTATCACAACATATTTCTCTGTGTGAAATTCGGGCTGCTCTCCACAGGGAGAGCGCGTCGCTACACTACAGCGCCACCTTTTTCTTTTTTTTTCCTGCGTGCAGTTTTATTTGTTTTTCCTACCAATTTGTCTACCAATATAGTATATTTTTTCTATTCAAAACGAAGGAATTACAAATCCGCTCCTGCATTACCATTTTCTAGAACAGATCCGTCTGTGTAAATTTTTAATATAATTTGAATATTAATTTTCTATATAGGAGAGCACTTCAGGTTTTAACAGAAATGGTGACTGGTTCTTGGATAAATCTGTATAACTATGACAAAGGTAGCTAGCTTTACACTGCTCCCATTCAGGGACTGGTGAAAAAGTAGGTATTTTTGCAATTTGTTTGTCTTTTGATTCCGTGGCACTAATGATATCTGATGCAAATGTATAAATGGATTTCATAGACTGTATCATCATAGCTCTTTTAGCAAAATCTTTTTGTGAACTCAAATTAGCTTCTTTTGAAAAGGTTTCATATGCTAAACATTTGATAACGAATTTCGCGGCTGAAGCTTTCCTTTGTTCATCAAGAGATAAAACACCTGCTTCTCTGTAAGTCACTAAATGTAAGAATGGGCACACCTGGAGCGAGTTTATAAGCCTTACACTCAATGCTTTGCAGCTTCTATAACAAATGCAAGTGGCTTCTGTCTTGGTCCTGTTGATGATGACCAGCCACTCTCTTGCCCAGTCTGAGATGTGGTTCAGAGCCTCTTGCATCCTGACGGTGGCAGTGGTGACTTGCTCTGCTTTGGTCCAGATGGCAAGGGCATCTGCGTGCAGAGCCCGAGGGACGTGGGTGGTCAGCTGGTCGGTAATATTTTGTCAATGAAGATGGTGAACATGGTAGGCGAGATAACTCCGCCCTGAGGTACCCCTTCCCTGATCTTCACTGGATGACTAGTCTGGCCTTCTAGCTTGAAACGGGCTGTCCGGTTGAACTGGTAGCTTTGGATCCAGAAGAACATCTTGCCATACACTTTCTTCTGGGGCAGCCTGAATAGAAGGCCCTCCTTCCAGACCCTGTCAAACGCTTTGTTGAGGTCAACAATCCTCATCTTCTGTTGGAAGCCGTCTTCGAAGTCCTGTGTTAGCAAGGTGATCTGGTCTTCGATGCTTCTGTTTTTCCTGAAGCCGGACTGTGTGGGTGAGAGGACCCCATTCTTTTCCAGGTGGTATTGCAGGTGTCGGTTGATCATTCGTTCCATGGTTTTGCCGAGGCAGCTCAGGAGACTGATGGGGCGGCAGCTGGTTTTGCTGTTTTTATCTTTTACCTTCTTGAGGATGAGGACAATGATGGCCTGTTGCCAGCTGATTGGAAATATCCCGGTATTCCAGGACTGGTTGAAGATGTCCAGAAGTATTCTGTTTGGCATGGTCTCCAAGGCGACGGATCATCTCCTTGGTGATCCCATCCTTGCCTGGTGACTTCTTCATCTTTAGCTGTCTAATGGAGCAGTTCAGTTCACTGATGGTTAGTTCAGAGGTCATGCTAGGAGTCGAT